>NW_024044348.1:18045483-18520483 GCF_014851395.1 Micropterus salmoides
GGTGAAAAGAAGAGCTTCAGCAATGTACTGTATGAGAACATATGGGTTTTTTGAAAATTAAACCATGTAAACCTGTTCTGGTACAACCCTAATTAAGATTTTAAACCTGAAAATGAGCATAATACCACCTCTTTAAGACACATTTTTTAATGAGAACTCATAATATTTTTAAGTCTACCTGGCCTCTACTCTGCTGTGCATTACGTTATTGATCTGCTGGATTATAGCATATCCCCTTTAGACCATTAGACCGACACATTTGGGACAGCATGCCGCATGTGCAACCAAAACCAACCAAAAACACGGCAGAAATCTCATCATAAATCCACACGTTAACTTCAACAGCTCTGATAAAGTGCAGCACTCCCTGACATTTTGTGCCCAGAGGCCGACCCTGCCCTCTAACATGCACTTCCTGTGCTCTTCTTCTATCCCCCTAAGCCGCGTGCAGACTACACAACTTTCAGCGCCGGCCGATGGCCGTGCCATTCACACTACACAAGTTGCCTTCTTGTGACGGGAGTCTTGAAGTCGCTGTGGCGTTCACACTACATGACTAATTGGTGACTGGGGGTCACACACTACATGAGCTGACAGCGTCTGTGTCACCCGACGCTGGTCTCCAAACCACGTTTTAATTATAAAAACAAAGAATATGGGTGAAAGAATAGATTAGCACACGCAGGTAGCAGAGCTGGAGGTGAGTAAAAAGTGTTTTGCAGTGAAAAAGTAGCTGCCTGCTCTGCCAGCTGCCTGCTCTCATTGGCTGGATGTGGATGTTGAGTCGGCCGTCTCTTCCAGATATTTTTGCATACTAGATATCTGGCAGACGTCGGCGATGTGTTAGAAATGTGTCGGGGAGCTGTTTTGATTCGTCATTGTGTAGTTCACACATAATGACTGTCGCTGAGTTCGCTGAGTGGCAAATCGGCTAACTCCTACTTCTTTTCCTAGGTATTTACCCCATTGATGCGATACGTGCTATTATCTCTTACTGGTATTTATTGCTGCTCTTACTAGAATGTGTTGTCATTTGCAGATCTCGTGCTGTATTTGGTGCTTTGTTGGTGCTTGTATGTTCCTCACTAATTGGCAGACACTTTGGATAAAAGCATTTGAGTAAATGTAATGTAATTTCACTTTAACCTTGTTCAGACACAAAGGCTGGAAAGTAATGTAAGTAACTAACTAAGAACTACTAAGTAAGGACACAGCCAGACAAGAGATGCGCTGCTCAGCTGGATTAGCAGGACAGAGTAGAGAGATTCACGCAGCTGCACATTAACCTAACTTTACTGTTTTTTGCTGACAGAGGAGAGAACACATTTACCTGACTGCTGTTCCCGAAAGTCACTCTCATTGAGTTTTTTTCTTTTGTTTCACAGTGTTAGCAATGGGCTGTTCCACTGTTTGAAAGTGTAACCAGACGTTACATATTTATTACTAACTTCACCAGGTGTTGCAGATGTAGCCAATTGTTGCTAACTAACCACAGAGCCCTCCACGTCCAAAAACGATGGCAAGGGGTCTTGACCATTTTACTGGGGCGTGTAACTAATCATGAAAAATAATGCCATTAATCTGATGACCTGTATTATGTGTACATCATCTTAGTGGGCAGCTTTACTGAGCTTTATCACAGAAATGTCGTGGGGTAAACCAGGCCTGTATTTGCAGTGTGTACTGTATTCATCACAGATAATAATATTTATCAACGGGACAGGAAGGTAATTATTCAAATGTAGTTGCAGGCTGGAACAATAACTGTTAATTCCACAGGAAAACCAGGAGCAGACATGTTAGTGATGGTTGGTTGGACAAATTACATGCTGTCGACCTGATTAATTAGAGATAACCACCTCGGTGACGGATTTGAGTGCAGGATTCAATTAATTGGATCCCTGTTAAAGCATCTGGGGATAAATTCATGTATGACTTAGTGCACATGGTTAAAAAACCAATTGCAGATTTGAAGGTACTTTGTTGATATTAATCAGATAATAAGTATCAGACAGTTTATTTGTAGGCTAATACTGTTATTTACAAAGATTTCCATGAAAACTAGTATAATAAAGGCCACTGTCATCTAGAAACACAGTTAAAGGTTCAGTGTGTAAGTTTTAGTGGCATCTAGTGTTGATGATCTGTTGGATTAGCTTTATCAGAGCATATAAACAACATGCAGACATCAAGTTCACTCTACATGGACAGCAAACTAACCGTTATAACCATATTACAAAATACATGTTTGCAAAATATTTATATACAATAGGTGATATTGCGCAAATCAAAGTTCTGTATATTTCTTTATGTACCTTGTACATTTTATTACTCTTTTTGCAAAAAAGATTCAAGGTGGAAAAAAAGATTCTAAATATTCTCACACCACATGAATAAACCATCAGTCACAGCTCAGGAGAAGCTACAGTTGCTAACACGCTTTTGTTGGCTCTTGTGCTAAATAATACGTGTGGGCCTCCATTTGTTCAAATTTCTCTTCTTTTCTTACTTCTAATAACCAGTCAACTACCACTACTCCTACTAACGTTACTGGTTGTTGTTCTTCTCCTTCATACGTATTCAATGTAGTGCCGTTTGTCCATAAGGGCTACTGTAGAAACATGGCGGAGCAACATGGCAACGTCCATGTAAGAGGACCTGCGGTGTATGAAGATAGAAATAGCTAATTCTAAGGTAATAAAAACATAACGGTTTATTATATAAGGTCTTTATACACCACTGAAAACATAGTTATGAATATTATAGTGCATTTCTCTCAATATATCTTCCTAAACATTATAAACTGAACCTTTAAGCAAAAAATGGCAGTGGGCTCAATAAACAAATTTACAAGAAGTATAGTTTAAGATCTTAAAACAGACTGGTGTAGACACAATATGAAAGTGTGGGTGTATGATAAAAAACACACTAAATACAACTACTACTACTTGAAATTCTGGGTGATTTGACATAATATAGCACTGATGGATTAAACTTAATACAGTTTCACCTCCAGTATTTAAGGGCACCCTCCAACTTAGGATCAAGCAAACATAATGTGAGAAATTTCATCCTTATTTTGAGCAAAAAAAGAAAGCAGCATTAAGTCACAGTTATGTCGCTTAAACTGTTCAAGCCTCTTTACGGATTAGACAAGATTAAATAACTCAATAAGGCTCACACATTCAGAGGGCACATCTCCAGCAACAAGAATCCAACATGCGACTAAGAGGAGTGAAGAAAGCCAGCTGACTAGGAGGAAAGACGGAAAGTGGGCAAGAAAAGGCAATATGAGTGGACTGAGGGCATGAAAAAGGCATCTTCACGGATATTAGATTTGCAAACATGAAGCCAATCCACTCCATCTGATGTCTCGTGTAGTCTGTGAAGTTTCCAAGACTGTTAACAGTTGCAGTACACCATCCTGGACTGGAAACACCTACTGATTTCTAAAAATACTTTAGGTTGGCAGCAGCACTAAGGCATATCTCACCCTGAACCCTTTCAGATCTTGAAAGGGTTGTTTTTCAAAACATGGCACAGCATTCATAAGTTTCAGTGGATGTAATGAACCTCTTGCTTTATAAGCTGAGAGCCTACATAGAGACCCTCAGACAAAAAATGGGCTGAAGGCGAGGGTTGATGAATCAGAGGTTATATATTGCACAATGCCTTCCAACAAAAATACCTTTCCTCAGCATTGATAAGGTGAAATTGCTTTCACTAGACTGAACCTATACTTTTGTAATTCTGTCGTAACACCAAACCCCAGCCATTTCCAAAGTCAATAACATTGCTCTCTAAGACAACAGGGAAACGGTTGCTGACCAGGCCAGCGCGTTCAAACATCCAATTTAAATCATCACAACACAGAAAGTCTATTGACGCTGCCTCTTCAACATTTTGTTACCTGCATATTGTCTGCAAAATATAGAATTGTAAAAGGTAATACTTGGGATATGACTATGTAATTCTGACTCCAATCAAAAAATAAACCAAGAAACTTAGTCTTATGTAGATTTTTTTTGCAGCAGGGTCAAAGGATACCAACTGTTTGCTCAGTTGGTTGGGATGTCTGTCTGTATCGTAGAGCAAAATGTGCGGGGAACTATTTGCTTTGTGTGAAGTTTGATGATTCCCTGAACTTTTTAATCTAGTGAAACCCTCAGGTAAAACTTACCAACTCCAGATGGATATAAATTCTATTATAGTTCCTGTGGATAGTCATCACCAGACAGACGTGTAATCCTGATGTTTTAGGTGACCTGTAGTGCTACCGTCAAAACAAAATCACTTCCACTTTTTGACAAATGTCAAAATCTCATGGGCAAATTGCTATAAAATTCACTGAACACATTTATACTCCTGACAGGACAAATCCTTTTCATTTCAGTGGCACAATGTACTTTCCTTTAGTGTCACTCTCAGTGCAAACTTTGCCTTTTAAGACTCTGAGAATAACATAATGGTCAGAATGTTGTTCATATGTTTAACACAAATTTTATGTGTTTTCTTTTTTGGGAGTTGTTTCTATCTGAATCAACTATCTAAGCATAGAGGGCATCATATGCTGTACAGATTGTAAAGGCCTTTGAGGCAAATTTGTGATTTGAGATTTGGGGCTATACAGGTTGCATACAATTGACATAAATCTTGGTTGATTGTGCTCAACTTCATGAGCAAAGTGGCTGGGTTTTGTTGTTCAGTTTCTGCTCTCCTTACAACTTATTTAAAGCGCCTTCCATTCATAGTCTCACTGACATTCTCAGTGCAATGTGAGGTCTGCCGAATGAACAACCACCTGGATGTGTTGTCACAGTATGTGCTCGCACTTATGTATAAGTATATTTACAAGTCTGTACAGTGTAGTTTTAATTTCTGTTCAACAGAACTGACTGTTGCCAATTAAAAGCCAGATTTGGGCACTTTAAACACTAAGTTCTGGGTGGATGTGTCTGCTGTGTCTGAACCCAAATGACATTTGGGATCTTTATTGATCATTATTGCAGCAATATATCATTTTTTATTTTTTCATATCTTGCAGTTCTTTCAGGCTGTCTTGTGTCTACAGTTTTATACTTTTCCATCTATTTCACTTCTCTGTTTGATAAACTGCTTTTGAACACCCAGTCTCTGGGATTTGTCTGTCCTACATGACACATGGCCTTTGTTTTGTCAAGACAATTACCACAGAATCAACAGACAAGCCATTCTTTTCACCATATGTGGGTTTTGTTCCAATCCAGTGTGAAAGAGCCCAAGATCCTCCTAAACTGACATGGAGGATAATGAATATTTTAATGATTAAATGAGTGAGTATGCCACATTGTCCCAGATAAAATTAGAAATATTATTCTAGTGTAGTAATTCGAATTTCATAGTGTCTTGTTATGCTTGTTGTGTGGAATAAAGGGCTACCAGTTTTTGTTTTGTAATTAGGTTTAGATTGCATTAAGGTTTCACTGTTAAGATGAATAAATAAAAAATTGAAACAGACAAGGGACTCTCATACCCAAATGTTTTGTCCTCAACTGGGTTCATCTATCTCAAGCAACAACACAGTCTCTTAAATGCCTGCTGGCATGCCTCCAAGTGGCTTTTAACCAGGGAAAATCTCCATGCAGGGGAATGCAATATAAATGCAAAACCAATATGAAATGCCAATAGGTGAGTCAACCATAAAAAAAGCTTGTCTGTCTCTGGTGTCTATAAAAGATAACTCATAGACCTTTGCCATAAAAATAATCTTTTCTATTTTGGAGATTAAATGTCGAAAGTCTGTTGATTTGTGTGAGATCCAAGCAGTGAGCAATGTTATATTAGTCTTAAATAAAGAACCATCTTGTAGTTGAACGTAGAACTGAATCCATTTTTAAGTCTGTCAAACCCAAAATGTTGTGGTCTAGACATGTGGATCAGTATTAGGTTCTTGACAGGAGGGAATAAAAGAGCTTGTTGTTATTAACTGCTTTATTGGACAAAACACCAATTAACACTAACTATTTTGATTTGTCACTTACACTGGCAGACTGGCAGTGAAAATATGCGCTCCATAAAACATTCCTAAAAAAACACAGCATCATCACATTTCATGAAAATGACAAACTGCAAGGCTTACGTAAGGATTCATTCACTGCATTGTTGAATTTATTATAAATCATGTTGATTCACCTGAATTAATCTGCTAAAAGAAACATAATGAATGACTTTCAGTTCTACAACATTTTATATGAAAATCTTGAGACTTAAAGAAGCGCTCCACCGAAAGCAGAAATATCACTTGTCATGAGGTTTTCTTATCTTGGGAAATGCTACTCAGTCTGTGACACAGATATATATTGTCTTCTGTGGATCTGGAGGAGTTTTGTCAAGTCTGAGAAAATAACCCTGCTTGGGCTCAGAGACTTTACATTTTAAAGAAAAACTGTGTTAACAAATTAGGGGTGTGGAGTTTGAAAGATTTGGCTTTTTACCAGGCAAGAAGGGTGTAATAAAAGATGCTATCGAGCTGCACTGCAAAACTCCATCCTACAGACTGGGCACTGAAAGTCAGGAAATCTCAGCTCTTGTTGCTTAGATTTTAATTATAATATGTCTCTTTACATTTGAGGTATTTTTGTCTTTTTGTACTTTGACTGTCAATGATAGAGAGCTGACAGGAAAGAGAGATGGGGTATGACATACAACAAAGTTCCCTGGTTGGACTTTAATTAGAGACCTTGCCTTTCATGTTCAGCACTTTAGCATTCATTTAAGAAGATATAATAATAATTTCTGACACCTCATTTCACAAACAAAAATAGCAGACAAAGCCAGCAACCTGAATTACCTTGAGTAAACTCCTCATTTATCCATGTAGTGTGATGACGTTTGTTTTTAGCTAAAGGCATTTTACTGTTCGTCCAAATTTCTTCTTCAGGTTCTGATGGCAAGCAAGCAGGCAGCATTGTTTTATGTTCTGTTGGCATTACATTTATTTTTTTCAGTGGTGACATCTGAAGTTGTCAAGCACTGAGAGTGCTGTTTTGTTGAAATAGCTTGAAGTATCAGTGTTTGGAACCTAAAATTACTCCATGAATCTAAAATAGGATAAAGACTGACACCTCTGCACATCGCAGAGTAAAACTTCTCAGAGAGAAACCTTCTCCACTCTGGTGGCTCCAGTGCCATAACCTTTTGTTTTTATAATTCAGCTTTTGGGCTGCTGAGTGGGCTGAAGCATATACCACAGTATTGTTGTTCAGACAAACGAAAAGGTCAGAAATTATTGAGGGTTCAGTTTCTCAAAAGATATTGTGAGTGTGGGTCTGATTTGTGCCAAATGGGGTTGAAAATTCTGGTATAACGCATGCTTTTTCTGGAGCCTTTAGGAGTTTTGGTCCTCATTCAACAAAACATCTGTAACGGGAGTTGCACATGATATCCTCATAGGGTTCTTCGACTTATTTTCCCCCTCTTTGTCACTAGATCTTTTGCCGGACTGTCTTTTGCATACGCTAAGCTTTCCAGCACTTGTTCCCTGGTTCCTTACACAACAGCCTAACCGTGGCTTGATTTCCTTGATTCTCTGCCTGATTCACTGGACTCTGATTTTCTCTCTGCCTACCTTTCCTGGCCGGTAAACTTAGCCTGTTATGATTGATCTCTGGGTTCTGATCCTTGCTAGTGTTTTGGAATAAATCTTGTGTACTCGGACAGTTCAATTCAATTCAAGTTTGCTTTATTGGCATGACTGTTTATAGAACAGTATTGCCAAAGCTTCAAGGAAAATGCAAAAGAAAATAAAAAGGAACAAAAATCAGATTGTTTCTGTGTCATGCTTGTGGGTTCTTACCAGCACTGAGTGTAACATTTCAGAAGTTTGTGTGATGTTGTCATTGTCTAAGAAGCATATCCTATCACAGCAATAATGATGCAGGGTCAGCAGAAAACACTGGTGTGGTCCAGCTGCTGTCTCTGATTCCGACCTTGAGGCTGTGCCACCACTAATCAGCTCCATCTTTAAAAGTACTCCTCATGTGATGGGTGATGAGGGCGTCCTGGGTGCTTGTTAATGGGTGCAAACTAGAGAGTAGGGTGACAGTACAGCTTCGTCCATGAGCAAGACTTTGTCATGTCAAACAGATGGGACACAATCTGACTGATGATTGGACTTGTCCCGAGGCTGATGGGAGTCCCCCCCCCCCCGATACACACACACACACACACAGACAGAGTGCTCCTGATCGCTCTGTTTTCTGCATAGCTCTCTCTCCTGTTCAACTGGACCTTGTATATTACAATCCAGGTGTATCTGTCTTTGTTTTGCATCTGTCTCCCTTGCTGCATTTCTGTATGACTTTACTCAGTGAGGCCACTGAAAAAATAGAACCAACAGTGGACTTAAAGACACAGGTGGAGATAAGAAGAACAGTCAGCCACCCAGTCAGCCACGCCCCCCAACCAAGGGAGACAAGGAGGTGTGTCCATATGGACTTCCGTGTCAAAGTCATTCAGCTAGGCAGTCCATCATAGCACTGTGGGGCAGGGTTAACATGGTTCTCAGGTCTGTGTGCCAGTAAGGAACTCATAAAACACTCCACACAGAGACCCTAAAGTGACGACACTGCCCAAAACAGCAACTGCCACTACCAGTTGCTGATTACTGTTGGACTGAGCTGATAAGGCCTCATGTCTGCTGCATGTCTACTAGAGGTGGTTGGACTGCTGTGCTTTTTATTTTTGGTTTCTCATCTGTGCCAGCTGGTTTTCATTAAGCTGATGCATGTAGCAGATAAAACACTTTATGTTATCTGTTATGTGTATGACCTATATTATCAACTGATTGTAGCATGATGTATCTTGTGCATCATTGTACATGTAACAAGGAATTGCAGCAGAAAAACAGCAACATGTTGATGCTGGGTTTGGCTCAGCCAAAACGTTTACTACAGTCTGGAAATCTTTTCTACTGTTTTCAAAATAGGGATGCCCACTGATGTGTATAATTTTGGTTGATGGTGGTTTTATTAAAATATTTGAATACTAATTTTGAAACAGTGTCACTGTTCCAAAGTTTATCCTCCGCTGGGAAAAAAAAATATTACCGACAAATTTGACCACCCTCTTTTTTTACACATCCATATTTAAGGTATGCATATAAAGATTTGTTTAAAGGTACTACATTCTAATAATAATAATAAGGTAAGACAGGTCTATCTTAGAATAATTTAACTGATCCCATAGGTGTTTGACATTATAGCTTTAGGTATTTCTCACATGTACTTGTCCTTGTCAGGAAGACAACAATAGACTGATTAGTTAAGAGACAGCAGCTCAGGCGTCAGGCTAGCAGATATCAGTGTTCTCTGGGAATCTTACAAGGTTGAGTCTTACAAGAATGTTTACAAGAACTCACTGGCTCCACAGATTAGAGTACAACTTATGGATAGTGAGAGATTCCAATATGACGAAGCACTGGAGTCTAAACATCAGATAGATAGTTGTTCTAAGTGAAAGGTGACCTAATAGAGAAACCTACAGGCACTAGGGGGAAGACAGAAACATAAAAGGGACCACAAGATGTTATCCTTCAGATTTGGTGTTGGCATTTGATGTGTTAACATGTTGTATGCTGGCACTGTGTCTCCTCGGCCGGGCTCAATAAACCATGCTATGTTAAGTCTTCATCAGTCTCCGAAACTTCTTCACACCTGAACCTGGCTCACAATATCATTACAACAAATAATAAATATAAACTTTATACAGCAGTTTTCAAAACAAAATGACATGGTTAAATAAGGATATGAAACATTTCATGTATGTCAAAATGTATAAAGGGCTCATTGGTTGAAATTAATGGCTTTATTCATAGTCAATAAGTAATTTATTATTTCATTATAGATCATTTCAGCTGTTAATAAGAACCCCTTTTTGGTTGCCCCGTTTTTAAAATCCATGTGTTTATCCTCCTCCAACATCATTCTTGCCGTGTCTTTTAGCTAGCACTTTTGTCAGTCAGAAAGAATCCTCAAATAAACTATTTGACAACTGGCCTTTTTTGAAAAAAGCTGCACAACATCTTGACTAAAATCCATTTATTAAAAACATATTACAATTTACAAAAGCCAACTTGATGAATTGTTGTACATGCACAGCCAGAGTGCGTGCAGGTCGTCAGGTTGTCAGGTAGGCCAGCCCGAATACAATTATTGGCTTCTCTTATTACAGTCCACAGCCACAGATACCGGATTTTTTCTTTTTCATTTTTGTGTCAGAGCATTTGATTTATTGATTGCTGCCGAAATAAATTGCTTTAAGTATGCAAAAAGTAATGATTTATAAACCATTTTAAGGGTGCCTTATTAGAAAGTGGAATCATAAAAAATGACTGTCAGATAAATTATATTTTGGACCAATGATTTTTCTCTTTCAAATATTGATACCAGTGTGGATGTCAAAAATACAGTATTGATGGGGCTCTACTGTATGCATGCATATGTGTTTGTGTATGTTCAAGTTGATTTATGGGGTGAGAAAAGAATATTTCTATTATACTGTTAATCAGAACCATGTATATTTTTAGCCATGCTAGCGCCATTGGCTCTAGGGATGGTAATGTCGGTCAGTCGGTCCTTTGTCCAGACTTGTACAACTCAACAGCTATTGGATGGATTGCCATAAGAATTTGTACTGACATTCCTGATTCTTTGAAAAATCTCACTTGCTTACTTACTTACTTTGCTGATCCTCTGACTTTACATATCAGGTCAAAATTTCAATTTGTCCTGTACTTTTACAGTCTTCGACTTACATATTGTGTAATAAGGAAATTGTGTGTGCAGGCTTATATGTGTATCTGTCTTTGTGTCTTTGAGAGAGATACAGAAAACGACACATCAGACTGGAACTGGACAGACAGCGGAACAGTTGAAATGGAAGACCGATCTTATCGCTGCAGTGATGTTACACTGAGGATTAAAATTGGAGTCCTGGCTCCAGAGTTCTGAAATTAAGGGCACAAACACTATATTGGTGAAGGTAAAATATATGAGACATTGTGGGGTAAAAAGCGCAAGGAAAAATGTTAATGATGCTCCACAGTGTTCCCAGTAATGTTTGACAGTGACATGTGTATATAGCGGAATTGCACAATGTGCAGAGACCCTCCAAAAAAGCAAGAAATTATATTTATTTCAAGGCAAATTCAGTGCACTGCAGGCAGACTGACGGGCTGAACCAATGTAAACTCTCCCTCCATCTTTTTCATTTCTTTGCCTCATCTGTTCGTGCAATAAACTCCTGTCACCTCAGTAAATTTTCAGTCTCTGAAGTATGATATTGTTATACTTTGGGGCATTTTAACCCACAGACATAAAAAGTTTGCCACACTAGATAATCAGCAGGTCTGAAACTCAATTTCATTTCAAAGAATCAAGTAGAAGTCAGGACATTTATTAATGAAAGTAATCATGTTTCGCCTTTGTTATGCCCCGCACTGCCTTTTAACATTCACTCTACTTAACATAAACCCTTAAAGCCTGGCAAGAAGCTTGCACATCATTTTGTGAAACAAAATAATGAAATGTTATTTTATTTAACATTTTACATGTACCAGTAGAGAATACACACAGGTAGCAAGAATAATTTAGGAACATCAGTGGCTATGTGTTTGGCTTTATTACCATTACAATACAGGATTATACAGTGAAAGGAAGATGTAGGAAAATTACAGTTATCAGTATACATATATACCTAGGCAAGGCAAGTTTTTTTCTACAAAAGGACAATTTTATTTGGTAGGTTTTCTCTAGTTTCATCTCCTGCAGTTTCACTGGCCGGCAGTGGTGTACTTTGTTCTTACATAATGGCATTTTATTGAGAAGCTTGGTAATGCTCTCAAAAAATTTAACAAATGTTTACATTTTTACATACATACATACATTCTAATTTCATCAACCCCTTTCACATGCAGAAACAGCCAAAGTAGTAGTTCCCGCTTTCCACACTACTATTAGTAACTATCCAAAAAATGTTCACTTTTTAGCACTTGACATCAAAGTCCTAGAAAGCTGAGTCTGAATCAAAGTGCTGCAAAGGGTGTATCAAACGGCTCAATTTCTTGGCCGCATTTGGAGGAGTCTTTGAAATGGGACAGGCCATGCTGGGCTGACATATTCTGTCTAAATGTGGACTTCAGAGGATCTAGCCTCTGAACTGGGACACAGCAAGAGACTAATAAGAGTATGAACTGGATGCAGAAGAAAGAGAGAGAATAAGAGATGCTTTGACATTAATGTGTGTTATTAATCTTATCCTGGCTCCTTTGTTTCAGAGTCTGTCCACTTTAAAGTAAGTTTATGAAAAAGACTCACTGGACTGGTTTTCAAAATCCAGCCTGTTCTGGTCCAAATGAATGTTGCCCTGAGCGAGTCACATATTGAAATGTGCGTCAATAGAGCTCTGAGATTTATTGGCTGTGTAAAAGAATACTATATAGCGGCTGTTACTTTTTGTGCACCTGACATAGGAATCTTACAGTTTTCTTCACTCTGCCATTAGAAAGAATGTTCTGTGTTCGAAAAAGTCATGAAGCTGAGGTGCCAAATGTGATTTCTTTTCAGAAACATATTATATTATCTTGTCAAGTGGTCAAGAACACCAGAAGTCAATTAAAAGGGGCAAAGCTTCGTACCAAAATGTTTCACTAATTACTGCTAGACCTAATAGCCTAGGTATTATGGTTTTTGGCTTTTTCCCTCTCCTTTATTGAGTTATTTACCTTTTTTGTGCATGTAATAGGTTTGCAAAGTGAAAAAGCCCGAAGTCCACCTCACAGGGAGTTCCCATCTCCCACAGAAAACACTGCTCTGAACTGCTCGTTTGTAGTCCAGCCTTTACTTCCCTTTCTTATGACGTCACAATGAAAATACATGTTATAATGCTTGCTGAGTGACTAGTCCGACACGGCCTCAAAAACACCAGTGGAAAAACACTGAGCTGTAGCACACCTCTCCCCTCCCTTCCAAACACTAGCTACCCTCCAAGCAGTAAATGGACATGAAGTTGTTACTGTGATGTAGAGACAGAGCCCAGTTAAAACTTTATGGATGAAAGATGGACCACTCTGAAACTCTTGCTCCAGTCCAAATTGCCAACCTGGTCGGCAACATGTAGCCTACAGCTGAATCGAAGCTGTTTAGCGTCTTTTCGCTGACCCGCTTTTCTCTGCTTCTGATTGGCTATATACTGGCCTTTCGCTGACCTGCCCTTCTCTGCTTACTCCAGCTTACTCCCCAATAGAGCTCTTTAAAGTTAGGAGCTGTTCTTGGAAGATGTTCTCACAGCGGCTATAATTGATATTTTTATACTAACAATGTATCAGATTACAAGGTGAAAACAATGTGAAAGGGATTGCTCGTCGTGATGAACCTGCAGAGAGTTATCACCTGAATCTGCAGTTCCTCTCAGCATTACAGAGCTTTACAGTGAGTTTCAGCTCATAGTTTCGCTGTCCCGCCCAAATCTTCACTGTTTCAGCTGATTTCAGTGAAAAAGCTCTAAAAAAACACTTAACACTACCTGCTCAGCACCAAACGGCAGACAGATACAGTTAGCGACTGGTGAACATCGTGGAGCATTTAGCTGCTAAAGAGCCAGATAATTCCTTCAGGAGTTGGTAGAGAAAGAAAGAGAGAAAGGACATTTTTGTAAGATGAAACTGCATCTGTGAACGGGGCACATGGGACTGAAATGATAAGCTCAAGCTCAGGCTAGCCAAGTAGGTTGCAACATGCCAGCTTACAAGTCTGCATTTTCAGGGTTGGAAGAGCTGAAGGCAGTGTCTCTGTCAAGCAACAGCGCAACAGGGAATTGTACCCCACAACTGCAGCAGAGCCGACAAACAACACAGATTCATGAACTGCTACAGAAACATTTATTTTGGGCAGGATACAGCAGTCTCAAGTCTCAGACTTACCAAACAGGAGCATGATTTTGTGGAAATGATGTGTGAAAACGCATAAATTCAACATTCCACCCATTAGTTACAAAATAGAGGTGAAAATAGGTTTACAAGGCTTTTAAAAAGGTGAGAAAAATGTAACAACAGGCTTTTAACATATTGTATTTGTTGGTGTCACACTGCATAAAGATTCATTTTATTATGAAAGAGGATGTAACCAGGATTATTTTTATGAGATCAGGGTGCATTTTATAACTAAGTGCTTTGGGAATAATGCAGTTATTATTAACACCTTATGATTCCACACGGTGAATCTTATTTATTGTAAAAGCAGCTGATTCCAGCTCTACATTTGCATATTACAAATTAAAGGCTTGGTTATGTAATTTTTGCTTTAGGGAAGAATTGTTCATGTTGAAAATACTGACTGTGCTATACCCAAAAGAAAAATTTATGTGAATGCACATTTGAAAGACTTTTTCCTTAATAATATTTATTATCATGTCATCACAGAATGTATTATAATACATATGCTGCGGGCAAGTGTTGGATAAATGTTAACGTTTACATACATTGTTTTTGTTCTCTGATATTTAACTATTTAGCTGTTTGTGTTCACTTTTACCAATAACTATTGTTATAGTTCCCTTCAAAGTTTCCTTACTTGGGACTTGGGGGCACAAACAAAATCTTTGAGAGTATCTTCAAGACCATCCAATATCAAAAGTAAGTAACTATTTGTAGGCAACATGGGCTGTGTTCATTATAGTTAAGGAATATGTGTAATATGAATAATTGTTTTGGACAACAATTTTTTGATAGTCTTGTTCTTTTCATGGGATTTGTTGACCATGAGAAAAATATAGATTTTCACCAGACTTATCCTTTAGTGGCCGCTACAGCAAAATTACAAATTAAGTGATTTGATAGTGTGTAGGGTAAAGTGCTTGCTCACGGAAGGAATTGTTGCGTCTCTGTTATTAATATTGTAAAGAGTACAGTCTAGACCTATGCTATACGAAAAGTGCAATGAGATAACTTTTGTAATGAATTGGTGCTATATTGATAAAATTGAACTGCATTGAGTTATATGATTGAAATTAAATAAAAATGCCGTAATTAGGAATTAGTAGTAATTACAATATAATGAGATCTTGAATTATGTTGTGTGAAACTGACTCAATAAGTAAACAGTATATATACCGTAGATATATATATGTATATCTGTTTGTTCACTCTGAGGTTTAGTCAGGCATTTTTATTCTGTCTTTCATACGGTCCTCCACTACTTGATGAGAGTTTTTAACCTCTTCCTAAGAACCCATCTTTCTCTCCAACTGTTCAGCATCTCTGTGTGAGTCAGAATGACTCTTCAGCTGTGTCCGTTCACCCATAGCCTGCCTCTTGCACACAAACACTAGCAAACCTCTGGATCCTCCTCATTACAAACAACAGATCACAGTTCTTACAGAAACGCACTTTGATGGCTGTGCCTGCAGACTGTTATGATGTTTTGCCTGGATAAACACACCTGCCAGTCAAGTGTATTAGGTTATGAGGCTGTCATGGGTCTGTGGTATTACGGCCCTTTGAGACAGCAAACAACAGACTGTTTGCTGCACTTCATGTGTGCTGAAAACAAAACACATGGCGTTTCTGTGTGTTTAGCCACTGTAGCGATTGACAGGAAAACTCATGAGTATTTGTTTTGCCCAAAGTTTCTTTCTCTGCTTAATCCCATCAGTAGTCACACATCTCTCTTGATAGACACATGTATATTGAACAGAAAAAAATGCAGTTTAAATTGGAAAATTGCCAGTGTTGCCGATGCCCATCCCCTGTGGGGCTTGGCTTGCTTGACATTTCAGTTGAATGAGTTGCAGGGTTACAGTTATGGTTTGGCAGGAGTGTAATGAAGTCAGCTGGCATGCATTAGGGAGTGATGTGAAAAGGGGACGTATGGTTTCCTGAGAGAGAGGGGAACAAATAGGTGGATTGAAAAATTGGACTTGAACAATGTGAATGCAAGTGGGATTTGTCTCATCGATGTCTCACTCACAAACGTGAAAAATAGCTCAGTGCAATCCTGTTTTTCAACTGGAACTACAGTGTGTGGCACCCTCTAGTCATGTCGCACTGTATTAAGGTGAACTGTTTTTCCGCTACACATTCACAGTCAGAGATTTTACAGCCAGCCCACATTGTTGTCACTTTCATACCTCTAATGCCTTTTAGTTCCGGTCCGTTGTGTGTTGTGTTTACGCTGACTCATAAGCAATAGGAGTTATCACGAAGTCATGTAGACTGACGTATTGCTCATTCAGCAAAAAATACTTATTAAGTGTTACAGATCACTGTTAAACGATGAATAAGTTTTACGGTTAAGGATTGATTAGGTTTAAGCACAAAAATGGCATTGGTGTTTTGGGTTAAAATTACTATTTTGTTAAGGGACCCTTGTTATCATAGTGGCAATAACAAACACTTGGTAACAACATTGATTGTTGGTTTGAAACGGCTAAGAAACAGCTGTCTCTGGCGTTTAAGTCTGACGTTTTATTAACCCGTCAATCTATCTACTCCAATTTCCTCCCTACGCGGACTTTGTTGCTCTGTAACGTCACCTGACTTCCTCCTTTGCTCTCATCATACAGTAGCCACTAGAGGGCTTTGTCACTTGAACTTCAACATAATGTCTTTAGGGGACTTGCTGAAATGATTGATGCTGTCATTCGTCTTGGGAGACGGGAGAACAGTCTCGCTCATTGATTGGACAGTTTTGTCATTGCTACATGAAAAATCAAATCCCTGTGAGCGACACCAAGTCATCCTGCACTTTGTTGCCCCTTATGATGATAGGTTCACAGTTTTAAGTCTGTCGTAGTGCTTGTTCGGTGCGAAATGACATTCCAAAGTTTATCTAAAGATAAAATGAAGCTTCAGCATTCAGAGATAGGCAAGTTCAGAAAATTACAGCCTTTTTAGTTAAAACATGCCTCTTTATGTTTTCACCTTCCCACTGCGGCTCAGCAGGGAAACACTGTCCAGGGAAGAACAAAGTGTGAGACTTTTCAGACAGACTTGAACATTGTGAGTCTCTCCTTTAGCTTCTCTGGTGTCACAAAGAGCTCATAAAAATTATTATGATTATGTGCATTATTATTTAAGATTGTACCAAGACCAAGTATTGTATAAGAAAAACACACATTCTGTTCTTTAAATGAGGAACTGCCAAAATACTGGCAGACGCAGGCACAACACACCTCTGTTTCAACACCTTTTCCACTTTCTGATGTACCAGAGAAATCCCTGCACTCATGTGTCAACATAAATGTGTGTTACCATGGTTACCAAATTATGTTGCATAAATATAGAGGCTATGCTGCTGATACAGATTCTTGATGCTGACAGTTCACACTGACAGTTCATGATTCCCAGATAAAATGAATAGTGGTTTAGCGCTTAAATCTATGCTTAAAATCACAAATTCCTGTGCTTGGTCCATTTTTCTTTTCACACCACAATCGAACTGCACCAGAGTTTGCCTGGAACTGGACCAAGACCCAGCTTTTTTAGTGGTCACCAGCTTACCAAACTGGCAAAACAAACCACAGTTTGTTTGAACTGCACCATTCAGGTCAGGTGTAAAATCACCCATATTGATTGTCTTTGTTGTTTATAAATCAATTCTATTTACTCAGTCTATCTTGTTTTTTTTGGTTTGTTGGTCCCTCTCTGACAAATACAACAGAAAAGGAACAACCCCGTTTGTTATACAGATATAAATAGGCCAAGTTTGCAGTTCAGTGTCCAAATCCATGTCCTAAACAGCATATGATGTAAAGCCCCTAGGCCTAGAAATGTTATGTTATCCTGACTAAGGTATTATTATTTTTTAATACAGAGAGAAGTGTGGGGGTTAGGGGATTGGGGGGGTGTCTATCATCTGTAAAAATGTAATGCTGTTCAGGCTGTACTTAATACAGTGGGAAGAAGGGGAAAGCAGTGGGAAGAATGAGATGAACCAAGTCAACCAAAGAATAGATCTGTGTGATCCAATGCGTCTAGTTGGACAGACTTATGGAGCCAAATACAGGAGTTAGTTTGTCCTTAGCAATTTTTATTTTTGTGAAATGTAATTAGAAAGATAATAGTAAAATTATTTCACAGATACATAACGTGTGTCATGATTAAATGACACCAATTAATGCTTGCTGACTAGTCAACCCTGTATTTATGACAGCAAGGTTCAGCAAAACTGATCTGTAGCCAACTGGGTAGTCAGGTGGTTACACGTTAGACAAACACACACCTGCTGGGATTTCAAGATTGAGCCGGCTGTCTACTTTACCTGCCAGACTTCGCACAGCTCCCTCATCTTCACTCCTGTCATCAATACTGAATCATGAGGAATATATATTGTAATCTTCATAGTTAATAACCATTTATTATTTTGCTTTTCAATCTATCCAACAAGCAATCCAAATAACTGAGATGCTTGAAGTTACGCTGAGCTTTGATCGCTGTCTTTTCAACAGACATACTTTTATCTTTCATTCCCCTTAGGTGTTTTGTATAATTGCTTGTCCATGTTCTTCCCACTGGTCACCACTCTTCTAGTAGTGCGTCTGTTGTGCCAGTCAAGGGTCACCTCCCGTGGTGGCGGCCCTCTACATGTTGTACCGACCTACAGCAAGAGATGCTCCTCCGGAGGTCTCCAGTGACTAACAGTGCTTATTGTCTGTGTCGTGCCAGGCGCCAACACCAGGGGCTGAGTGAACAGAGCACAAACAGATAAGCACAGCAGGTGGAGGAGAAGAGACACAGAGAGAGTAAAGGGCACATTTGAGAGGGAGAGATACTGGTACCCACAAGAGAAGAGATCATAGACGGAATTAGGGAGGAGTTTGAGAGAGAGGCAGAGAGGGAGAGAGCTTGTTAAAGCCTCACCAAGAAGGATAATTACAGTTTATTATGACTTGGACTTATTTTCATAATTTGGCCATCCTTCCCATCAGTAATACTAACATTGTACTCACCAGGTTAATTGCTGGAATCTGTGAAAAAGGAAACATCAAAAAGACATCAGGTGGTTTTCAAAGGTATTGTAAGACATTTTGGCGAACAGACTTATTAACTTTCTATCCTAGGGAGAACTTTTATATCTGTCAGTATGGAGCTAGATTAGCTAATCTTAGCAGAAACTTTTGAAGAAGGGGCTCTTTTCTAAAGTTAAAAATGACACCCACAAAGCTCACTAAGGCCAGTTTCAGACATGGAGTTTTCTGCCGTGCTTAAGATATTTTACTCAAGTAGAATACATCTGAGCCAATACAATCAGAAGTAGAGATACATAACTCTGGAAATTTAGAGGTGCTAAAAGTTCTTCTCCACCATTTGTCTTGGCTGACATAGCTTTGGCCTCTCATTAATGCTCAAACATTGTGGAGGTATCTGTGAAAGTTCTCAGTGATCCAGGTCATAGTTAGCAAGGAAGGTTAAAATCAAGGGCTATGGACTTGGTTGAAGATACTTGAATATTGATATTCAAGGATCTTCAACCAATTCCAGTGTACTTGTTGAAGATGCTTGAATATTGATATAGGAGTATCTTCAGCTAATTCTATTTGCCCTTGATTTTAACCTTCCTTGGATATTGTAGAGGACATCAGGGTTGCGATGTGCAGTGTTGGCAGCCTGACGACAAAATTCCAGAAAGCTACTGTGCCGGTCGCTGTTGGTGGCAAGAAATCATTACGGCAAGTCACTACAACTTGTCGTTATTACATTTCTATTCAAGCTTTCAGAGGTGTTAGTGGATATAGTGCATATAGTCAGGTTCAATATAGACTGAAAAATTTATTGATAAAAGTCCATATTTTGTGGTTGTGAGATCAAATTCAACTTTAGAAATTATTTATCCTTCGTTCATTCATTTTTGGCCACTAGGGGACAAAATAATCACAAAACAAGCTGGCAGACACAAAGTAATGAGAGTGCTAGAGACTGAACTGTACAGAAAATCTGTGATATAAACAAAACAAGCCTTAGCCGTTCCAAAACAAAATGTTTAAAGAGGCTAAAAGCTCTGTGGAGCTGCACAGTTGAGCAATATTGTTTGTAGGCTTGTCACTACGAATGACTCAAAGTAAATTCATTCAATGTTAACAAAGGACACATTGTTTAACGGTGCTGTCCAAATCATTTTATATGGTGATGTGTGTTCAAGAGAGCAACACCCTATAGTGGCCTAAGGCCATATAGAAGTCAGCCACACAGGTGATTTTTGCCAGTAATTAAGCCAGGTGGAGGTCATTAAAATGATAATAAAATAAAAGTTATCATTTTATGATAACTGTGAATTGAACATAGAGATTGTTTTGTGGAGTAGATTTATAATTGATGTTGTTTGTTAGTTTGGAAGGACTCATATATAAAGTCTTTCAGTTTAGGTTGCATTTTATTTTGAGTTGATCTTTGTCTAAATTTTTGTAATTCATCATCATCAATCCTTCAGCCATCACCAAGAATGACAATTTGAGGAACCATTCAACAGTGAGTAACTGAAAAAGCAGAATGTGATGACTATGCTGATAGTCTACAAAGTGGAACTTACCCTTAAAGTAACACATAGTATTATATATATATATATATATGTGTGTGTAAAATAAAGTTTCTAATTTTCATCTTCCCACCCCCCAAATGTGTTAATAATATCACAAAAACTAAGAACGGCTGTCCCCTTAAAGGAAGGTTGGGAACCCAAAATTGCTCCTGGTGGCTGTGCCATCAGTGTGTGAATGAGTTCATTTCTGTTTCTGA
This sequence comes from Micropterus salmoides, assembly GCF_014851395.1. Lineage (NCBI taxonomy): Eukaryota > Metazoa > Chordata > Actinopteri > Centrarchiformes > Centrarchidae > Micropterus > Micropterus salmoides. Next base: position 18,066,248 of record NW_024044348.1, read on the forward strand.
TGAGCAGTTGGGTCTGTGCTCATAGGTGGGTGAATATGATATAGTGTAAAGCATTCTGAGTGGTGGAAAAGGCTAGAAAGGTGCTATACAAATACAGCCCATTTACCATATGTGACAGTTCATTCGGAATTGGGGGCGAAACCGGAAAATGTTCAGACTGTAGATCACCGAGCCCGGTGGAAAGCTCTGAGAGCCTAAATGTGTACATCCGCACTGCGCTCCAACAAATACAAGCGACAGCTGCAGAATAAGCTCTTGTTAAGTGGGGGTTCACCAATGACAGCTGGGATTGGCTCCAGCCCCTTCGCGACTAGTTAACTATACTACTGACTACAGCTGCAATAGTGCTAACCCAAAAATATTATTTTGATTACATAGTATTTAAACCAAATAATAACACAAATCAGAATATGAAAAAGAACAGTTAAATGATATAAAAAATTATAACAATACTTACTCAAGGATTAATTTACTTTGGTAGAGAAATTTTGAATTAAATAACATTTTATCGCAATGAAAGTAAATATAAAAACATTGAGCCCATTGAGCTACTAGTAAATATTAATATATCTGAATGAAACTTCTCACAGTTACTATGCATCATAAAGAAACAGAATAAGGGGGTGGGACCTGGAAAATGTTGAAAAATAAAATTGGCCATTACATTGACTGACTACCTTCTTGTCAGCATCACATCATCACGTGTGTTATCATGGCTGCAATTATTATTTTTTTTTTATATTTATTTAACCGGGCAAGTTATTTAAGAAAGGGGTGTGAAAAATAAGATAACAGGGACAAACACATTGATGAGACATAACATATGAAACGATACAAGAAACTTTGCAAAACACAAACACATTTTACAATGGGAAGCAGGGCAGCAAGGGCAACATATGAACAAATAGAAATAGGACCATGGCGGTGCTGCATGTGGGGAGAGAGAAACAACAGCAGTTTTATGAAGGCTTTATTTTATGATGAGCCGTTCTAATCATTTGTGTTATAAATTATATAATTACCATATGAGTGAAAATAATGGCGTGTTGGCAGACTGCAAGTAGGAAGATGGTACACAAGGATAACAATTACCAAGAAAATATGGCATAACACTTCTGCCTGTAATTAAATATGAAACAGTATTTGCATCATGTTTAGTAATTATTAAGTAAATGATCATAGACTATATATTCCATTACTACAAAATGCATCACATACAACAAAATAGAGAGTGAGTTTCAGTGATGGGAGCAGTACTGCAAGAGTCTCTTGTTTACACTTGGAGCCATGGGAGGTACCCAGTATGATACCAAACACAACTAACAGTAAACTAACAGTAAAATAACAGTAGGTGCTGCATATAGAAGTAATCCAAATATATTGAACCTTCCATGACCTGATATTACATCATTACATCAGCAGAGCATGTACTCTTTATGGGCAGGTTTCAACATGCCATGATTGTTTTGTGAAAATAAGACAAGTAGCACCTTCTAGCATACAGTATATAGACTATTCACCAAGGGAAAAGTCATGAAATTGCTTTTCTCAAATGTGAGTGAGGTTTCTGAAGCATTGTTTATTCTTGACCTAAGAAATGGCAGTTCAATCCCAACTCAAGATCCACTTACTAGCTTTATGTTGAGCTTTTAACCATATCACACAGTCTTCATCTACAGATGGAGTTTGGTCCAAGATGCTTAACTTTTAAACCAACATGGATGACAAGACTCTGCATAAAATCATAACAGCTACTGAGCATACATGTCAATAGATCCATCTCTATGACAACTGAGCAAACCATCCACTGACGAGGACTGTATGATACGGTTGAAAGTTCTGGAAAAAGCTACTAAGTGGACCTTGATTTGGGGTTATTGGGTCTAATTTTTCTTTACAAAAAAGACATATCAACACAAAAATTGTAATTTATGAAGAATGATCACAGATATAAACCAAATCACCCAAAAAGGCCCAAATCATAGGCCACAGCAACTAGACTGAATGAACACTGATGAAGCCTGTCACTGACATTGTCCAATATCAGCATTACCTAACTGACATTATCTAACATCAGCAATCTGCTGCTTAATTCATCTAGAGCCCATCATAATTAGCTCTAAATCATCTGGACTAGGCAACTAGCAGCTTCCTCCAGCCAGATGGGAGATGTCAGATGTCCATCATGTACCAGGTGGACAAACAGCCTCAGCTGGCTCTTCTCAAAGTGGAGGAGCAGTTGCTCAACACAGAGTTCCACTTGGTTCACTAAGCTCCTCACCCTGTCATGGATTGTTAACATTTAATATGCGTGTATTTTCTGTTTCCTTTGATGTGACCCTCAGCCATCCATCTCTATTGATCTGTTCATTATGTTTTAATATATTTTGTGGTTACAAGTTCAGTGGCTTTTAGATGATCAACTCAGAAAACTCAGTAATGGCAGTTTTTCTAAAGATCTTCTTTTAGATTACTTACTCCTGTAAATTCTTTCATTCTTTCTGTTTGTTTTGAGTCAGTTTTGTTTTCAAATGAGTACACCTCACAGTCAAAAGCTTTTCTAAGAAACAGATACAGTGTAATATGTCACACTTTTTTAAATGTATCAGCAGCAGTTTCAAAATGAAGTGGACGTCTTTACCACTCACTGATCGATTGTTCCCAGTAGAGTACATTACAGAAAAAGCTTCTCAACAATGATTTGTACATTTTAATGAAGCAAGTTCCTGCAACACATGCTCAGGAGGTCATTTCGCAAGAGAGGTTGCAGTTGATTTTCAAGGGTATGAGCTCATCTCCTTGACAAAGATCTTGTTCTCAACTAAGGGTAAAAGAGATCATACATATTGCTAGTGGAGTGCAGCAGCTGAGGAAATACGAGTGTATCTCACCATGATAGTAAAGTGAAAACTGAACCACAAAGCTTTGTGGTTCAGCTTCATCTGTAATCATAAGCCAAAAGAAAGAGACTCTAAATGAGATTCCTCTGTATGTGTGAGCATATTATTGTAGCAATATCATTTGCAAACATGTGTGGAGAGTTTTGAAACTGTTTCTCAATTCTTATGTGTGGTTAATTTTTACATGCGTAAAATAATCTGAAAATATGTACTCAAAACCTGTAATTGGGCTTTATTAATGACATAAATCAGAGTATTCAGCTGCAAGAGCTGGAAATAAAGACAGGTTTTCAGTATTAACTCAAGTACTCCACTCAATTGGCCATTTGTTTTTTTTGTTTTTTTTTTACATGTGACCTTTGCTGCACTCCTACCACATGTAAAGTTGCTGGCCTCTTTCCATGTGACATGAAACATGCTCCTGAAAACATGCATGCAATGCTCTTTGTGTCGAGATTCAAAGAAGGCATTTCTGGGCGATATAGATTTGGGAACCTGACATCCTTGCGGTTGACTTGACATTTATTTTACACAATTACAATAAAACCTAAAACAAGACAACAAACACACTCCTGAGCTCCACTTGTACCAGCTCAGCCCAGTATGTGCACAAGGTGTACAGATCTCACTTTAATCTGCAGGTGCAGGGCCAGTGGGAATGGATGCTGTCCATGGTGCTGAACTGTAATCCTATTGAGTTCATACAGCAAACACAGGCCACAGAGTGGTGTATGTGTGATCCTGCATGTGAAGCAGTCTGGTTGAACATGAAGTCAGTGGTTGAGTGAGGTAGGATATCAGGTAGCACTAGAGATGGGTCAACAGCCGTAACTTCTAGGACCCCTATTGCTACCTGTTAAAGATGCAATCTATAGCTGGATATATTATCTGGATAAAGACATCTGATCTTTGCATTTACACTTAATAAGTGCTCTCATTATTTAAATTCAGCTCACACTGTGATCTGATCTCAATATGCAAATTAGGTAGGCCCTACCTGATGTGGTCCGGCCAATCTGATTGTGTTCTGATTGCAATGTGTTTCGTGTGTATTTAAACCTTTGATTCATATTTGTTTTTCCTTATCAAAACTAGATATCTAGATTGCATGTTAATAGTAGGTATAAATGGGGTCGACTTATCCACAAACACACAATGCATGAAATTAAGTTTGAACTACCTGTTCCCTTGTCTCAGCTGAACAGTTCCAGAAAAGAAAATGAGGTTGGGCGGCTGATTCTCAATAGCAAATTCAGCTGTTTTTTTTTTTTAAAGTATAACACGCCTTGAATAGCTAATCTGTCAGATACATCTTGAACATCTTGTGTATTTGCCTAAAGTGCATCAGAACACACTGTGCACTGAGAGTATTCATTGTGCCATGTTGTTTTTATAATGAAAACTAAATAAGACATATCGTTGGATGCCTGTTGGAGTGTGCATGCACTGGCTTTTTATCTTGTGGATCTTGTCAAGTCTGTGCATGCATAGTTTGAATCCCTCGAACTCAGGTATACACTTTGAATCCTGTGCAGGAAAGGTGGACTCCACCAGCAACAATGACAACTATTATACAGAAAGGCAATTACAGAATACACTAATACAATACAAGTAACAAAACCACAATATTTTCCTGCATTTATTATCAATCATGAGTTGCTTGTTTAACTTGGGTTTTACAAAATATTATGTCTTGGCTTGTGGAACAAAAAACATTCATCTATCCAGCTGGTTGTGTTCCCTCTAGCTGGAGAGTATTTCACCTTTTTTCTGTTTTAGCAGGACTGGCTCTATATTTTTCCCGTATGTATTGCTCTAAATTGGCAAGGAAACAGTAAAAAAATTGGGACTTCAATTTTCTTTTAAGCATTTAAATGCTTTTGAAAGCAATGTTACCACAGCACATTCTGCCATGTCTAATATTTCACTATTTTAAATCAAGTACCTTGTAAAGCAGGCGAATAGACTTTAATTTGGTGAGGCTGATGGGAAAAAATAAACGGACACATTAATAATTGGAGGAGGAATTCCAACTGCTAAAAGCAAGGATACAAACCTCTGCATAAATTGTATGTGCCACAGGGAGACACACAAGGATACATTCAGTGTAAAGTTTTAAAGTTGTACCAGCCAGCCTTGCAAAGAATATCAAAGAACAATGAAAAATCACTTTTTAAGCCCCTTTCAAAATTTAACTAAATATGTAAGGTTGAAGGCCATGATCCCCAATCAGTGCATTTGGAACTATGTTTTCAGATTTTACTTTCTCTTTTGGTCATCAGTTAGCACAGATGTTTCTGTTTAAGTATTGCTTATTTATTACAAAGTTGGAGGTAGGGAGATATATCAGGAAAGGTAATGAGAGAGAGAGACTTTGAATAACATTCAACAAACCAAGGAGCCTCCAAATTTAATACTGTTTCAACCCAACGCAACAACAGCAGATAATAACAGGGCAGCTAGAAATGTTTGTATAAGAATGCTCCCTAATGTGAACTACCACAATGTATAAGCTTCCTAAAGGGATGAATCAGTAGTCAGATGAATTTTTCAGGTAGCGAGAGACTCAGAAAAAGATCTACTGTATTGCTGGGAAAAGGGATGTAGCAGTTATGAGCTCATTGTTTGCCGACATTGTTATTCCAGGCTGCCATTGAATTTTAAATTACTTGGCAGACAAGGTGGCAGACAACTGAATGAACAGCATTGTTGAGAGGCAGTAATTGAAAGAAATAGAGATGAGAAATAGAAGGCCGCAGAAGAAGTTTTCATCTGTCAAAGACGGGAAACAAAGTTGCTGAAGGATTTACGAGATAGAAGAAAGAAAACGGAAGCTGGTAATTGCATGGCTTCTGGCCTCACGATATTATCTCTTCCTGTCATGTGCGCATCTCTTGCATGAAGCAGTTGTAATGCCTTTATGTCATTTGCCCCTCACGCCTGTTACGTTTCTCTCTGTGTCTTACTGATGACACATGCCAGATGACAAGGATGAATCGGGAAAGGAAAGATAGAAGGAATGAACGCATTGCTCCTGATTATACCTATATGTTGGAGAGTTTAGTCACATATCATACTTCTTGTCTTATCCAACATACACATGTGGGGAGTGCAAGTGTTACATTAAATGCGCTAATACTCTCTATGTGCTTCTGTCTCTTCTCTGTCTTTCTCTCTCTCCCTCAGGCTCAGTGTCTCTCAGTGTATTCCTGGTGTCTGTTGCATTCGTAGTGTGTGCCGTTTGGCTGGTAGCTCTATGTGGCGTCTGCACCTGGTGTCAACGTAAACTGGTAAGTTGTAGTGCTTATTATTCACATTTCCACAAGCATATTTCCATACTGACATTTATTTGAAATGGTTTAGAGAACATTACTTCCCCTCTCTGAACCACAACACTAAAGCTGATGATACACGAAGCAACTTTTAGAGCAATGGTGCTGGGCAATGTTGCCGTCAACGGTAATGAGAAAAGATTACTACCGTAATCCCCTTCCCCCACCACTCTGCCACCCGCTCCGCCCCACCGCTGTCCATTCATAACATAGTCGGGCTTGCCACAAGCAAGATTGCCCAGCAAGATTGCTCAAAAAGTTGCCTCGTGTATCATCAGCTTAAGTTTGTGTTTCTGTTTTGGGGGATGGACAGGCACAGACACATTTCATACAACACAGCTGAACGGAAATAAACAGAAGCGGAAAAAACTGACCAACAGTAAAACCAATAGATGCAGACTATGATATAATTCTCTTAGATCTGACATTGGTACTGTTGATCACGTAACGTTCATAATTTTCTTTGTTGGCTGAATTCTGACAGGCAAAATTAGCATTTAAAAACACTCATTAAATTTACATCACTCACTGCCAAGTTATTATTTGTTAATCATTGTAAAACAAAAGTTTTGAAGCCAGTTTCATCTATGTCTTTTTGATACATGTTTGTGTTTGACATGATGATTCTTAATAATTGTTTATAAAAAATAATTACTATTAAATAAATATTAAGTAATTGTTGTCTTTTATTGGGCAATAAGTAAGTTCTGTCCAGTATGCAAATAAAATCATCTTTTTAGCCATCTTATATTTCTTTTATATTTCTATAGGGCTGGTTATTGACACTTTATTATGGTAGAGCTGGTGCAAAGTATAAGTTTGAGTTGATTAATTGATTAGTGACTGACAGAAATTGTAACTGTTTTGATAATTGATTCATTATTTAAGTATACCAAGCGTCTTAAATAATGAATTGTAAAATGTTATCTTTGTGTTTTACACTGTTGATCAGACAAAATAAGACTTTATTTTCAGCCATTTCAGCCATGGCGGAAATTGTGATGAGAGTCATGTATAGACCTAATAATTAATTGAAGGAGTCACTGAGTAATCAAGACATTAACAGTCAGATAAACAATAAAAATAATAGTTAGTTCCATCCTATAAATGTTGCCTTTAACATAAACATGAAAATCATGTTTTGTAGAAAAACAAAACATGATTTTCACTCAAAATATACCAAGCTCTAAAATATGAAATAACATCTAAACTAACATAAAGATAACTTTGCCCAAAAAATAAAATATAGTCTAAAAAGAGAAACTTGTAATTTAAATCCGGATCTATTGATCAAACAATAAATAAAACATTCGCTGTCAGACTTTCTGTACTTTTAAGATTCTGATACTACAGACACATTACAATTAGTACCAAAAAAGATCACCCAGTCTTATGACTCATGAAAACACATCTTCTTTCACTTAGGCTATGTTCAGGCTTTTTATTGTCCTCTCACGGGCAGTGTTGGGCAGTAACACGTTACTAGTAGGCTACTGTAAAAATATTACTTTTCCCAGTAACTAAGTAGTGTAAGTAATTACTTTTCTATAACAGTACTATTATTACTAGTTACTAATGCAAGTAACGCTGCGTTACTCGTTACTGAACACACCATCCTTGACGTGAATCCACGACTGTGCTGCAGCTCAGCGGCACCTGACTTTGTTGTTCACGTCGGCTTATAGCCAAACACTAAAGGAAGAATAGAGAACGAGGGAGAGAGACGTTCTTTCCACAGCTGTAAGTAACGTTAGCTACTGCCATTATTGTGTCACAGTCTGATGCAAAGAACATTGTCCTCTAGTGTAAACCAGCAAAATGCTTTCAACCGCGAACATTTCTACATCTGATTCATTGAAGCATCTGCTGAAGCAGCACAGCAACGTGAAACTTACAGAAAGAAACTCCAGCAGCTAACGTTACTGTCTCTAATGCTTGGACTCGTCGGGAGAGTGGCTTTAACGTAGCGTTTTGTAACTACTGAATACTGCTCTTAGAAACAGGCTACATGTTCAGAAAAACAGCTGTTTAAAAGTCAGGATTTACTTGCTTTATTTTTTAATTTCAGCCGCTGGCGTTAAGGTTAGGCATAGGCTATATGCTTTGTAAAAACCATACTGCTTGCTGCAGTTATGAATATGATATTGGCTAAAAAGTCGAGGAGACAGCTTTGTTTGGGGGTGAAGGGAGGTGGTAGTGAAAGCAGTGTTTCCCATAATTAGCCTATAGGCCTAATTTGGATAATTATCAACACTGACCGCCACATGTTGATTTTCATTCTTTCTCTCTCTCTCTCTCTCTCTCTCTCTCTCTCTCTCTCTCTCTCTCTCGTGAACACCGCTGCACAAACCTGTCAAATGTTAACACCCCCCCTACCCGCTGTCATTCTGTGGGAAACACTGGAAAGTAATATAGTAATGTAACAAGTAACGTAACAACACTGCTCACGGGTCACATTTCCCCCGAATTATGACAACTGTTCACAACTTTCTGTTCTTTTCATTACGGTTTCTGGTGCTGTACAACGCAACTGCCCCACAACTCACTCCTTCTCTCTCTCTCTCCCGACTGTGTCTGCTCAGACAATTAAGCAACATGCACATAACTCAGAAGAGAGCTCGCGGCCCGGTGGATTTCAGGTGTAAGAAAGGGAAATTGTGATCAGATGATAGCAAGGTAGAGGAGGAAGAGAGCCACATGTATAATAATGGCTATTATGAAGCTTTTTCATTCACCACGGCAGCCCTAGAGTGACGTCAAAGTCGCATCAATTGTGAGTGTCCAGACTGAGGTTGCATTTAAAAAGATCCGATCTGTATCGGATTTGGACCACATATGAAAGTGGCCGAAATCCGAACTGGAAAAGATCACATTCCATGTGATTTGGCCTGTTCACACTGTCATAAGAAGATCAGATCTGAGTCACATGTGGGCAAAAAAATCGGATTTGGGTCACTTTGGCTTACAGTCTGAACATAGGCAAAGTCTCTTTTTCAACACTGAACACTATGAAGATAAACTGAGTTCTGTAAGTCAGGCTTTCTTTTATTGATAATGTGCCTTGAATTTAATGTATACAGTGATACAGTGAGCCTACTATCTGCCGTTGCTGAATGGTTTTCGTTTCCTGTGCTCTCTGTAGCAGCAGCCACAGAGAAGATTTGGCCATGACAGCAAACATGATCAGAGACCTTAGTAGTGCTCTCTATAAACATGGCTTTGTGCGCTCTGTGCTTTGTGCATCATGGCTGCTTGCCTCCAGCTTGCAGCGCCCATGCTAATGATTCATATGCTAATGAGCATCACTCTGAGCTGTTGGCTGCTCCTGGAGCAACTGTAATTCCTCCTATACATTTTGATCTGTTGGCATGTCCTGCACTCTGTCCTGCTTTCTGCGCTCCCTGCCACCCCTTTGTCCTACTCTCTCATCTTTGTCTGTCTCTCTGTTTGAGCAGTGACTGCAGCACCGCTGCTGATCAAACATATACAAGCTGAGAGTTAACTAGGCTATTGAGAGCAAAAGTAGCTAAGCTAAATGACATTATTTTCTAGGGTAACATTTATAATTGCTCACTAGACTTCTAAAGTAGGTTAGGTGCTTCTTAAAATCAACATACAGCAGCTGTCATTGCCTTGGAGTAACAAAAACCCACTGAACCTGACAAACAAACCCATTTCTTATCTTTTTTTACCCTTGTGTTATCTATGTCTCTGTCTTTGTTTTTGTGTCACCCTCCTTCTCCTTTTGTACCAAATGGTCTGGTCTGTATTCGTCCTTCTGTCACTTTATCTCCACGCCCTTGTCAGAATGTCACTGATTTCTTCTTCCAGGATCGTCCCTCTCTTCTCTTGTCCTTGCCTTGTTCTTGTCTCTCTCTTCTCGTCCATATTGTTATCATTTGTTTGTTTTGCATGTTACACTCCTAAAGGTTAAACAAATAAACGTACAGGTAAAAAAAAAAAAAGAAGCACTGTGCCACAGGTGAGAATATGAAGAAATCGGTAATAAGCCTGCAGCTATCGTTGTTTTTACCATTTACCAATCTTCTGATTATTTTCTTGTTTCGGCTGTAAAAGGTCAGCTTTTATTTATGAATCTCTATTTCCCAGAGCATTTACAAATTTCTTGTTTTGTCCAACCAATAGTCCAAAATGCAAAGATGTCAAATTTACCACCATATATTATCATATAACCGTGGTTCTCAAACGTTTCCACACCAAGGACCCCTAAACGGACACGACTTAGACCCCAGACCCCCATTTATAAGGAGTTTTGCTTTTAGATCTTTTATTAAAGTGTGCAAATAAATTATTTCCCTTTTTGATGGGGACCCCCTGGAACCCCCTAAAGGACCAAATGACCAAAAACCTGTGGTCACTGTTGGTGTTTGACATGCACATCAACATGAATCAAGAGTTCAGAGAGCTTCTAGTGTGTTTTGGAGTCGATTTAACTGAACTGAATGTTGAGGGGAAGAGCTTTTGGAGATATTTGTTGACAAGTCGTTACAAATATTACAAATTTCCATATTTCATTTATTATACCCCCATCCCTTGTGGTGATTACGTACTCATTTAACTTATTAACAATTAACCGAAACTATGATCTTTCTCCAACCTTACCCAAAGTGTTTTTGTTGCCTAATGTTCCCAGGAAACATAATCCAGGCAGAATTTACATTAGTGCAAAAATGAATAGGGCAAATAAATTAGGTATGTAAACACGATTTCTAGGATACAGGGTTGGTAAAGTTAGGTTTTGTGTGTTTAAGATGTTCAAGAAAAAATCACTTCTTTAGATGAATCACATAAATATGAATGTTATATTTCTGACCACAAAAATAAAAAGATTCATACAAAACCATTTGCTCCAGGACAGATGAAGCTGTCTGAAACTGGTCTCGTGCCATTGGCTGTTTTAGGGGAGTGGAAGGGGGAGGAGAGTGGGAGGAGGAGGGAAGTGAGAGGCAGACGCAGAAGCAGCCACAGAGGTATACAGACAGGCAGGAAGAAGAAGGTGATGGTGGTCCATGTTTAACACCCAGTTGTGTGACAAACATGATGACTGCAGAACTTAGTAGGGACGCTCCAGTGGGAAACAGGTCCACACTTCTCTGAGCAAGGAATCCCAGTCCCTCTCACATCTCCAATTCGACTCATGTGGCATCGTTATGGCGCTTGCATTATTCTAGATTCTGTTTCAAACCCTGCTCTATCCTGTCCCTTTCTGTTTTTCACTTGCCCCTCTATTCCGTTGTATATCTGTTTCTCCCTATCCTCTCAATCTTCCCATCCGTTTCTCACATCCTCCCACACTCTCTCAACATTGTACCACCCTCTCCTCTCCAGCCTCCTCAAGATTTTATGATTCTGTTTAATGATAGATGAGCTGCACTTGATAGCATATTCTTGACTGCTAGAACATCTCTCCTTCTCTGAGTCCCTAAATCTAATATTATTCTTACCTGTGTGTATGCACTGTACAGTATGTGTGTGTTTACAGTGTAGTGGCTGAATGTAGGTACAGATTAGGGCAGGCCCCAAGCTTCGCTCTCTATTGAAAATGTTTGTGCTGAGCTGGACACATGCGATGTGACATGATAAATAATAGAGTGGATTGTGGATGCATTAGAGATAGATAGATAGACAGTTGAATACATAAAGAGGCCACCTGTCTGCAGAACACTGAAAGCTGTAGCTCAGATAAACATTCAGCACTGTGTCTGAAAGCCTCCAGGCTGCACGCTGCTTAAAATCCTTTATTGAGAACAAGTACTTCATTCATCATAAAGTTTAAACTTGAGCAGCAAATCTCTCAACCAAAAAAAAAAGAAATCTTCTATCAAAGTCTGATAAGAAATTCAGTCATGTAAAAATAAACAATAGCATTGGCAATACAAATTTTTTCAAAAATGCAAGTAGACAACAATGAGAAGGAAATGGCTGAAACTGAAAATGGTAGAAGTCATAGAAGCTAGAGAAACTGTCTTTACCAGGAAAAACACAGCATTGGTAGTGTGTTGAAACACTTAAAAGAGCCTATAGTATTTACAGGTCTTCCTGACTGTCTGTCTGGTGGTGATATTAATTACTAACCTCTAGCAAAAAACATGACATTGTTATTTTCACAAAATGTGGATGGTCTCATCAAATACACGTGACATTTTTTGCTTCCTTAACTTGACCAAACCTTTACCACAAAGGTAGTAGATCAGAAAACATGTGCATGAGTTGGTTTTGGGACGGTCATATGGGTCATTGTGGACAACAGTGACAAGTGACCTATTTTGTCTGTTTAGTTGTGAGGCAAGTAGAAACTGTGTAGTGTCTGGAACCATCTGTTCTAAGGTTTTTCAGACAGCTCTTAATTATTTATCAGGCTGCATTAAAAAATATTCATATGTTAAGTACCATTCCACCCAGAGCCATGAGTCATAATCTCATGATTGGGTTTATACGTTTATATTAGCAAATCTGTGCGCAGCGACAGGCACTCTTCTGTGACTCTTCTTGCTATCATAAATAATTGAAGGAACATAAATCTAGTCAGCTCAGCAAATCATGATGTCAGACTGGCACTGTCACTTTGAACATGATGGTCCTCGGTTTTAACCCAGATAACTCAGATGCTGCTTTAACATTTGTATGTTCTCTGTGTATTTGTATCTGTGTATGTGTATTGGTATCTCCTGTTTCTTCAGTCCTACATTAAGACGTGCAGGTCAGGTGAACTGAAAAATAGCCTGTAGGTGTGAATATGAAACAGTTATAGCGATTATAGTGACATGAAAGAGACGACTGTAGTAGAAGATGTGACTGCACACCACTGTCTACTTAGTGTTCCTGATGCGGGGGCGTAGCCAGTTTCACTGCAAGAAAAGAGGATGTGCACATTACACTGTTTTGTGAGAATAACGGGATTGTTGATTCTGTTATAAAATGGCCACTCATAACTTGTACACATCATCAGACACTCATAGCAGACTGTAGAACAGAAAGAATGTATAAAATAATAAGTATAAAATTAATTATCTTATCACTAATAACATAGGATAAGATAAGATGGATTTTCTGTGACATTTAGTTTAACAATTAACATTCAATGGCACATTGCATCACTTTAATTTAGCATCATCATGCCTTCTACTGTTCCCTGCTCTTGAGCTGTTTGCAGAGTGTGTTGCTGAGGAAATCTCAGCTTTGAGGAAGAGGAAAGGAGTTAAATTGACACTTCAAAGAATGAAGTTAAGAATTAGTATACCAGTATGTTTGGTGGTTCTTGTAGAATCAGAAGGAGCAGGGTTGCGAGTGTATGAGGGAAACAGAAAACACCATTAACACCAAACAGCTCCTGAAAGAGAAAAGACTAGCAGGCTTCTCTGGATGTAACTCACTGCTATAAAAAGCAAGAAACCAACAACACCTTAAATAAAAAAAGTAAATAATTACCCAACACACAACTCTTCTGCAAGACTTAAAATATATTATTTCAAGAGTCATCATAATGAGACTGAAATACTTTTTGTCTTCCAGGCACATTGTGTTCCAGTAAAAGTCGTTGGCATGTATGTTGTATGTTGAGTTTCAGCTTTAAATCTTTTTTTTATTTGTCTGGCCGTATGTGATTTTACTTATTGATAACTAATTTTGAGGAATCACATGCAAAATACTGCATATTTTGTCAAACCATGACATATGTGATTAAAACTCAGCCAAGGTGATGAGGTAGATAATTATCTACAGCAGCAGATGGTCATGTAGCTGAGATGTCCAAACGGGATCAAGTCCAGTTCCTTGATTATGGCGAAAACTTCACTTGGTATGTCTAATTTAGTTTCAAAGCTAGTTGAGGAATGAAGAGAGGTCTTGTCTATTTAGTGGGCATTTTATGGCATATGTGCTCTTCATGTCCTAGTTGTGAGGTCACCATGGGAAAACATTACATAAGAGCAGAGGGTCTTTGTGACTCAGCTGGAAAGAGCTCAGCGTTATCACCCTCCAGAGTTCAATAAATATAGAGTTCAATAAAACATAGGGGTCAATAACTGTAACTACTGTACAGTATATTGCTCTGCTGAAAGCACTATCCATTAAGTGGTAAAAAATTGCAGACTGAGTAAAATAAGCTGTATAATATATTGCATTAGAATGCATTATTGCTGCCTATCTTGATTTTTCTCACTCTAAAAGAGCAGCTTTGAGAAGAATTCATTTGGGGTTTTTTCCCCGGTATGCATTTTTACCATATCTGGGATGTAATTTTTCCACTTTCCTTAAGCCGGATTTATGCTTGATGCCTGGGTTTAATGGCAGCCCCACTGTTGATATCCACAACGTTGTAATATATAGTTCAATGTCAGATTTCACCTGTTGATAACAACATTGCAACACTAGACAGATGTATCTGTGCTGTGTCCTGCTTAACCCCCACAGCAATTGTATTTACGCTTTTTTGTTCCCTGTGATAGAGAGCAATGATTGTGGTGAGCAGAAGATTTGCAGTGAAGGTGCAAGGTGTGTCACTGAAAAGAAGACTGAGATCTTCAGTTTCTTTAGAGTTGTGTTCATAATCTCCTCGCTTTGGAAACGTGAAGGAGAAAACACAAGCACCCTAAGCTGACTGAACACTGTTCTTGTGGCCTTTGTATAATATGTACCATTTCCGCATTAAAATGTCTAAAAACATCTTGACCTATGTTAAATATGTTTCCAACAATGCTCAAAACCCAGAGCAGTCCGTAAGTTTATTCAGGGGAATGGCGCATTTCATTTGGCCGCCTGTCCGTGTCCTTTGACCTTTACCCCCTCTGGTTGCCAAAACTTCTGGGGCAACACATGATACATCAGACAGTGAGGAAAGAAGTCAGCTAATGTGACTAAACGCAACGTGAATAAAACTTTGATACTTTACGTCGTCCATGAACATGATTACAACGATTGAACGTCAGATAGATTTTCATCTGCAGTGGGGGTTGTTTGACAATGAAGACAACAATTCCCATGATCCCGCGCTACTTCAAGACGTCATCAAACTATGTCTGTTGTTATAGTTTTGATGTGAGAGACCTCTAGCAGCAGAAATAGCATACTGTAGCTCCAACATGTAGCTACATTTTTAAGGAGAAGCACATCAGCAGCTCTGTGCTCTCTTTAGCTATGCTGTAACTCATTAACGAACAAATATAAATATAGCTTTTTTCTTTACAGCTATAAACCATGCTATGGCAGCTCCTGTGATAGAAAAGGTTCTAAACGTTCCGTTTTAATAAATGTTTAGTTTTAGTAGCTACATGTCCTCCAGTTTTAAATTATTATTGTATGTATACAAAGTCAAGTGTAGATAAGTATCATAGTATCTTACTTTCATTCTGTGTCTGATGTAAAGCATACTCAGCACACGCTGTGTAATAAGCATGTGCATCTCATTTGTTTGTGTGTGAAGACATGTCCGTGCATGTCAATGCATGGGAGAGTGTGTTTTTCATCATCATATTGTAGTTAAGTGGCCCCTCGTCACATTTTGATCCTCAGAAGCTGGCTGTCCTGGCATCAAACCAATCATTGCTTTTCCCCCGTTTATCTTATTTTACAACACGTTTGGAACCTGATGCCTCTCTGAAGCCTCTATAATGAGCACTTCGCTTGCAAAAATGCTTTTGTAAACAACAATCAAGACATGACTCTAAGATGTTCCCCCCCCCCATCGCTCTTTGTCTCTGTTTCTCTTCTGTCTCTATGCAGGGAAAGAGGAATAAGCCTGGGGTGGAGGCTGCCAGCTCTCCAGATTCTGTGCGAGGTCGAGGGGAAAATAAAGCCATCAAGTAAGTGTCAGGGAGGTTTTAGATGAAGGCATATGGAAATGATCTGTGAGGTGGTGATAGTATCGCATTTTAACAGCCATTTCTGATTGGAAAGCTAATCTTGGTCTGAATTGTCCACCATGAAATGATGCCCTCAAGACAGTGTTATATGGGACACAGTGAAAGAAAGTTACTTGTATATTCTGTTTGTATAAATCAATGTGTGGGTTACAGATTAATAAGCTTTACCTCAAAATGAGAGTCCACACAAAATGACTGCTTTTTTGCATAGTTATAGTTATATTTTGGACTGTAATATTTCTATTGAGAAACTTCATGTTGTTTATTGTTGTTATTATCTTTATCAAAGATCGGAATTGCTGAGTAGTGAGCAGCTAATGATTTGTGATTTATATTACTCATGTGTCACTATTTAACTTGCTGCTTCCCAAATTGTATTCTCTCAATTCACATCCAATGTGTGTTTTTTACAATAGCATGTTCCTTTTGTTTCATACAGACTTTTCTGCCTCCTGTGTTTTATTTGTTTCCTCATCTCTGACAGAGTGATAAAGGGTGCAGGTCACTCCTTGTTTCTCCATTCTGGGTGTTTTATCATGCACCAGCATTTCATGCTATCAGGTTTTTTGGACATGCACATTACAACAGACTTATCTTAAACTTGTATCCTGAAGAACCGTCAATGTAATGTTGCACTCACCTTATATTTTATGGACAAATGTATTCAGTATATGCGTTTAAATAACGGGGCATTTATAGGTGCTGACATTATAATTTTTCCCTATTTATAACACTCTCCCTGACCTTTAGATTTTTGATACTATTCTCACTTTGCTCTTGTCTCATCTGTCGTGTTATTCTTCTTTATAACTGTCTTTGATTGTGTGCTGCTCTTACCTCTTTCTCTCTCTATCTCTTTCTCTGGCCACAGTGATCTAGACAGAGACTTTTGGAATAACAATGACAGCAGCAACGTGCAACAGAGGTGGAGCTCCTACCCGCCCAAGGAGTTCCTCTTAAACATGTCTCCCTATGCTCCCTACGGAGACCCTCGCCTCACGCCCAAGTGAGTCTCAGTCATGGCTGGTAAGGGACCCCTCTATCTGGGCAGGGCTGTAATGAACAGGGGCTTGTGTGCACCTTGGAAAACTCCCACAAAGCTGTATGAGTAGTTAACATAATAAAAATTGGAAATTATAAGCACAGCAAAGATTTGTTTTGCACACTAAATTGGTCATTTTAACAAAGTCTAATGTTTGGCTATTTGCGTGAATAAGTACCTGACAAATACCACAAAAAAGGCACAAAGGCAATGGTTGATCAATATATCACTCTAAGCAGTGATATGGTCATATTTAATAGCCCAAAGGGGGACAGAAATCCTCATTTTGTAACGCTGTCTGGCCACATCTTTAAACAGAAGTCTCCTCTCATCCCTGGTAATCCTCATGTTTTTGCTTTTAGGCATGTCCACAGTGAGGTGGTGTTTAGTATGCACTGCTGGCCATGCAGCACCTGATAGAGATGTGCAGCACCATCTCTCAATATTACTGTGAGTCTGAGGACGGCCCTAACATTGACAGAAATTACAACCATTTTCCAAACGATCGCTTCTTAGTCAGAAAGACAGTGTTTCTGTCTGCCAGCAGCCATACAAAATTACTGGATGAATCCCATCTGAAAACAGAAAGCAAGCTTTAAATCAAACACATTGATGACATAGAAGTTTCCAGAGAGAATCAAATGTATGTTGGAGACTTTCCTGTTGGGTTCTATCTAGTTGTTACAGTCACAACATAGAACAAGAAATCTGGGAAGTAGCATTTTATTTTGCTTTCGCACGGTGTCCGGGTGTACAAGTGAAATGTTTGATAGCCCCATTCCCTACAGCCCTGCTAGCCTCATCAGACCCTCTTTACCTCTCACCTGCAGCCCATAGAGTGTTACCATGGAGACGGACAGCCCATCAGGGAGCAGAACTCACTGTTTCACCTGAACCTTTTCCCCCAACTCATTCACTCATTCTCATTCAAATCTGCTCCTCAGGATACTGTAGCAGACTTGACATAAACGTATACTTACCTAAGCCATTAGGGTTTCCACAGAGGGTTGACTGTTGTTGATTTTTATATATTTTGTTTATTTAAACCTTTGAATGGGTCGGTTTAAAGGAAAAGTTTGACATTTCGGGAAGTATGCTTATTTGCTTAGATGACACCACCACTCTCTGTTTCTCACTCCGTGTAGTTAAATCAGAGAGGTTTTAAGAGGAGACACACCACATAAAGAATGTGCCAAATCGGGAAAGATATTAAGCCAATCGTGTGTTTCCACTGTCGTAAGGGCCTACCACGCATGCGTCACTATTACCACGCAGGTGTAGTAGAAGTATAACCGGGGGAAAAATGCTTTTTAAACCTTATTTTGGGGCAAAATTATCAAACATTTTCAGCGTCTTTAATCCGATTTTACTGGTGATTCTATACATGCAGTTTTCATGTCCTGGTGACCAGTGAAAGTGCAATTATGGCTCTCTCCCCATTCACTTAGATAGGGGCCTGGTCTTGTTAGTCTTGGCTTTACCAAGGTGGCTGCCCAGTGACGGGACTTGCCTATAACGACTTTGGTTAAATACCAGGCTACGGCCAAGAGACAGTTTGCTTAGCATAGCTTAGTATAAAGATTGGAGACTGGGAAACAGATAGTCTGCCTCTGTCCAAAGGTAACAAAATCAGCCCACCAGCACTTCTGAAGCTCAGTGACATGTTATACCTGGTTTGTTTAATCCATACAAAAAACAAAAATGACAATTTGCTGTTGTTGCCAGCCCGGGAGCAACTAGCATAGACTTCAGAAACTCACTGCGCCTCTCTGACTAAGAAGTAGTCCAGCACATAACCATTCCAACCCTGGAAAAATGGCGAATTGTTGTTTCTACACTTATTTCTGACACAATTAAACAAACAAGATAAAAGTGAGTTATTAGTCAACAGTATTAATTTCGATTAGCTGTTTCCTTATGTTTCCAATCTTTGTGCCAAGCTAAGCACAGCTAAGCTAACTCTCTGTTCTTATCATATTCATATTTAACAGACAAATATAAGAGTGGTATTGACTTTCTCTTTTAATTCTCTGCCAGAAAACGAATAACCGTATTTCCCAAAATGTTCAAGTGTTCTTTTAATGGGGTGGTTTCTGTTCTACTTTTTTCACTGTTGTGTTGTTTTTTTGCGTGTGTGAAGTCGTTATGTGTTTTTACTCCTCTCACCTCTTCCTCCACTTGCTCTGTGTTTTCTGCTCATTTGTTGTCACTACTCCCACTATCACTCATAGTACTGTAAGTGCTTTATGGCTGCCTGATAGCCCTCCTGAGTCTGGTCTACTGAGCCCTTTTCCAAAAATAGTGACACAGCCTCCGTCGTGTACAATACAGCAATTAAGTGTTTGGATGGTAAAACATCTGTTGCATATCAAGCTCCAATCCATCATTTAGATGCATCACACACGTCACTGAGGCATTAAGTGAACCTGTTCATTCTTATCCTCTCTAATTACAACTCACTTGACTCTTGAATTATCAATTACTCTGTATCAGTGCAGTGATGTTGAAACTATTGTTAAAATCAGCAGCGATTGTTGGGATGGCATTGCATTATGTTCTTGAGATAATAATTTAGATTTGAGTGGGATTTAATAGGCTGATGATAGTGGCATTTGTGATAGCAGATCAGTGAGTATTTACTATTTCTTACTCCTTACCGTCGAAATGATGATGCTTTTAGGCAGACAAGGCAAGTTTGTTTGTTTATCACCTTTCAAACTCAAAGGCAGTTCAATGTGCTTTACATAAGGTGAATAAATGAAATGACAACATTTAAAAACACAGTTTATAGAGTAATTAAAACTGACAGAGAATATAATTTGATAAATAAAATGAAATGTAATAAAATACAATTTTATTAAGCCAGAACATATCTCATTGTTCTGTGAGAAATCATGCATTTAACCTTCAGCCTACACTTAATGTCTAAATGTTGTTGTACACTTTGTGTGCAGCTGTGTGTTGTGTGGTTTGTCCTCACTCAGTGAAAGGTCAACGTTCTGTCTGTACTCGTCTCTGTGACGTCTGAGTCGTGGTCAGCTGGGGTGGGTTAGGTGGCATGATGAGAAATGAGTTATGTGATTTTACTATGGAAACGTTTTGCACAAACTCATTAGAAGAAGAGCTTTTGTTTTCATCCTTAGCTGCAGGTGAGTTGCTGTGAGACTACAAAGACATTAGTGTTCTGTTCGTCTGCAGTTTTAAAAATCTGAAGATGATGCATCTGCCTCATTACTCAGCTATTATAGCCAATTCACAGAGCCAGCAGATTGGTCATTGCTGTCCCCTGTGTGGAGTGAAATGGAGTAGACCTGCTGCATCTCCATACTCATGAAATTCTGTGGCCTATTTCTCACCTCAAATGTTTGGAAAAACTGGTTTTAGTTGCCCGAGTAGCTGCAATAAGAAATAGGTCTCCATAAGTAATATATTCAAACTCTTTACTTTGCTAGTATTTTAAGTGAATTGTGAATTGTAATAGTAAAGTAATCAGTTGGCTATCAATTCTGTGCAGTTTTGAACAGGACTGTTGTAATTTGGAAGATATGTTTTTATCTCAGTCAAGTGACCACAGAAAAAACAACAACTGTGTTCTCCAATGTACTTACTGGGTTACACAATAAATCTCAGCTCAGACCTCTTCACTGCTTTTTTTCCCTGACTGTCTGCCTGACCAGTGGCAGCTGCTCCAGGTTTGTGTTGTATACTGGACGCTTGTAGCTGGATTGAAAGCTCACAAAGTGTCTCACTCACCGATTTGATTAACTTTACTGATAATTCTTTTGCTCTCCGGCTCTGTACGTCTGTCTCTCGTCTGTCCGTCTCTCTCTCTCTTCTTTGTATCCTCTCCTGGTCCTTTCTTTCTGTCTGTTCGTGTTTATTTGTCCCCCATCCACCCCACTGTTCCTCCCAGTGGGGCTGTGGATAAGGGTGGGCAGGGCGGTGCTGGACCCTCGCCGGGGGCCAGTGACAGTGGGGGTGGTGCTTGCTCTGGGACTGGGGCGGGGCCCAGTCGCAGTGACAGCGTTCGGAGCATGGTGACGGGGGGCAGCAAGGCCGGGCGCTGGCAGACGATCCAGAGCCACATGCATGCCGGAGGCCTGCGGTTTAGCAAGTGAGTGGTGCATGGTGAAAGGGGGCACACATGTGGGGCTACAGTGGGCACTGCAACAGCATGGTCTGAATATCAAGGAAGAGTGTGAGTTTGTAAAAACATTGTGAATGGCATTGTTGCATGAACACTCAAAAATGGACATCAACTGAAGGTATTTTTGACACCATGCAGACGAAGATACTGTAAGGCAGGCCTGGAAGCGAAGCTAGCTGCTTTGTACCTGTGATGCATCAGTAACTTCTGGTTGAAGTCTCTTAACTACAGAGAGCTCCGTCAGTCTTAAACAAGTACCATTTTTATATCAGCTGCCAACCTTCCACCAGCCTATGTCAGGACTGCCTCAGACAAAGTGAATCCACACAGTCATGCTGTTCCACTGCAGGCTCCAATTTACTGAAGGCTGTGACAGTTTTGAGACCTTTAAACAAAACAGATGCTGAAAATCTTCAAACATGGTGTGCTCACTTGAAGTAGGAGCTTTTTAAATTCAGAGTGGGTTGTTGAATAAACAGCAGGAGGGCAGTTTTATTAGGCCAGTGATACAAATGAAATCCTTTCCTTTAACAAAGCTCAGTACAGCTTAATTTTAACCCAAATTCACTGTGTAGCAACCTGCAAACAGCTGAGAAGGTGAGTTGTTTTTGAAATTCGGTTGGTACAATGAAGTTGCAAAAGGCAATCACATAGACTTTCTGTCTTCTAATCCAATTCAATCCATTTTATTTATATAGCACATTTTAAAAAACATGGTTTACAAAGTGCTGGACAATAAAAATAAAAACACATATAAAGCACAGAACACATAATAACAACATAAGACCACACAGTTCTCATGCTGGGTTAAAAGCCAGGGAATACAAGTGAGTTTTAAGACTGGATTTAAAACTTTCGAGGTTCGGGGCAATTTGACCTGTGTAGGTAGCTCATTCCACAGTTTAGGGGCTGCTGCTGAAAAAGCGCGGTCGCCCCTGGTTTTTAACCTGGTTTTTGGAGTGACTGTGAGAGGGTGTAGACTTGTAAGAGGTCTGAGATGTAGCAAGGTGCCAACCCATTCAGTGATTTGAAAACAAACAATAGGATCTTAAAATGTATTCTAAAATGGACCAGGAGCCAGTGTAGCGAGGCCGGGACTGGTGTAATGTGTTCATGCTTGCGAGTTCAGTTTAAAACATGAGCAGCCGAGTTTTGTATTTTTAAGTGTGAGAGAGAGGTTTGGTTAATGCCAATGTAAAGTGCATTACAGTAGTCCAGACGAATTGAGATAAAAGCATGAATCACATGCTCATAGTGCTTACGAGATAAAACAGGGTTGAATTTAGATATAAGCCTCAAGTGATAAAAACTGAATTTAACAACATTATTTATCTGTTTTATATTTTTATCTGTCAAGTTTAAAACCACTGTCTATTTTGACACCCAGATTTGTCACTATGGGTTTCGCATATTGTTGCAGGTAGCCCAGGTCAACAGGAAGGATATCACTGGCCCGAATGGGTCCAAACACAATGACCTCAGTTTATCTTCATTTAGATTTAAAAAGTTAGAAGCCATCCAGGCCTTAATATCTTTTACACTCTAGTAGAGGTACAAGGGAGTTGTTATCACCTCTTTTGAGGGGCAGATATATTTGGGTTGAATCATCAGCATCAGTTAAAATCAAAGCTGGTGGCCATGACATAAACCCATATTTGCCAACCTTCAGACCTCCAAAATCAGGAGCATTGTGAACCCGGGAAGAAACCGGGAGAGGGCAATGAAAAACGTTAGTCTCCCGTGAAAATCACAAGGGTTGGCATGTATGGATAAAAAATAATATAACGATAGTGAAACGAAGTACTAAAACTTTGTTTTAGTTCCGTTCATACACCTAGGCCACATGTAAGCTAACAGATTTGGTTGCTCGGTAATAGTAATTTTATTGAGAAAGCTAAAGTTATCAGTTATCAGCATCCTCTACTAATCTTACGTCTTCAGAAGAATAAACCAACAGCAAGATGTAGCTCGGTAACAAGGCCACCATAAAGTGTTGCATTATAAGCCAGTTATATTGCAGGGGGAGTTATAATGTTCACCTTGACATAGACTTCAATGGACTGTACATATAACATGTTACATACCTGTCTAAGGAAATATAACTCGCTAACATACTACTCGCTGCAAAACTTTGCCTGGGTACATATAAACATGTTGTGCGTTTAGGTAACATTGACGATGTAATTTAAATGAATATGGAACGGGGAAAAACACTTCCAAACCAGTGACTCCTCCCACTTCACAACTCTATAAACATGATGAGATATTACCAAAGCAAAAACCAAGATTAAGTATTGGCAAGAATTGTGGGTAACCACACACATTTCACTATATTGCAGGTAGTTTAAAGCTTCATGAAGTGATCTTTCATCTAATTAACCCAAATGATTCCTTGAAATGGATACTGTTCATACTCCATAGTCCAGTGCCTCCAAACCATTATAGCTTGTGTCCCCTTAAAAGAAACTGTGTGTACTTACTCTGTGTAATACAGAGTGATTGTTTGCATTCAGTTCATATGGTTTAGCCCAGCTATTGTCACAAAAACTCTAAGCAGCTGATCCAAGCACTCACTTCACACAGTAACACCACGTTCCCAGTGCAAAATGGCTGAAGTAAACAAGTGGCTGAAGACAAACATTTATCATGGGAAAAGAACCCACGGGTTTGTTATCATCACTTCCAGCTATGCTGAGCAGTAAACATATGTGCTCACAAACAGTGATAAGGTCAGAGCCTACATGCCATTAGCAACTGTATAAATGTTCTGTATTTGTATAGAAATGCTATACAAATAGTGGTTGGTTGGCGAAAGCTCAATGTTTTTGTAAAATACCAGCATGTTGAAGAGACTAATGAAAATAATAAATATAAGGTCTCTATATGTAAATCACAGCGCAGATCATCAGACCCTTTTGTACTGTATTGCCTAAACAGTTACAGTTACAAATAGTTGGATAGATTAATAAACAAATGTAACATGTAGTTGCACCTGGTGGGTTCACAGTTAAAGTCACCCTCCCATTCATTAACTCATTCATAACCAACTTTGTATTTATAAATTGTATGTCCTTGTTATCATACAGTAAATTGGTTAGGAACAAGAGAGCGACGCTGAATGTGTGCCCAAAATTAATCATTGGGCATGTTTGACAGATTTTCACAAATGTTAAAGTTAACCTTATAATGATGTCACTCTTCTGTTTTGCTCCCCTTTACTCCTCCTTTCAGATCTACCTGTATTTCCATTTCTCCCTGGAATTGGCTTCTATTTTTGGGCATTTAACTCTCCCCCTCTCTGCTTCTCCCCTTCACTCTTCACTGTTGTTGGTTTTCTTGCTCCTACTCTTTCTCCTTGTTTTTCACCCTCCTCAATTTTCCTTAATTACAAAATCATTCAAGGTTTATAGTCATCCTAATTGACTTTCAAGCAAGAAGAAATAAACCGTCTAAGTAATAGGATACAGCAGATGAAGAGCGCTCATGCTCAGGGAATATGAATGACTGGTGCTGTACAGGCAGATACAGAAGACTGAAGACAATAAAGACGTACAGTACCTGAAAGCACAAGTAGATACAACAAATCGAGGAAATCACTTTGTGTATGTGTGTACTATGGCTGTGTTGTACAGCCTTGGAATTTTTGGCCAAATTTATGACACCGAACAAACTGGCAGCATTAATTACCACACGGACTGGCAGCCAGATGTAGTAATTTATCATGTCATTTATAAACAAATTGGTACGTGCAATATATTGCTTTCCACATGTGTTACTGGACCTTTTTATTTATTCTTCATATCTACAGACTCTACCATAGCTGCAGTGTTTGGTTTATATGCTCAGATGTTCAAATTACAACAGTAATTGTAGTCCACCAGTCCTTGTGACACATGACAAGTGTTGTGATTTCACCAGAGGAGCGACTCATCATTTGGAGGAAAAGGCTCAAAACAGTAGAATACATAAGTCTCAACTGCAGTTGCTGTGGAGAAGAAACCAGTCAGAGGCGCAAATCAGAGCTGAAACAAACACAATGAAAAACACTTTGTTGTTACTTTTGGTAAAAAAACAACGTGCCTTGTCATCCAAAAGGAACCAAAAACGTTACTGGTTTAAACTGAAGATTACAACAAGTGTAGTCCTAGCTTCCACTTGCTGTACATAGTTTAAAGCTCCTTTATTGGATATTTCTTGCACCATATGAGTCACACTTAACTTCTCTAGTTATGTTTTTATGTACACTTGCATGTACCTTTGACTTTTTTTTAAATCAAAGAACCAGAATGAATGCAGTTGCTCATCTTTTGTACTGATGATTCAAATCGGACTTTCATGCAAGCCTTGGAAGTGATCCAACTAAATATTGCCTAACGTTGTCTGTATAGAAAATAAACCAGACTTTTCCTTCTGGAACCCTAAATGCCCATAATATCTCCTCCCACTTCAAAACTCTATAACACTTCTGCTCAACAGAAATTGGCTTTTATACATTAATTCACATTTATTCAGTTAAATTATTATGCACAAGTAAATAAACATTCACATCAAAGCCTATCCTCAGGAAAGACCTAATGGTGTGCAATATGAAAGTGTGCGTGTGTATGAGAGAAAGTGTGTGTGCATGAGCGCATGTATATGAGCTCTGTCTTGTATTTACTTGATCCAGCGTTGCTCTGCTCCTCAGGGGGCTTGTCTCTTGACTCTCCAGCAGAGTTAGAGCCAAGTTAATACTGAAGAGTGCCGCTAAAGCAACTCAAGCCCATGCAGTAAATCCTCCCTCACAGCATTAGCTTCAGACGGGGCTGTTTAGCACAAGCTTACAGTTATCAGGCAGGGCAGTGATTGAAGGGAGGATAAGGGGTGAAGCACTATTACATGATTGTTAGAGTAGCAGCCCGGTAATTAAAGAGAGAGACAGAAAAGAACAGGGATTGGAGGTGCTGTGGCGATAGATTGATGTGAGGACTGAGGCTGTAGAAAAGATGAATGGACAGAGGAGATGGAGAGCAGCTGAGCTCAGGAGCACAAAGGTAAAAGGAAGAGTGGGAAGGGAAATCATAGCATGAGCAGATAGGACCTTATACAAAGATGGATGTGAAAGGGAGCAAGGCAAGAAGGTAGAAGTAGGTCATGGCTAATTAGGGAGAGAGGTAACATACAGAACGGAGGCTCAAGTTAAGTGGCAATGATACTTTAACTTCAGCTTGAACTGAATTCCACTTGGGCAGAGGTCTGTTTTGACACCACTTTGGAGAAGAAGAATTTCAAGTTTACACAATGCATGCCAGCCCATCCATGCACTCATACACTGTCATCCAGCATAAGCTCAAAAATTTGCACAGTTGTTTTCATACAGATGTTTAACAGTAACCTAAAGCTTTCTGACAACTCTGTTCTTCTTTCTCTCCATCCTCTCTCCCCCTTTCACTGATCTTCTTTGTTGTTTCCTCACTCTTGATCCTCTCTCCCTTTGATATTCACTGCAAACTCTGTGTTCCCATATTTCGATCTGTGCTGCATCTATATATGTTTTTGCCATTTTTATCATCTGCGCCTTCCTTTTGATATCAACATGATCATGTGTTACCAATTATTTTTTATACTTTCATCTTTTCTAAATCCTTTCAAAACAACCTGCCCTGTCCTGTTTCCCTCGTGTTATCTCTAACTCCGATGTCTTCCTTGTGGTATCCATCTCTTTCCTCGGCGCTCCCATGTGTCTGTTCAGTTTCGGGGATGCTTCCCTCTCGTCTGCTTCCACCCTGGAGCACATCCCGTCCTCAGCCGTGGCGCGTCCTCGGCCCCTGGTCCGGCAGCAGAGCCTCCAACAGCCCCTCACTCACCAGCCCCCTCCGGGTCCCAACGACCCCCCGGTCACCTCACAAAGCCTGGGCCAGCTGCATACAGGCCCAGGCGGCGGGGGCCACCGTGGGGGCCCGCGCGGGGTCCGGGGGAGTCCGGCTGGAGCCTCCCGGTACAGAGGAACCGGTGCAGGCCGATCAAGGTCAAATCCTGGCAGCTGGGATCACATGGTGGAGCAGATCCGCAACAGAGGGCTGGACGTCAAGTCGTTTTTGTGAGTGTCATGAAGTTTTCTACATGAAGTAAAATGTTGCATAAGGAAAGGTTGACAGGAGACAATATGTAAATTTTGAATGAATGCCACTCTTGTTATCAGATACACCAACGTATTTCAGTTTGATACAACAGTCCTGCGATAAATCCAATACATCGCTTTTTGTAGAAACTGTTTTAGGATGTGTTAATTCAGTTTTATTGTCATTTTGTAGGCTGTACTGCGGTTTGTGGCAGTGTGTGTTGGAAGTTGGAACTATTCTGATCCTTTATTTCTATAAGTAAAAGTAGAAATATTCCAATGTAAAAAAAATATTCCATTTCAAGTAAAAGTCCTGCATGCAAAACACATTGTAAAGTGAAAGTATGGAAGTATTACTTTAGTATTACTATGAAAGTATATTACCTGCACAATGAAGTACTCTATGTGCAGATAAATAGCCCCTGTGAGTATTAGTATATCATGTTATTGGAGCGGTATTATTACTCATGTATTAATATTTAAGTTGCGTTTCATTGCTGTTGTTGGTTCAGGTGGAGCTCATTTTTCTGACATGCAGTGGAGGAGTATAAAATGGAAATACTTGTGTAAAGTGCCTCAAAATGTTCTGAAGTACAGTCCTTGAGTAAATGTACTTAATTATTTTGTTTGTAGCGCTGTTGAATTGTATTGTGCTGAAAGGTTTTTCTAATGCTTTGTCAACCCCCGTTATTTCAATGAGGGTGGACAAAACATTAGACAGCTTAGGGAAAGCACCGTATAATGGAATACAAGTCAACAGCACCACAAACTTCAGCCTCCAAAAGGATTCTGTCTTCATGAAGGTAGGGTTTATTGGAGGGCTGTTGAATAAGACTGCAGTAGTTTAGGCTGTATGTACAGGGGATGGAACAACTTCCCTTATCTGTAAAATGTAATTCAATCCTCTGCTCTAGCCTTGAAATAAATAATACCCTTGCAAAACTTTAAAACCCTTTGTTGAGGCTGTGCCAGAGATAGTGATTCAAATTATCATAATTTTTCAGGGTATAGTTTGTGATGTTGATGTATTTGTCAGATGTGACTGATTTTACTACATTATGCACATAAATAGCTAGTCATGTTGATGTGTCCACCATCAGTAGGTCACATTGTCTTCTCTCAGGCACACTTTAACCTTTGTGAGTATGCTGCATAGTGAGTTTTTGAAGGCTTTTAAAAAAAATTTATTGTCTGTTTGTCATTGCGTGTTAGTGTGCATATTTTTGTTTGTGTTTGTTAAATAAAAAAATAACAGATTTCAGCACCACTGACAGAAGAGGTGTTGATATAACATCTGAATATTATGATATATTTGAGCAAGTGTATTGTTTATATTGTGAATACCTAGTAACTGCAGAAGGTCAAAAACCTTTCATTAAAAACAAACAATTGTATTTAATTTGTCCAGTGTGCATTCATGAAATTATCTAACTAGATTTAATTGCATGTGTGCATCATCACAGCATATGTACATGAACTGCACAGTTGCAGTAACATGTAGGGACTGTTGTAAGGTTATTCCCCTCTATTTGGATCTTTTGTTTCTAGATTCATGGCAACAAAACAGTGATCGGTAGTTACTATCACCATGGGGGAGGTATAAAAATGCTTCAACAGCTGGACATGGAAATGTTGTCAAAATACTAATTTCTAAACAGAGATTCAGCTTGAGAATACATATACAGTAGGCATAATAGTTGAAAAATGCATTTTCAATCACTTAAACAATAAAACAATAGTTCCCATACTGGCACTCTCTATAGACTTGATTCAACTTTCTTGATAATACCAACATAGGCAATTAGACAAAATGTAACAGTAACACATGATTAAATAACCTTAACCCATCCAGGGTTCAAAAGAAATATTCTTTCACCCCACACTTAACAAAGTTTTTACGATTTTCGGATTATCCACTACTGAGTAGGTCAGCTGCTGGTGTGCTAAGGCTAGTGATTGTTTGAGATACCGAGCACCCCTCCCCTCCTGACTACAAACATAGACGCTCGCACACATCCTTACACACTGCTCTACACCCCTGTACTTTTGCATGTCTTCCCATTAACAGTGTCTCCAGGCCAGCGAACTCCCTGCCTATGTGAATCATCATTCAGATAAGGCTACTGCACGTATAGAGGGAGGTGGCATAGCCCATCGTCTCATGTCCTGATGAATATTATTTGACCAAACACGTCACTTGTTGCACCGGAGAGGGGGCAGTGGGGAGTGGGAGTATATTTATATATATATATATATATATATACGGTATATATGTATTTATGATCGGCGGGGTATGAACAACCAAATGCAGCAGCTTCACCCTCTACGTGTGTCCATGGCTGTCGTGCAGTGTGGCAACTGAGCCACCCCGCTCACATTTCAGATCAATAGGCTGGTGTAGGTTGTAATGACTTCCGAGCCCTCCGGTTGGAGTGTGTGTGTCTTTTTTGGTCATCTATACAAATCTATTCACCTTATCGATGAGCCTCATGTTGTTACTGTTTACACTTCCCCAGTGGTCCGCTGTCTCTCAAGTGCTAATGTGTTCCTCCTGTTGTCGATATTGCATCAACAAACAGCGTCTTGTTAAGGAGGGAATGCACTATACAGAAAGTGCATGCAGGCTGGGAAAATAGATGCGATGAGAGGAAGATGATGAGAAGAAAACTGAGGAGAAACTGATCATTAAAAAAAAATACTATAAGATGCACAATTTTTTAATCTTTTGATCCTATTGATATTTGTTTCTACATAATTCAACATTTGTATTGAGTTTTGTCGTGGTATCTGGCTCAACATTGCAGGATTTAAACCTTTATGTACAAAAGAGGTTTTGGGCGCTGTTTTATATGGACACGTTTCAGAAATGCTAAAAGAGTTTTTTCTTAATTTCTTTTCACTCACCTTGTCATTCAAAACAACGTAACACCCACTAATCCACAAAATAAAGATGTAAAATTGTGCAATATGTTTTATAATTATGCCATAACTGATCGCCAGGTGACGTAAAGGGATGCAAGAAATAAGCAAAATCATTTTTGGAATTGCCCTTTAAGAAATGACGGTTGTCTTTGGATCAGCACGCTATGTTAGAGGAAAAGAGCATGGTAGAGGCAGAGAAGAAAGTTAGAGAAGCCAGAATAGTGTACAATATGTAGGTTGTTATTTTGTGACCGTGAGTTACAAGGTTAGTTGCGGACAAATGTTTATTTATTAAGGTCACTGTTTTTATGGCCTCTTGAATTCACGGTGCAGCATACTTAGTAAGAAGTAATTTAAATGACTTTGGACATGTTTAGAGGGAGAATAACAGCTGAAAATGTGTTTTTTGTTGCAGGTTTTTGTTAAGGCCACCTCAATTTATATGGGTTTCTTTGCTTTTTCTTCTGTTTTTCTCTGTTGTTTTTTCTGCATGTCCTTTCAATTGCCTCTGTTTTCTCTCTGAAACAATACAATGCTTTTCAGTTTTTTTCTTGGAAACAGATAATAGAGGATGATAAACCAATGGAGGCATCAGTGGTTCTGATTGTTGATTTGTGCGATGCTCATTTCATTAATATCAGAAGCACATTTTTATGACTACAATATCAACAGTGGATTAAACAAAACTCTCTTAAGAAAGTGAATGCATCCCTGTGCTTGTAAGAACACACTGTTCACTGATGCGTGAAATAACCTCATATATTGTAAAAAGCACATTGTGGATGTTGGTCCGTAATGAATATCACTTATATCGTTACTTGTATTGTCATTGGAAACATTATGCAATAAAAGAATAGATATTAGCAATGCATGGGGTAATATGATCCATACCACATCACGTTGGTATTAAAGAACTAAAGTAAGAATTAACTCCGCATGTGATAAATAGTAAACGGCAAACTCATCTGTTTATCAAGTAGAAACTGTTCATGCTAATGCTACAGCATGCAGTACATTAAATAATCATAGGCACTATGCATTATCCAAAACATGAGAATAAGACTTCGTAGAAATTCAAAGACTAGATGGCTTTTAATAGCACACTCTCAACCTCACAGAGTTGGCTAGGGGAATGGTAAGTAAGATAAAAAAAAAAGTCTTTAGGTCTTCTTTCAGTGACATCAGATCTATTTTCTTCTTTCCTCTAATGCAGTCTAATTTGCTAATATAAGAAAAGAGAAGTATTTGCCAGACAGAGCATCACTGATGGTGGCAATGGGAGATTATGTTTTCTCTTTATATGAATGTACTCTCCATAGAATGAAATCTTAAAAACTTTGGATTACTTACAAGTTTCTTTTGATGCTTGCTAGTCATGTTAGGCTTTTTGGCTTTTCCCCTTTCCTTTATTGGGTTGAATGTCTTTTTTTGTGCATGTAATAGGTTTGCAAAGTAAAAAAGCCTAATTTCCACCCCAAAGGGAGTTACCATCTCCCGCCGAAAACACTGCTCCTGAACTGCCTGAAAACAGCTCGTTTGTAGTCCAGTCTTTACTTCCATTACCTATCTGTGTCACTATGCAACATGCGTCATAATGCCCGCTAAGCGGCTAGTCAGGTACGCCCTCAGAATTGCTGGTGGAGAAACACACTAAGCTGCAGCACACACAGTGACAAGACACATGACCATTAAAAAACTCCCATGAAGATGTGTTTTGCAGAGAAAACCATAAAACCATATGTTGTAAATTGCATTTGTAGATTATGGTTTGTGGGTGTTATGGCAATACATAAAGCAACAAAATCCAGTGTGTTCCAGGTTTTGAAAATGATTATGTTGTTGATGATGTTGATGATGTTGATGAATGATAAAACTGTTAAGTACTTGGTTGACACAATGGCAAGAAATGCATGCAGTAGTGTTAGATTAATGAAGTCTGTACTGTATTCTCAACTCACTCCAAGGCACACACAGGTCTGGTTGAGATGCATTGCAATGTGAGGTGTTCACTGAGCATTTGTTAAAATGAAACATCCTCTCTCCCACTGTCTCTTTGTGCATGAAATGAATGTGTGCTGCTTGTGTTGCTGTGTTTTTGTGTGTGTTGGAGTATGTGTTTGTGTGTGTCCATGCCTATTTGTATTCATACCTTTGTGGTGTGGTGATGTCTTGTTTGTCTGTGTGTCCAGTGAGGGGAAGATGGTTGTTCTGTCTCTAGCAATCGGGCTGGCTGAACAGGATGACTTTGCCAACCTCCCAGATCTACAGGAAGCACCAGCAAGCAAAGAAAACGAAACCACACCAGAAAAGAGGTAATGAGAGAAAGAGAGAGAGAGAGAAAGAGAGAGATGTCAGGAATGTGATTAGTTAGGCACAAAAATGTTGTGTTCTGTAGTGGTCTACACTGTAGGCTGACCTGAAAGATCAACAGTTAATAGTCTGAAATGGTGAAGTACTTTTAATGTTACCCTAAAAAGAAAAATACATCTGCTTAAATGTCTTTTATTCTTCTTATAGGATTAAAATGAGAAGCAGTACAGACCAGCACTGACTGCACTTCTACAGTAATAACAAACACTTTCAATTTGATGATAAATACTATAGTTTGACTGTGCTCAAAACTTAGTTTGGAAGAAACTGTGCCTTTTCACAATCAAAAATCATCAGTAAAGAAGTGAAATCGTAATAACATATTTTATTATGTATAATATATATAATAAGCTATATTAACTATGATGGCTTGATACTACATGAGGTTAAAAATACTGATGTCAGCCCCAAAGCCCCATTTGACCAGCCTCCTTTTTTTTTTTTTCAGGTAACTGTTAGACGTTCCTTCCCTCTAAACCATCTGAAATATAATTTTAGTGGAAAAGTCCTCCATTTTCCAGAAATCATCACATTTAAATATGTTAAAAACAAATCATATTCAGCCATTAAAAACCATCACGTATAATCTAATGTTGATATAACATTTGTAAATTCCTCCATAGGCCATTAGAATCCCCACAAAAACAATTCCAAGGACATGACCTTGGTATTCTCACTACGGCCCTGATTGATACTGTTATATTAATTGGGTTACTCTACCTCTGACCAGGATGTTTTTCTTTGACTTCTAGCACGGAACTAAAAACTCTGGTTTAGTCCTTTTCCTTTTGTTTGTTTCCTTTTGTTCAGCTAATGTTGAGCTTACTCAAATTTATATTTTGCATATCACCACATTTTCTTTCCAGCTTCACATTTGAGGTCCTCTTGTTACTTTTTTTCAAGCCCTCTGTGTTCTTCATCCAGATCTTTGTAAGTCTGCTTGTCTGCAGCTCTTCACTGATCTATGAGTTGTAGAGGCACAGAAGGACACCCTCATTATTTAGAAGTAAGGTTCCTCACACGAAACACTTGTCTAAAAATATGCTAACCTGTCATCTACCAGTGATCTCAGAGCAGCTCTCAGCTGGTGAACAAAAGACTGAGCTTCATACAGGGCAGACTCCAGCCTGCCCTGTATGAAGGATAAAGTGCTTAACCCACTGTTTTAAACTAGTAGGCTGAGAACATAACAGTACATAGATTTTTGTTTTGTTCTTTTCAGAAATGCTGCTTTTAATTCCATTAGATTTCTCAAAATGCATAAAGTTTTCCCAAAACCTTTCTGCAGTGCATCCAAGTGTGCTGTTCTAACTAGGTCATCTGTGAGTTTGTGGTTGTTGAAAAATAGCAGTCTGTCTTGGAAGAAAAAAACTTCTCTTTGAAAAGATATGTTTTTGATGTTATTGCGACAATTATGACCTTTTAAATGCCTTTAAAATTTATTTCAAAATGTCTAAGGGTCAGCCAGGGGATGAGCTTAGCTCTTGTGTCCCCCCCCCCCCCCCCACTGCCCCCGTCATCCTCTCCCTCTCACTGTCAAGCACCTAACTGTAATCACAGCCAGCCAGTGAGCCTCTACCCCGAGGGGTCGAGAAGGCCAAGTTGTCTAGTGTCCTTCCACAACTAATAATGGCTCTCCATCATCATATCTGTCCGTCTCTCTCATCTCTGTCTCTGTAGTTACCCTGTAAACCCCCCTGTGCCTGTCTGCTGGCTTGCTCCCGGTTGTTTTCATGGAGCCTTGTGGACTAAGAACGAAGGAACAAGATGATCCGGCCAAGAATATATGTGACAAGACAAGACGCTGTCAAACAGTAAAAGAGAGACAGAAAGAGTGGGAAACCTTTGCTCTCTGCTTTCTAGAGAAATATACTACAAGATAAAAATAGACACTCCCATAGAGGTTTGAGATTCTGTTGGTTTATTAATGAAATCAAATACAGCTTGGAGCACAAATATCTACAAACACAAAATCTGATAATAGTGAAATAATAGGATAAAAGCAAAAGCTGTGTGTGCTGTGTATGTCAAATCTATATTTGTTCAGTCAATCCCTCAAAATGTGGACAGTAAACAAACAGACAAAGTGGCACCCTGTCCTTGTCCAATAGCTTTTATAAATGTAGACATAAAAGCTGCAACAGTTTTTTGTCCACTTGGGCAATAAGGTGTGTAGCTCCCCCTCAAGTCGCACCCACCTCAAGCCGCGCCCCCTTTCCCTAGAGTCTGTTATAATTATCTACGGTGTCAGTACCTGACCCATTCTGCACACGTGCATACTTATTCCTACTACATAAATGTCATGTCATGAAGGTCTGAAAACAATTGAAAACATTTTAAACGTAAAATTCTATCTTCATTAGTACAAATTAGCACTAATTGTTTCCACACCAGTAAAAGTAAACTTCATATTAACAATATTAGCTCGCAGTATTAAAAGTTAACAGTCCCATTGTATGCTGTCACAGTCACAGCATGGATGTACAATTAGAGAATAAAAGTTCTAATAATACATCCGTCCTTTTGTCTTCTTTTCTAATGAACTTTAAACTAGATCCAATAGCAAAGTCACAGTCCTCCATTGGCCCATTGCGGGTTTAGGGGTTTTACTGGAGGCTCCTGGTGCGCCCCCTCATGCCATGCTAGCAAACAGTTGCCTTTTTACAGAACCAACAGACATATTAACATTCATTTGGAGTTTGTGTTTGTGTCCACCTTTTTTCTTACAAAAAATATTTGGGGATTTAGGTGCTAAATGTTTCACTGTGTTCACCAGCTTGTCACTAACTTTGTTTGCTGTTTGATGCTGGACAGGTAGCATACAGTGGGTTTATCAGAGCCTTTTCACTGAAAAGAGCTCTCTGCTACTGATGGAAACAAAACAAAGTTGATGGAAGTTATATTGAACCAAAACACTAAATTTGCGGGCTGTAAAACCAAAACAATGAACTAAAAAAAGCTCTGTGTTGGTGAAGGGAACTGCAGAGTTAGGGATAATTCTTTGTCAGTTCATCACTACTAGCAATCTCTTTCACATTACACACTTCATCCACAGCTATAAAAACAAATTATTAATGCAGCTTTAAAGTGTTTTAGAGTTCAATCAGTGATCACTAATCTACAGCTGCTAAGGAACTTGTAATCGGGAATCATAATTATCTCATAAAACACTGTTTCCCTTGTTCAAAAGAAAGTATGCTTACATAAATGGAGGCATGTATTACTTGTCTAGTCAAATTGCAGTTTTGGGAATCAGTTGTAATATGCAGGCAGATATTTAGTGGTGTGTACTCAGATTCTGAGAACTGCTGATCAAAGCTTGCAACATAGCACAGAGAAATTATCTGTTCTTTCTGCCTGTCAGTCATTTATAAACTAAAACTAAATACTTGCAGAGGAGCCTGTTTCAATCATTAACAGCCGAACTTGCATGCATATACTGTATGAGCGGAGAGCGGTGTGTGTGTTTGTGTGTGTGTGTGTGTGTGTGTGTGCGTGCGTGTGTGTGTGTGTGAAATTTACAGAGTTAATTATCAGCAGTGTGTATTGTGAGAAGTTTAATGTTAACCTGTGGTTTGGAATGCAGCAGCATCTACAGCTGTATTAAACTTATCACATCTTAGAAATAAAATCCCATTAGACACCAACGCAGCTGTGATTACAGTTAATTATATTATTGTCAAAGGACACATTTTGTTTTTCACTGATCTGTTATCTAGACACAAAGGCCTTGTTTTCTCCCTCTGTGTTAAGCGAAAGGTCCTCTAATCTCTTATGTGGTACTTTTTGTTATGTGAGTCAATTTGGGTCACCGTGGTAGACCGGCCAAAGCCCTGCGGTGGACTGGACATAATCACCCACCTGCAGGTAACTATGATGGAAGCTCTGAAGCTGTTTGTTATTATCATCTCAGAAAGCTGTTGTTGCATGGAGAAGCTGCATCTTAATGAGCTCAGAGATTCGCCACACAGAGAGATGCAGGGAAATAAATATGAATAAACCCAAAAGAGCTTACGGACAGTCTCCACTCTGAACATTGAGTTTGTAAACGTTGTAAAATGTGCAATGGTTTCTGAAATGGAGCATGTCAACGTCTCCTCCCATTCAATACAAGCCAAGAATACATTGTGCCTGGATAGAGTGTATATGATGACAGGATGTTCAAAAAGCAGATCGTGGACCTCTCTGAATGTTTGGTCTAGAATATAATCACATTTATTTTTGCCTTTACAGTTAATAGTTGATCATGTCCTTCTAATTCACTGATACTGAGGTATGCAAAGTCCTAGTTTGGTATAATACGTGCTTTCAGTGTGACCATTCACAACCTTTAAAGGAGAAAATTTAATCAGTTACCTCAAAAAATGTACGCTTGAGAAGCTGGAAGCTCTATTAGGAAAGAAACGGACAAACCTCACAGACATCATCTTTTGAAAAATGTCACAAAAAAGGGGAGAGAAATACATTTCCAAAGTCTAAACAGTCAGAATGAAAAGTAATCTTTGCATACCTGTTTACAAAAAAATGGGATTTATGGAGAATAAGAGATGAGTAAAAATATGAAAAATAAGCTCCCAAACACTGTCAACACTGTTGACATACTACATACTACATACTACATTACTACGACACTGGAAAACAACTTTTGTCAGGCATTTTCACTGCATGTTTGCTGATGCTGTTGTATACTACGTACTGTACTATATTCTGTGTTCTATCTGTTTTACATATTTCTTGAGAATGTACCCCTTTTGCTGCGATGTAATGTTCACTGCGACTTGCTAAATTAAATGCCAGGTGAAGGTTTTTTGACCGAAATGAAGCTGCACTAATAAATAATTTTACATTGACAATGGATTAAATTACTATGTGTAATGGGTAAAGGGTCACTGTAGCGACAAACCCACAGATAATTATTACCTGACTCTGTCGTTCCCCTCAGCACTATGGAGTCAGTCTCACAGCTCTGATAAGTGTCATTTCCGCTTCCTTCAGATAAAAAGCTCCGATTAACCCACTGACCACTACCTGCCCAACAACAATAAGGCTGTTCACTTCCACGCAGCGGCCAAAGAAAAACATTTCCCGTTTAACAAAGTTACCTTAAGTGTTGACAGTATACAGGAGCATATTTTTTATATTTTCACCAAAAGTCTGAACAGGAATATTTCTAGTAAACTGTAATTTGGTGATGAGCCTACACACTTAAAGATCAGTACATTAACAGTACATTACATTTGATGTGCGCTTCAAACTTAGGGTGTGTGCAGTGTTGGTATGAGTGACCTCAGTGGGAATCAGAGTTTTAATCGTTCCAGTGGTAACGTTTTACTGCACTCT
The DNA here is from genome assembly GCF_014851395.1 of Micropterus salmoides. Lineage (NCBI taxonomy): Eukaryota > Metazoa > Chordata > Actinopteri > Centrarchiformes > Centrarchidae > Micropterus > Micropterus salmoides. The sequence goes on from NW_024044348.1 coordinate 18,104,282, forward strand.
GAGTTGCACAACGCCAGAATGTACAGTTTTAATCAAGCAGGAAGTTGTTGCCACCCTTCATCAGCTGGTATATCTGACTTTTTCAAATGCGTGTCTGAGCCAGCAATCACAGTGAGTCATGCCTCCTAACGACTCTCCAGGCTAGCCACTGGTCCCCACGGCAGCCTCTGGAGCTGGCAGTGGCCCGGGAGGAAAAATGATTGGAAAGAAAAAGCGATGTAGGTCAGCACAAACGAGGCATCTTTTTAAAAAAAACCTGTCAGATCTAAGTCTGGACCTCATTCACCATTTCCCTTGTTGCTGCTTATGGCTACGAGCAGGGAGCTGATTTAAGAGAGCCCATGAAAAGAAAGTGAAGGGGGCGTCACAGCAAAGGTGACAGTGATTGGTGGAAGGGGGGAAAAAATAGTGCTCTTGAAGTCCTTTAACAAATTTGACTTTTATCTGAATGCATATGTATTTGACACCACTACAGGTTATTTATGCGTGAAGCATTATTTACAAAAAAAGCAGCTCCCAGTGGAAAAATCTCAAGAACAAGGCAGCAGAAGTGTATTCAAAGAGCATCTAACCCGTCGCACTCTGTAGATAGCTCCAATAGTTGTATTAGCCTGCGTGTTGAAGGGGGCGGAGGCTGAGTGATTTGTCCCTGTTGGTGGGGAGCGCTGAGTGGGCTGACATTCGAGCCTGGGCCTCATCCATCATGGGACATGGGACCTATATTGTGTTTCATAGTCTCCTAGGGCCAGTGTATGATCAGCAAGACCCAGATACAGCATGTTTATGGAGACACAGTTCCCATCCAGGCCCTGCTGGTAACCCTCATCCCTCATGTTCGCAACCGTCCATCCACTTTTCCGCCCTCGCCCTCTGCTTCCCATTCCTCTCCCCATCCCCTCATCAATTTCCTCTCTTACCACTCTAGCCCTCATTTTGTTTCTCAATAAGACTTTGTCTCCTCATCTCACCTTCATTCCCTCTCCACCTCTTCCTTCTCTCTCAATTTCTCCCCAGTGTTTATTTAACTGCAGTTATTAAACCTTTTTTCTTGCGCTGCTCTTATGCCAGTTTCTCTCCTTCTCTTTCCGCTTCTCCATTCCACTATCTCCTTATTCACCTAATCCATCCTTTCCTGAGGGTGTTGAGACTTGGATGATGTCACAGCAGCGCTCCTCTGCCAGCCTAGATGACTGTCATCTTGGCCTGGCTGATAAATTTGCTTCATTGCTGTACATCGGAAAAAAGGGATGAACTTCACTTGTGGACAGTTTTCATGCATTGGTTCCAGTATATTTCCTACTATACTGAAAATGTGTAATTACCATTAGTAGTTACTTCTCTGAAAAGTAATTACTTTATTAATTACTGCATGTAAAAGTAATTAGTTAATCTGCTTCAGTTCTTATAAATGCACACATAGCTATATTATTTTAGTGTTTCTGTGGCACAGTATGGTACAAGACCAGTGTTAAATTTTATCTATCATTAAACCTATTATCACTACGATGAAAAGTAAGTAGTGGAATAGACCTGGCAATCTGTCTGTTCAGCTATGTGCACATTAATTCTTGGGTTTAAAATCAGGCTTTGTCTGTTTGGATGGGGTGGCTCCTCCTTGGTCAGCAGAACTAGCACCGGGGGCCTTTCATGATTAGGTTTGTGGAAGCATGTTGTTCTGCTAGGTGCTTCGGGACGATAAGAATTACTAGTCTTTGGTGTCGATAAAGTTCTCATGCTTGCACATAGACTGCAACTCGGCACAATTTTTTTTGTCCTTGATCCCAAGGAAGACAAATAATGTTCGTAATTCCAGGACATCAAGCTCGCATTGCCTGAACTGTCAGCCTTTGTGTGCAGTCTAATGCTGATTCATTGACCATTTCAAATTGTGCCGCTGTAAAGTCGGGTGACATTAGATCATATACCGGAAAATCTGGGGAATAGGCTGCATTTGTCGGCTATCAAGACAAAAGTAACAAGTAAAATTTCATTAAATGTAATTACATTATTTAATTTGAAAAAGTTATTAGTTACGTTTAAGTTACTGCCAAAACTCATTACTCATTACTTTGTAACTTTGTAATGCGTTACTCTCCCAACACTGGTCGCAAGTGTCAAGATTTAAGGAGTGACTCCAAACACACTCCAGAATTTTATACTCACCCAATCTCAAGCTCTATTTCTTGCTTGTTCAACTCATCCAAATGATGAAAGCTAATATTATTTCATATTGTTTTCTCACATGAAGCCAGCTATAAAAATAAATGCAATAAATCTCTGTCACTTTTGTAACTTATCTCATATCCTAAGGCAGGTTATCTTAATTATTTTGGCAGTGAGAATGATAACGCAAAGTGATAAAGGGTAATATAGCAACAAAAATAGCTTTTTCAAATGATCTCTCTGATCCACATTCTATTTGAGGCGTTGTTCTGGGTGATCACTATTTAGTCAGCTTGTACACAGTGGACAACTAACCTGTAAGAATGTATCATAACATATTTTTTTTTTAATTCATACACAGATAAAACAGTGAAGAATCTTCTCATTTAACCCTGTCTCTTAGAAATTACATTTCTATACTACCAATTTGTTTTGCCAATTACTTTCTGACCCGAAACATAATTTTTTGTCATAACATCTTGGATACTGGAGATCATGGACTGGTTTTACAAAGACAGACTGTGGCTTTGATCAAACTTATAGTCAAACTTCAGATAGATGTCTAAATTCATCTGTTGTACAAAGCTGTCTGGCTATTGTAAGAAGGACTAATTTGCCGTGAATATTTTTAACTTAACTTACTTTAACTTAAAAACACAGATGAGTGAGCAACCACGTCCCTTCTCATCCTCTTCTCATTGCTCGCTTGCAATATTACTAACAAACCAAAAATGATGAGCCACATTTAGCTCTTTTCTGTCATTTGGTGCCACTGGTCAGCAGGTGTCACTCACTGATTGTTAATTTGGAAACATGAGTTAGCCTGGAGGTCTAACTTTTAAGGCTTACAATAAGTCAGTCTTTATCAATAAGTCAGTCTTTATCATTATCGTTCTACAGTTGCCATGAATGAAACAAATTAATTACATTGTCAGGGCACATTTTGCTTATACTTTCAGGAAGCACATTTTTAGATGATAAAAAATTTAATCCAAGTGGAATTGTGTGTATTTTCTGTTGTAAATACATGTATAAACATGATTTCTAGGACACAGGGATGTTTCATTGCTATGTGCAAATAAGTCAAGACGTAATTTGCCAGTTAACTAAAAAAATTATTCACTTTAACATGTAAGTGAAACACAACTTAAAGACATTATTCTCTTTAGATGAGTTAAAGTGAAACTTTAGTACGCATAAGTGTATTTATGCAGTGAAGTGCATCAAATGAATAATTGAAGACAGATAATTTGAGACAGATTCTGCTGATTATTCTTGCTAAGCATTTGAAATAGTTTTTATTCCTCTCAGTTCTCACACCCAGGATTGGTTATATTTAGAAAATAAAAACTCCACCTCTGCTTTAGAAAGTGTGCATACAGATACTTAAGTGCCATCTTTGAGCAAACAGATGGCAACTAGATTTGTGTGCACAACATTCCATTAGTTTTCTGTTTCCCAGACACGAGGAGGCATGCAGAAGGACAGTATGGCCAGAAAGAAAACAAAGATTTGGTTATGACACGTGTGTGACAATGCAAACCTCTGATTAAAATTCTTGTCGTCCAGTAAATATGAACCGCAAGTTGCTTTGCCTGATCTGAATGAAGACGTTCTCTCTCGCTCATGCTTCTTGCTGCCAGAGCTCTGCTTGCATTTATTTATTTTTTTCTCTAATCCTGTCGCTTCTCCTGTAATTACTGACATGATGTACTGTGATCAAAGCTGGGTGAATGAATCATAAATCAAAGCTGAACAGACTCATAAACAGACAATACAAATGTGACATAGGATAAGATAAGAAGTCTCCGCTTTTTCCCCTGGGATGTAACGACCTGATTTGTCCAGTTACACAGTAGATGGCCTACAGCTCAGTCCCAGATTGAGGCCATGAGGTCAAAAGTCAGGGTTTTGAGTTTCAGGGCATCAGATCAAAGTGGTTATTCTCCAGGGATAGTGCCCTCAACCTCCGAGAGGACTGCATCTGTGTGTGTGTTTTCATTAGTGTCGTTTTATAGACTTGCTGGTAGTTCATTTGCATTTCCCTACCATTGCAAAAGTAAAGCACAGACTGAGATCAGAACTTGTTCCAGTCTGATGATCCAGACTGTTTATTAAGAGTAGAAGGTAACACCATACGTGCCTATTTCTGTCATTGCCTGTTGTTTTGAATATCATGGCTGGAGGTTGTTCTGCACTTTTTTTTGGCACTTATGAATCAGCCATTTTCAGCATGAGCTCACACATACCCAGTGGTGTGTGCTTTGGTGCTTCCACAGGGTCATAGGGGGTTGGAAAAAGGGTAGATATGAGATAAATCAGAGAAGAGCATGTTCCAGGGGTGTGTTTCAAAGGCTTTCTAAATGTTTAGTCCCTTTGCCTTGTGGGCTTTTTGCTATTTTCAGTATATGCCCCTCTCTGTGGAACTTCCTTGGATTTTAGTGCCCTCTTTTGAAGGCTCCCGTTACCATGGTAACTGCAACCCCGTGTAAAATACATGATGGTAGTGAGTACAACCTTAAGTGGGAGCACACATTTCAGTAGTCATGGCTACAACAACCTCTAAAGAATGAATTATGTAACTGGTGTTGTGTTTCAGATGACCAGCAGGCAGCTACAGATATCTTTCCTTCTGTCTGGGCAAATTCCAACATTTATCACTGTGGCATGATACATGTGCGCTCATTTTTACTTTCTGATAACTGCAAAAATGTTGAGTTTATGTCTAGTTTTGTCGTTGAATCCAAAATACCTGCAGTGAGAATAATTCAGTTGTTTTTAGTGAGGATTAACTGAGTGGAAAGATAATAATTCCTCCCATTTCCTGGGTGTTACACAGGAGTATTTCTGCACCAAGTCTCATCAATTTCTTTATATCTCTGGACAAAAAGCTAATTTGAGGATGTTATCATGTCTGCTTGAGATATTATGCACCATCAGTGCCCTGCTGCAGTCTGTGCGTGTGTGCAGGTGTGTGCATATTTGACAGTAAGTAAATATGTATATTTACACGCGTGGATGAACTTACCTCACTACCACATCCGATTGCTCTATGTCCCCCAGGCCGTTGCCCTGTTAACAGTCATAATTCAAGGACGCTCTGTGCAGCACCAGGTCTTTATTTGCCTTTCATGTCACCATACGTTCATCTGTGGTGACTATGACAAACAAACACCACAAATGTACTTGTCTAATACAAATCATTTAGGAATAGAAGGTTTTGATGAAACAAGTGTATTATTTTGCTATTTTTCCAATAAATTTCTCCAATAAATTTGTTTCTCTAAAACCAATTTAGGAAAAAGGCAGCAATCTAGTGGTAAAAAAAAATATTTTGATAATTTTGGGGAATTTTATTTGTAACTTATTGAATGACAAAACTTCTGGCACATTTCGGCATGAAACCTTCATCAGAACACATGACAGCTCTGAAGTCTTTGTAAATGACACATAATGCAAACAACAAGAAAGCAATTGCATTTGCACACATTCAAGGAGATCACAGCAGGAGAAAATGTAATAAAGAAAGAAAAAAAGGATAAAAATAAGAAGAAATTAATTTGGGGCAAAAAAACATATTGCTGTCCTTTAAAGCAGGCGAAGTGCACCTGTTTCCTCAGATGTTTCAAATATTGTAATTTGGTCTAATTTGGCTACTGCGTATTTGTGGTTTTATCTTTTTTTGGTCATTTAAATACATGCATTGACACAGACCAGTCAATGAAATGTACACATGTTGTTAAGAGACTGCCACTGTGTAATTAATGATGCTATGTTTTTCTATGATACATTAAGTCATCAACCTGAAGTGAGGGTATTACTTTGCTTTGATTTGCTTCCTATTCCTGAAACCCTTACTCTCGCTTTCACTTTTTGACAGAAGTCGTCTTACGTCTTACTATGTCCACTTGGTTAGCTGTTGGTTTACCACAGTTGTTTTTTAATCTGTTTTCTCTATTCTCGTGTCTGCCTGCCAATAAACACCTAACTGTGTGTCTCAAGTTAGTTAGAAATGGAAGAGTATCTGCTCTGTTGGTTTATTATCCGAGAAACGTTTTTTTTCTTTTGGTTACTCTTAGTGGCGCAACTGCCGTGTCAACCGACTTCTTCGAAGTCTTTGACTTAATGCTGGATTACATCTATGCAAATGCTACAACAACAGACAGAGAGTTTGGTTCAGTGCTCCATTGGATGGGAGCAGACGGAGCAGTGAATACGTTTACAGTTAGGAAAAATGCATGGATAATATATGCAGGTCCATACAGTTTTAGAGTTTTATATATGCTGTGTTATGGTATTGCATGTGCTCTGCATGACTAAGATGATTTATGGCCAAATATCTACAGCGGCACAGTAGAATGAAAAGCAGATCCCCATTGTAAATAATGGAGAACATTCCCGGCTGTGTTTATGTTTGGTTGATTGTTCAAGATTCATGTGGTCTCTGTCTTGTGTGTTGGGTGTTGATTTAGTAGGATTCAATGGGCTGTCACTGAGCCAACCCCTCCTACAAGCAAGCATTTATAGACTCTTTGGGTAGAGACTCAGCTGACAGGCATATATTATGTGCTCTAAAGTGGTGAATGCCTCTAAAGAGTCATCCGTGTAGCTGAGCTGCAACTCAACTGTTTAGAGGGAGGGGGTAGGTGATAGTGGGGTACATTTTAAACAATTTATCCTCATCTCAAGAATGAATTGAATTTTACATATTCATTTTAGCACTGGCAGCTGACACTCAAATGTCAGTATTGCCTTTACTACCAACCGTACCAACAGTTTTTAAACCAGTCCCTACAATTCCCACACATTGAAAACACATTTGAAAACAGAAAGGTGACAAAAGACAAATTTTAAGGTTTTAAGCATCTGCACATGTTTCATTTCATTAGTAAATAAATTGAAAATACACACTTGATTGGGGTAAAATCAAACCCTTTAGGATACCAGTAAGATAGCATGTTTTGTTTCTGTTGTCAAGGGAAGGGTGGTGATCAGTTCACCTGGGTGTGATAGTTTATTGACATTTCCCATATCCATTCAAGTCGCATTTCCATCCAGTAAATTTGTTTGAGATTCTCTCAGCCAAAAACATTGAAAGACTAAGATGATCTTAGTCCAGTTATAAGTCTACAGGCTAACAAATTAGTCCTAAATATTCTCGCAAAAAACAGAATCATCATATTAATCAGTTCATTAAAAAGGTAAAACAGTGTCCTTGAACACAGCACACAACTGTACAGGTGGGAATAACGTCAAATAACACAGTGAGACAGCCAGGTGTTATGTGTGTGACTGCCAGGTGTTCTGTAATTATTTTATGGTAACACATTGTTCTCTGATGTGTTAAGGGGTTGATATTATAAGCTGTAATTTCTTCTCAGCATACACCAGTTTGACCTGTTAGAGGAATAATGGTTCAGAAGTCTTTATAAGCAGATACATAAGCTGAGCTCTGAAACAGAAACCATTACATTTTGAATTAAGTCTGCGCTGCATTATCGGTGCCCTGACCTGCAGATCACAGGAAATAAACGTAGAGTGACGAATCAATTCTTTTCTCATCCACACCATATCCTTTTCTCCTCCTCTCTGTGTTTCTCTCTCGCTTGTCTCTTTGCTGCACAAACCCTGTCCATCTCTCACCCCTTCTTGTCCAGCCTCCTTCTATTTTTCTTGACCATGGAACGTGTCAGTTTGCTTCCCTTCTGTGCTTTAGAGCATCCGACTCTTTACCCAACAAGTCTGGTCTGTTTTGTTTCCAGGCTCTTTATCCTGTCTCCCTGCTCTTCTCGATTTCTCTTTCAGCTGTTGCTTGTGTGTGTTATTGTGTGTGTCTGGTGATGTCTAAGTCTCACAATAATTTGAGTCAGTAACCTCACTTTGTTCATTCAATTAATCCTCTGAGTCTTAACAAAGACAAATCCTCTCCTTCACTTTTTCTCAACCTCTGTGAACAGATAAGTCTTGAAATGTATCTTTCCCTCATGGATCATCTTTCCCACAATACCGGCCTTTTCTAATCTCACTTCTGCTTTTACCTTTGTGCTTTATAGCTCACCTGCTCCCTCGCTGAGTATTTCTGTCTCTCTGACTCTCTCTGTTTTTTCTCCCTGGGTTGAATCTCTCACAGTGATAAGTGCTCATTAGTCTTATTTGTCAATACGCCTAGTCTGGTATCAGATCTTTTTATCATTATTATTATTATCCTTGTTTACCAAATCGTTACATAATATAGATACAATTTTTACCTCTATCATTTTGTTTCAAGGATTATCAGACAGATTATTATTCTTGTTTTCTAAAGGTCTTGTCCTGTAAATGTAGTTTTTGACATAGGTTTGTCCATTGACAATCCTCAGAGTTTGTAAAGGACAGGTGGTGATGGACCAAATCTCACACTGCTGTAAGCTTTGGGGCTTGTTACTTAGAATTATACTATACATCTATATTTTTAGATGACAGTTTGAATGTTTAGTTAATCCAACTGTTGTAGCCCTGAGCAATGAGACTCACCACAGCCTCCCTTGCTTGAAAGCATGTGGACACTCATAAAGTTTATAACAAATAAGCTTTTCCACTTTCTTACCAAGAGTAAGATGAGAACATTGACACCCCTCCCATATTAGCATGGCAAGTATGAAGCTGCTACCAACACCCCATTAGAGTAGCTTAGCATAAAGACTGGGAACAGTGGGGGGCCGTTGCCAGGCAAACAGTAGAGACTCCAAGTCATTATTCTCTCAGCAAAGCGACCCCCCTGTAAAACCACAACTTGTAATTTTTCACACTTTGGCTTTGTACAAATTAAACCAACAAGATGTTAATTTGTGAGCTTTAGAGGTGCTGTTGGGCTGATTCTATCCAGCCTAGCTGTGTCCCCCTGTTTCCAGTCTTCTAAACTAAGCTAACAGGGTGCTGGCTCCAGCTACATATTTTAGCGTACAGTCATTAAAGTGGCATTGATCTTCTCATCTATATCTCGACAGCAAAGCCAATAAGTGCATTTCCCAAAACCTCAAATAATGCTATTAATATGCTGCAACATTTTTGCATTGATTAACATTCATTTGAGCGTATTTTCTTTTGCTATAAAAAAAAATACATATATATACATAACAGATTTATCACTGACAGTCATGTGTGCTTCTCTGCTGGTTAAGGTCTTTTGAGCACAAACAACAGCCTAGCTAGGAATGGTTACTGAAAATTAGCATGCCTATTTTTTGACTACCTCCTCACATAACCTTCACCTTGTAGGCTGTATCGGCATGGCAAGCCGTTTTAACATTTAAACTTTAAAATGTACTACTTATTTATTAGTTACTAGTAATTATTCTATTAGTTACTAGTAACTATTCCTGTCTTACTAGTAACTAACTACTCCAATGACAGCCTCCATTTTTTTGGAAAGGTAGCTCCCATTCAGCTACAATACTATTAGAGAGGTCTGATGTTGAAGGCCTGACTTGCAATTGCCGTTGAGTTCTTCCAAATAAAACTTTTGGAACAGGAAAGGACCTTCCTGAAAATATTACTACAAACATGTACACACAATATTCTCTAAAAATTCATTGTATGTTGGGCGTGAGGATTTCCCTTCATTGGAAGTGAAGGGCCATGCCCAAACCATGAAAACCAGCCCAAAAGTTTTACTGTATACCAGCGTTGAATATGAGCATTTTATGTGAATTTGTGTGTGTTTGTGTCCATTTTAACAGGACCCCAGGTAACAAACCAGGCAGCAGTCCCAGAGGTCAGACCCCAGATGAGACTGGACGCCGCCACGATGCTAACTCCTCTGTTTCTGATTTGGCCAACTCAGTCACCAGTGACATGCTCATGGTAACACACAATGTCAACACAGCATAGCTACTAGAGATTTTATAGATATGCCACTAACTCATCCGTGGTCTGTCTGTTTTCCACATTGCTGAACTTATCTATATTAAGAGGAGCAGGGCTGCTGTCAGCAAAGCCTTTTAAATCATAATAAATGAGATGGCTAAAAGACTCGAATGGTGCTTCCAGATGATCTTTCCTAATCTAAGATGGAGGTTACATGCATGCCTTGAGACAAGGAAGGAAAATTAGTCAAGGGTTGGATGAAATAATGTAAAAACCTAAAAATAGGACTGGAACTTATTAGTAATCAATCACCATTGTAAACACTGTTATAATATCAGAAGGGAGTCAGTGACAGTGGGGGTCCAGGGCCTTGTTGATGAAGCCAGCTGCAGATGGGAGAAACCGTTCTTGTGGAGTGAGGTTTTGGTCCTGATGGACTGTCGCGTCATGCCAGAGCGGAGTGTCTGGGGTAGGAGGAGTCAGCCACCTTAAGGCGGACTCATCTCCACCAGAGATAAGCCAAATGAGGGTCGTGTCATCTGCAAACTTCAGGAACTTGACAAACTGGTGGCTGGAGGTGCAGCTGTTGGTGAACAGGGAAAAGAGTGGAGGGGAAAGAATGCCACCTTGAGGCTGATGGTTTGAGAGTCAGAGACATGTTTCCCATGTTTATGTGCTGCCTCCTGTCAGGCAGGATGTATATGATCTACCTGCATGTGGAGTCAGGCACGCTCAGAGCTTGGGAGAGCTTGTCCTGCAGCAGAGCTGGCGTGATGGTGTGAAAGGTGGAGCTGAAATGCATAAACAGGATCCTGGCATAGGTGTCTGAGGAGTCCAGGTGCTGGAAGATGAAGTGAAGGGCCATGTTTACTGTATCATCTACAGACCTGTTGGCTCTTTAGGCGAACTGCAGGGGGTCTACGAGTGGGTCTATGATGGATTTGAGGTGGCACAACACAAGGTGTTGCCCCACAAAAATGTATTACCACAGAGGTCAGGGCAAAAGGGCAGTAGTCATTAGGTCCTGTGGTGCTTGTGTGGTCATTGTGCGGTAGCTGTGGCTCAGGAGGTAGAGCGGGTTGGCTGTTAATCTGAAGGTTGGCAGTTCAATCCTGGCTCCCTGGTGGCTGTTCCGCCAGTGTATGAATGTGTGTGTTGTGTTAGTTTCTGTTTGAGCACTTAGGCTTTGTGTGTGAATGTAGTGTAAAAGTGCTTTGAGTGGTCGAAAAGACTAGAAAGGCGCTATACAAGTGGGGAGCATTTACATTTGTGTTTTTGGGGACAAGGTTGATGTTGGAGGATTTAAAGCAGTCTGGCGCATGGCATGTCTTCGGTGAGGCGTGTTGTACGTGAACATTTAGTAAGTTATAGTAACTTTAATTAAATTTAGCAGTACATACAAGCAGTCCAAGAAGTCTGTGTTGTTTCATTTTTAACTTGTAGCAGCTAATCTTCTTGTTTGATGCAGTTTGGATCGCACATCTTGACAGTTCATTCTTGACACTGGAAATATCCGTTGACAAAACAATGTCCATTCACGTTCCACTTACTCTCCGTATCACAAGTCCTTTACCAGCAGAGGAATTCTACTCAGTTTTCGCAGGAATGAAGCAAAGCATTAGCTCAGGCAGAGCACTGACGTTGCGGACAGCTGTTTCCTACATGCTTCACAATGACTTACTGATTTACTGCTTCATGCCCAGTAACATCCAATAATATTAATGCAGGAGTATGCAGCCATTATAACCTTATGCTTATCACTGCTAGTTTGCTGATACACACATGCTCTCTCCTCCACTCCAAGCTCTTCTTCATGAGGTATGTTTGGGCATTGTTGATTTAACTAAGATTTATGTTCATGTTCTTTGAGGTTTCTCTCAATAAACAGAGCCTTTTCTGAAAACTGATGAGTGGAGATTGTTTTATCAAATGAATGTACAGTTTTTGCTTTGGTGACATGGCCTCTTTGCTGTAAAAACTGACAGATCAAATTGTTGATTGATCAGCAAGTGCTGATTTATGACAAATACTGATATTTTGCACTGTAACTAAAATCACCCACCTTTATATCAGCATTAGAGTTCAGCGTTCAGTGTTGTTATTCCACCTTCTTACAGCTTGGGACAATTTTTCTAGTTTTGGCCATTACTTCTATCAGAAAAAAATAACTTTACTTATCAAATGAATTGCTGAGATCTGGGAACATGGCAGCCATGCTAAAAATGTTGGGGCCAGAAACACAAGCATTCAGACAGTCATGTGGGTTTTTAGCAAACTCCCAGCTTAGCCAAACTTATTTGGAAGATAAAATGTAAGTGTTAAAATGGTTTTAGTGAACTGTTGTCCTGCCAGATCACTTTTTTCATAACTTTTCATAACAAAATAATACCAAAGTTGTAATAAAGTCATTTTTTATGAGGTGTTTGCATTTTTATGTGTCTATGACCTACTGTAAATAATACACTGTGTTGGTTCTGGAGACAGTGAGAACAGAAAGCTCACTCAAAAAGTACTGTCTTCATCCCACTCGGCTCACCCACCTGTAGAGCACCACGGTTAGTTTTACAGTTAAGAGTATCTCAGCTAACTGAAACATACAGTAATCATCACCCTGAAGTGAGACAGTGGGAGGGAAGGGGACATGCGCCTTATCCAGCGAGGTTTGGTAATTAGCTGTGGAAGGACCCACAGTGCTGTGGTTGCAGAGATGGGTATGAGCAGTGTGTAATTATGTGGGTCTCATGGTGTGTCTGAGGAATTCCCAGTGGTGGTGCTTAATGATAATACTCATTCTGGGCAGTTTTGCCAAAGGCATCTATATATTACACAACCCTCCTTTCATGTTGAAAATACCCATCCAGTGCTTGTGAGCCACTTGTGCTGCTTTTGGAAAACCATGGCATATATGCAGACTTTATTCCATAGAATATATTGAGAAAAAAGGATGCAGAGAAATGGCCTTGAATATCAGGGTATATAAATACATCCAACCCTTTCAAGAGTTTCAGGTGATAGTGGTTGGGGGAGGATGGACGTGGGTCCTGTCAGAATCACATGCTTCATTTTATTGTGATGCTCACAGAGCCATGGGTTGTGGAGTGGGCATGTGTCTTTATATGTGCTTTATTTGTTTAAACGATAAGGCAGAGGATGTTCTGTTTTGTTTTTTGCAAATCCCATGTTTTTAATAGGTTTTGGCCAAAGGCACAGATGAATAAGCTCGGTCAGTCATTAACTAGATAGACAATACTTATTAGTAGAACCTTAAAAGTATACAAACCTTGCCACCTGTTTTGCTCCAAGAGAATTTGCATCTACTGCATGTGGATTGTTTTAGTTGCAGATAAAGAAATTAGAGAGGAGAATTTAAGAAGTGGAGAAGGAAGGACTCTGGGAAAAGAAGAACTCCCAACACAGAATGGGGAAAAGCAATTTAGGCCAGCTGTTGGGTAGAGGACTGCATAATGAAAAATGATCATATTCAGCATGGAGAATGAGGCTAAGCAGCACCATCAGAAATGTGTGGGAGAATATGGAATTGGATATTATATTTCTGGTGCTGCTCCTTCAGTAATGCTTCTAGCTCCTCCTCCATCAGATAAACAGGATTTCCTTCCCTCCCTCCAGGCCACGCCACCATCAGTCAGAGGGTCTGTCAATCAACACATAATTTGCTTTTATCACACAGCAGACAGCAGCCATGTGACATAACATTTAGGCTAGGTTGCCAGTTAAGAGCTGTGTTTTTAAATGTTGAAGTGCAGAATTAGTGCCCCCTGTGGATTCCAGGATTCCTATTTAGTGTGATACCACCTGTCGGCGCTTTTGAAAGTGTGTAATCTGTGTGTAAACATGCTGGGAATATATCCGAGTTTGACCCAATGGTCTGATAATAGTGATGCAATTCTCAAGGTACTACATTTTGTATACCCGTACAATCCACTGCTAGTTCATTAGGTACATCTGCTTAAAGCTTGTGCAGTTTACATACAGTCCTGTTTTTGTTGAGACTGTGTTAGAGGAGACTAATTTAGAGTTGTTGATTCACTTCAAGGGTGAGCTTGAAGGTGCATTCTTGACCTTGGAAATGACAGCTGACAAATCTATCTCAACTCAAGGTCCACTTACTTGTGTTGTTCTGGAGATTTTGATCGAATCACATGGTCTTCATCATGACATACTTAAAAATCTATGCTGAGAGTCGTTTGGAGTGGACATACAGGTGCTGTGAGCTGGGCAGGAGGCAGAAAACAGAGTGCTCATTGAACAATGCAAGCAAACTGAGTGCTCCTTACTTTGGAACCAAGACCTGAGATAAACAAGCAAAGAAAAAAATTACTTAGCAGTTTTCAAGTTGCGGCCATGATATGTGTACCACTAGTGTAAACGGACAATCTGGCACTGACACATACACACAGGGAGAACAAACAGGTGATTGACAAAAACGCTAGGAAGGGAAAACAGAGGAAACACCAAGGCTGAGAGGCTGGTACTGCCGGATCATGACAGACATTAAGTTTGCTCAGTTGCTATAAAACTGGAGATGTTCAAACTTTCCAGGATTCTGAGGAACTCTAGTGCTGTATCCAAAATCACTCTCTCACCTACTCATTCACTACTCAGTAGTTTAATCTATAGTGAGCAGTAAACTGAGATTTCAGACACTTTTGAATCATCATAATTTCGTCATTACTGAGAGATGAAGTGTTGCACGACTGTAATTTATCCCATATCCCACAGATGCTACTTTTCAAATCCACTAAAACTCATGGATAGTTTGAACATACACAGTTCTGTGAAAACTGAGCAAACTCGGTCTGCTGATGAGGATCGTGTGTTGCGGTCAAAATCTCTAGTACATGCAAGTATTTAGATATTGAGTTGTTTTGACAGCAACTTTGTGGTCATTTTGGAGGCTGCAGGTTGTGGTGCTGTTGAATGTAAAGTGTTCAACTGAGAGGTGTTTTTAATATTTTGTCCACCTCATTTAGCTGTATCACAGAAGGTAGACTAAATATTAGAAACACCTCTTACAAGCACAATCCAACAGCACCAAAAAATTTTGTTAAATATGTTCCTTCAAACAGAGTAATGAACCAATACATACTGCTTCCATCACAATGTAGCTAAAACCACCTAGAGTTGAATAAAAAGAATAGCACAACATTTATCTCCTCTTCCTCCTGTATTTCTCAGTTGTCTCCAGGTTCAGAGGAAGATGATCATGAGGGTCCAGTGTGTGAGAAGCTGGGTCGTATTCAGTTCAGTGTTGGATACAGTTTTCAGGACTCCACCCTCACTGTCAAAATTCTCAAGGGCCAGGATTTGCCTGCTAAGGACTTTTCCGGCACTTCTGATCCATTTGTCAAACTCTACCTGCTGCCAGACAAGAAGCACAAATTGGAGACCAAAGTCAAGAGGAAGAACCTAAACCCCCACTGGAATGAAACCTTCCTGTTTGAAGGTTCGATGGAGGAGACTTTCCTAATACCTTAACCATGAACTTAACAATGTTCACTGCACATGCAGGCACTCTTAAGCTGTTTATTTTCAATGTGCATCACTGTGACCTAGCAGGACTGTGTTGTGTCAATTTCTTTCTCAGGATTCCCCTATGAGAAGGTGGTCCAGAGGACTCTATACCTGCAGGTTCTCGACTACGACCGCTTCAGCAGGAATGACCCCATAGGAGAGGTGTCCATCCCTCTCAACAAACTGGACCTGGCCAACATGCAGACTTTCTGGAAGGAGCTGAAACCATGCAGCGATGGCAGCGTGAGTAAGAAGGAAAGGGGGAGGGGAGCAAAGGAAGGAGAAGGAAAGAAGATGAACAGGGAGGAGAGGGAGGGGGGAAAGACAAGACGGGACAGAATGTAATGGGTGATGTCATTCCTGGCTGCCGTGATGCTCCCAGGGGAGATGTGGCAGTGTGCTGGTGGGTGAAGAGATAGAAGGGAATATGAGGTTGACAGGTAGATGGAAAGAACACAGACAGCCAGAGGACAAAACAGAAATACACAGTATGCAAAAGAAGGGAGAACAACATGAAAAAGGGATTTTTTTAAAAGTCAACAGTTTCACTGTCTTTGTGCATGATTTCTCCAGGGGAGTCGAGGGGATCTGCTGGTGTCTCTGTGCTACAACCCCACAGCCAACACCATCACTGTGAGCATCATCAAAGCCCGCAACCTCAAAGCCATGGATATTGGAGGCACTTCTGGTATGAATGCTACTTTATCTCCAATGTATTTCTGTTGTTGTCCTTCTATATCATTGCTCCTTCAAAATGAAAATGAGAAAATTTGTGTGTTTTATTCACCACTAGAAAATGACATCAAATCCATGAAAGCACACGAACTGACATTCAGTTTTAGTAAGCAGGAATGAGATGTTGTGAACAGCATGCAAACTGGTGTATATTTCCTCTCATCAGACCCCTATGTAAAAGTGTGGTTGATGCACAAGGACAAGCGCGTGGAGAAGAAGAAGACAGTGGTAATGAAGCGCTGTCTGAACCCTGTTTTCAACGAGTCCTTCCCCTTTGATGTGCCTGCCCATGTGCTGAGGGAGACCACCATAATTATCACCGTCATGGACAAGGACAGGCTCAGTCGCAATGATGTCATTGGAAAGGTATCTCCATCCCTCTTCTTCGCTTGTTCTTCTTCTCTTCCTGTTACTCAGTCTCTACTGACCCCTGCTGGAAAACGCAGACCAGTCTTCTGCATTGTAAATTATTAATTATCGAACAAATTAGAATTAAATTTACAATTAAAAAAGTCATTTTGAGTCATTTTTGAATTTAGACTTACACCAATGACCAATTAGCATGTCATGTACGCAAATGCAGGTGCATGCTGTTATATGTATTTTTTTAGTTAGTTGGTTGTTGTAATTATTTCTCAGAATATGTCCTGGAAAAAAACTTGAAAATGACAAATAGTTAGGTACTGCTTTCCAGAACAATTTCTTTGATAGAACTGCTCCATTTTAAACACAATAGTAATTTATTATTGGAAACTTAATTTGTCATATAAGTTCAACTGTATGGCTTCCTGTAGACAAAGTCACATTTGTACATGTGGAGCTGAGCTGCTGTGCACTGACTGAAAGAGTCTAGATTTTGCTATCTTAACAATTAATTAGAATGAATTCATTGGAAGTGTACCAACTTAAAACTGTCTCTGCTTCAGCTATAATTATTGCCAAATTAAATTGCTCTTTTCAGGAAAATCCCATAGAAAGTAATTTGGATTTACAGACCTGTCAAATAAAGCATTGCCTGAGTTTCTAGTATTCCATTATTTAATCCACATCAATATTATCTCATTACAGATTCATATATTAGAGTCAACTCAACTGTAACAACCGTCCCAATTGAGCTATGCACTTCATGGATGATCTATTGTGCTCTCTGTCATTCACACACATCTACAGTAATTGCAGGTGCCTCCTAACCACATAAACTACCTACCTGCATACAGCAGCCATTATATGTTGCCTATTATACCACATTCATAAATAACTTGAAACTGGTCGGAGGACAGAATATTATTTCCTGTGACATGCACAGAACAGGAGCTTCTATCTACATGAGAATTACTTAAAGACTCTGTGCTTGATCTTCATTAGTGTCAGCATTAGACCTTCTCAGAGTATTTCAGCAAGTGAAATCTCTCTTTTCTTTTTCTGCTCTGGATTTGAGTTAAATTCCGGCAGGCTTAGCGGTGAAAGCAGGGCTAGACTTAAGACTCGTAGGTTTTTTTTACTTAATACCCCCCAGTTTTTGTTTGTTTGTTTTTTTGGGGGGGTGGGGGGGCTAAGGGTCTTTACATATAATATCAATCCCTGTGTACATGAGTTACATTGACTCTCTCTTTCTCACAGATTTATCTCTCATGGAAGAGTGGCCCTGCAGAGGTAAAACACTGGAAAGACATGATGGGTCGCCCTCGTACTGCTGTGTCCCAGTGGCACGCTCTCAAGGCCTGAGTTACCCAGCGACCAACCTGCCTATAGTGTTTCCCCCACTCAGAATTCAGCATCAGCATTTCAGCCCCTGCCCTCAACCCATATCCCCTCCTCCCCTAACTTCAGTCTCGGGCTGCAGACAATGTGTGTCATCTCTTTGTTCTCAGGCCTCTTTGATATCCTCTGCCCTTAGTCCTCATGACACCATCCTTAAATTACACCCATGTCAAGTTTTGATTCCCACCTGACCCCCACCCTCTCTCATCCATTTGTCTGAACTTAAAAAACGTCTTTAATGTCCTCACTCACTTCCTCCTTGTGCCCTCTTTCTATGAGATTTCTTTTCAAGATACCCTTCAGTCTTTCCTCCACCTTGTCAACCATTCCCAGTGTTTAACATCAGAGCAGTACATTTTGCCACCCATGAATACAAACTACCAACCAAAAATGGATCAAACTGGTATTCCAACCATCCGCTGTGGTGGCAAGACGGGCTGTGTTAAACCATGCACCTAAGTGTGAATGGCACTGATCTGTGCGACTCATTTCCACCTACATCTGGTGTTGCAGTGCGGAATCTTTTCTCCTCCTCTGTTCAAGTCCTCTTCCATTACTATCACTATTCCTCCATACCCTTAAAATGCCTGAAAAATCAGGAAAACCGACACAGGCAATGGAAAAGTGATGGGCTGTATTTAAAATGGAATTAGACTGGAACTGGACTCATTGTCACTAAACTCTTGTTTGATCTTTTTCACTTTTCACTCTTTCTCTGGCACCACTGTAATAATTCTCCCTTGGCTGGAACCCTTCGTTGTCTGTGCGTGATGTGGGTGATGTGCTGTAACCCCAAATGACGTTCTTCAACAGATTAAAAGGAAATGAACATGAACATTTAATGCTGGTCCAATAGGGGCAAGTGTAAAAAAAAAAAAAAAAACTATTTTTTTGGAAAAGAAATCCCGATGGACAGAAAAAAAGAGTAGAGTTATTAATGTTGTGTTTTATTTTATTTTTCCTTTTCAAAAGAACTTAGAGAATCAACATGTTCTTCCAGACACAGAAAATAAGCAAAAAGCCAGCTTCCATAAGTGTGGAAGTGTGGGTTAATGTGTGTGTGTGTGTGTGTGTGTGTGTGTGTGTGTGTGTGTGTGTGTGTGTGTGAATGAGGGAGTATTTAGGACAGCTAAATTAAAGATATTGTTGAAAACAGCATTGCCCTCAATAATAATGTTGATAAAAAATAAAGTATTGTTAGTGTTTGTGGTGTTGAAGTTAGTTGAAGACATGGGGAGGTCACTAAGGTTAAAGGGTCCGTCCAGCCAAATCACAGACACACATACAGTACTGGGGACATATGTGGTATAAAGCCAAGAAGACAGTTTCGGATGTATATGTCATGGGTATGATCCCGTGAAATCACTGCTGCCACCCCAAATACAAAGGAGATAAACAGGATTACATTGTGGTGCTCTCTTCATTTGAAATAGCTTTTGAAAATTCTAACAGCAGCATGTCTTTCCAGAAACAATGCTCTGGGCTATCAGATAATCCACAAACCCCTCAGTGAATAATTTTCATTGGGGCTAGAAGAAATTGGTGAAGACAGCTGAAGTCAACATGTGACAACAACATCAATTATTTGAGCACAACAGACACAATTGCATTCATCTCAATCACATTCGGGTGGTGGGAGAAGTCTCAGTGGTACCACGGAAACTAAAACTGAAACTTTCTGCTTGGCTTGATTCCACTAGGGGTAAGTGGGCAAAACATGTTTTTATTTTCATGACCAAAAATGAAAACCTTAACTCAAGGTCCCCCTTACTACAGCTTTTTTTATTGCTCATGTTTTTTCAACCATATCTCACAGTTTTCCTTGCACACAGTGGCATTGCACCAATACGCACCAAGCTCAAGACATGGGTGACTGGGTCAAAAGCTACAACCTTCCCTGAGGAAGACCAAACAAAAATCATCGTAAGCAAAGACTGCTTAGCATCACTCCAAAATCGGTTAGTTTTGGTGAGGTGCCATGCTGTGAATGCCAGGAATTGAACAGTCTATGATTTTTATCCACCGCGAGATCTCAGATTCAATTGAGCAATCTCCATCGACCAAGAAGGTCCACGAGGTGCAGTCAAAAGGAAACAGCAAGAAATATTTTATGATTTGACATGAACTGACATAAAAACCAGGCAGTAAATCAGCTTATGAGTATTAGAGATGGTGATATGTTGGGAAATCAGATCTAGATGAAATCAATCAATCAAAATGCATCTCTGTCACCCATGTTATGATGTTTCCAGCAGTGGCATTAATCTGTGCATTAAACAGGCATTAAAACACTAAACTTAGCAATATGAGTCCACGGACCTGATTTTATGTTGTCTTGGGGGCGTTTGAACTAAGTACAAGTCAGTCTTCCAGTTGTTTGCTTCACTGCCTGAACGTGACCTCCCCCAAGTCCCATATAGGCATGCACTGATTGGATGAATGGAAACAAATGACAGTAATAATATCGGGGTGGGGGGGTGTCTTTTTACATTCCACTGTTTGTCTTTGTCTACTGGATGTGTGTGTGTTTGCACTGTGACTGAGTGTCAATATTCAAACTTTAGTTTGTGTGATTGTATTTACTGTGAGTCCCTCTGTATGTGTATATATCTGCACTGAGTTCTATTTTGCCAGTTTAATACAGAACATTGTTTACTGTTTTTATTCTGTATGAAACAATCCAGATGTACAAAGAAATATGTTTTTTTAAAAGTTGTCACTTCTTTAAGAATCACTGCACTTGCTGATGACGATGCTGGAACAAACCTCTCTTCAAAGCAGGGCTATTTTTTCCTTGGATTGGAAGGAGGCAAATATGTTATAGATGAACTGAGAGTGAAGGTCAAAGGGAAAAAAATGTCACAAACAACCTTTGCAACAAGATAAAACCTGTCTTCTTTGACTATCATACAGGACATTCATTTTTAGTATAGTACAGGAGCAGCTACCCATGTTTTGTCCTATCTGTCCTTCTTATTTGGTTCGATCTAATTTACCAAGACCAAAAAAAAAGAAAAGAGTGAAGGGTGGCACCGAAACATCACAGCTGACATACCCCCAAAACACCCCCGTCGTGCACACATGCTTTCTGGCACAAAGTGTTCTTTGTGTGCCTTATAAACCCTGCCACGCCTTGCTCTTCACCATATGCGCTCTCTCTCCAAGTGTCAGGAAGGGAGAGGGGACAAAAGGTGAGAAAGGAGATAATCATCACCTCTTTGCATCACTGTTAGCTACGTCTCAGGTCAGAGCAGAGCATCCCAAAATAACCAGGAACACAGTCATCTGTCTGTCCTGATGGCCCTGTTTGTTAAACATGTCTGAGTGCTGTTGACAAAGCATTACATTCCAAAGGCTTAGTGAAAGTCACTTTAATCAATGCAGGTTAAATATTGGTTAAATAACAGTCAGGGTTTGGTATATTTTAGTTTTAAGAAATCGAGCTAGATATGTCTGTCTACACTATTCACTAGCCAAATGCTATAAACTGGTAAATTTCACTGGACAGGCTCGCATTTCTGATTTAGGGCATTCTGCTTGAGACAAAGAGAGGTTAACCAGCAACATTTTAATTTATATACTGTACAAATGATTGTGAAGTGTCCTGTATGAAAAAAAAAATCATCAGTATTTACTGGGGTTGATATCTGTCTGTCCTTGGTATCACTCAGCCCCCTCTTTCACTCCCTCTTCTCTTTGTAGTTACACATCCGTGGGGTGCACAATGTTAAATATCAACCATTTATTTTTTTGAAATCTGTACAGTGTATATAAAAATATAAATGTGTATATAAAACAAAGATACTTCTGGTATTGTTATGAATTTTTTAAAAGTTCGTTTTTATTATTGCTTCTACTACAACAAAAAAGGGTTAATTCAATGTAGTCACTTCCACACAAAGGCATAAGTGGAAGAAGAACTCAGATCCTTTACTTAACTAGTACCATTTATAAGTGTACCATTTTGCAATTGAAATGATTCAAATAATTTTTACCTCAAACTCCAACTACTTATATGAAATGTAGTGGAGTAGAAGTATATGGTGGCATACAATTACCACTACTGCATGTAGGATTGATGCAACTCAACATACAACCCAAGAATGCAATTTCAAACCCTGTGTAAACTGGGAGGCTATAAGTGCAGTTTTCATCTAAGAAAGAGAGGTGCTGCTAACTGCTACCGTCAGTCTCAGTTTAGTCAGATTTTGGGTGTTGATACCATCAATTTCTTTTGTGGAAGTCTATTTACAAATCCATGGACCAACTGATAAAGCCACACTTATTAAAGACACCGCTGGAAATGCATAACCATATTTGCTCTCTATTTTCCTCTCTTTTCCAGCTCAGGCAGAAATAACAGGGCCAAGATTTCAAGGGTAATTAACATGGATCTTTAGAATCGGTGCTGATCACTACAATTAAGGAAATTACCTGCTCTGCCTCCTACACACTACATTTCACTGCATCTTCTACAGAAGATAACATCTAAGAGGAAATAACTGTGTGTATGTAATGTTAAGAAAGGGTGTTTAATTTACCAACTTATCTAACATCCTCAAAGTTGAACCTGGCAGAAGTAACTCTTACCAGTGAGAGCACTCCTCTGCTCACGACTCTCCAGCAGACATGGGAAGACAAGATGAAGGCTGGGGATGCTGGTGGTGGTGGAAAGAGGGAACAAGAGAACATGAGACTGAAATTCCAGGGGAGCAGAGGGTGACGGCAGGGCTGAGGATAAAACAGAGAGCTGTCACGACACAGGAAGCAGCCGTGGAGGATGACAGGAGCGCTGGGCTACAGATAGGCACAGTGGGTGTGCGTGGGCAACTGATGAATATACACTCTAAACAAGCCTCAGAGCAATGAAGATGTGAATTTTGCTCCCTCTGCATGTGGGATCCACAGGTGGTGTCTTTTTTGTTTTCTTAAAGGCAGGGAAATTTGACAGCCAGCAACTGACAATTCAGCTACAGCCAAATAAATTGTAGTGTGTAATGCAGGTCATTCACAAACACAATTTGATGAGTCTTGAAATGTAAAGAAACAAACAAAACAACTGAGACTGATATGTATAATTATTTATTCATTCATTTATATATTACTTCATTATATACATAATTATTAGATTGTTAAAATGGATGTATCAATGTGTAAGCAGTATTTTACTATTGTAGTTGGCTGGGTGGAGCTTGTTTTAACTACTTTACAATTAGGTATTTCAATCCATTGATTCCCAGCCTAAGCATTAGGCACTTTCCAAACGGTTACAAGATAAATCTGAGGACTCATGATGTGAGATAAAAGAAGAAAAAACCTTCTGCCACACATTTGTATTAATCTTTTGGATATTTCACTAATCTTTGCTCTCTTTTGCGATATATTGGATAAGTTTTGCTCTTCTGGCTTTACTTACTGTAATCTCACTTTGGTGGTACTACAACTCATAGCTATCTGAAATGTGACAAAGGACACTAACTAGACATTGCTTTTTTGTAAGGGATCACAAGACAAAAATGTTATGAAACACTAGACAATGCTGGACAATACATTGTATTTTCACGGTAAAATTTTAATCTTAAAAGTAACTAGTAACTATAGCTGTGAAAACATGTACTGTAAAAACATTTGTAGAGTACTTTAGTACAGTACTTGAGTAAATGTACTTAGTTACTTCCCACCACTGATTACAATAGATGGTGAGACAGATGGCAGAAGAGCAAAGAACACACAGAGGGGAACCCTTCTGACATCACCATGGTCTATTTTAGGATAAACTGAGAACATAAAAATTCTCACTCAACATATTTTCCGTTTAAAATGACGACAAAGAAAATACACATCAACATTGTTTGTGTAACACCTAGGCAGTGGATGTACATTATTATTCCATGGGCATACACAAGCAGGCTTGTCGTCTGTTTTGAGATTCTGTGCACATCTCCTGGCCAGAGGGCATTTCCCTTCTGCTCTCAGTACAAGGTTCCACTGAACTGACATGACACATAGCCAGGCAAGATTTTCCCCCATAGCCAACACACACTGATCCAGTGGTGGTGGAGGAGAGAATTATGACCTTGTGTTTACATGGCTTTAAGAAATATATATATATGTGTGGTTTAATTGGAAACTCGGCTTGACAGAAAATTTCACTGATGCTTTGTCTCAAAAAAGTTGTAATGAACACACAGCCTATTCCATGTCCAACGACTCTTTTAATCCTTAAATGCAGTAATGTGGTAATAGTAAGGTGATTTTTTTCTCAGGCAGCTGGCACCTCAGATTTCATAATCTATAAGCCACTGCATAAAGGTTTTCAGCAGAATGCCATGCAAATAAATATGGCTGCTGTATACTGATATCTTCACATTGTATCCTGCATGAAAAAGAAGGTATGTGAGATATTTTACAGAGATATAAAGATTAGCAGGTGCCTCTAGTTGACAGTCATAGAAAAGAAGGTGATCTGCTACCACCTGGTGTCCATGTCCTGATACTGCAGACAACACAATCATCACATAACAAATACTGTTGATAGTGTCAATCATGGCCACCTCCAGAGTGTGATTTATCCTCTGATACATTAAAAATTGTAATGAAAGAATTGACATAAGCAGCAAAAAACAGTAGAACATCAACATTTATTAAATAACTTTATATCTTTAATAGGCACAACAGAACCCAACCATGGCAATTCAACAAGCTCCGCTAATGAGTGAGTCAAAGTGTTTCTGTTTAATTGTCTAGTATAGAAAACAGATAATCACCATGTATTTATATATCAGAGCTGGCTTGTTCAGTATGCATACACACTGAGCAGTTTTAACTTACACTCTTGAATCACAAATTTACAGTTATGTAAAACATATAGAACACTGTCCAACTGTTGTGTTGCATCAATGTTAACCTAATCCACAAACTTCTCTCAACCTCCATGAATTTCCTTCTCCCTATATCACCTGGCTGGAGTTAACAGAGGAAATAGTGGACACTTATTTTGTACACTCTGCTGTGCATAACTGAAGAATCACGGCTGACATCTGAATGATTTTTTTTTGATAGGCTAGACACAGATATTTCACCCAGTGCCCCACCTAAAATGAGTGTCTGAGAAGGTCTATGGGTCACAGGCCTCATTGACCTTCCTTTTCCAGGTACTCCAAGCTTGGTGCATCTAACCTCTGTTCATGGTTGCGATTCTTTGTGAACTCCTTCAGCATATCCATGACCTCTCCTTGGTAAACCTCAGGGGTGGGGTGAGCTTCTGTAAACAAAAGGAGAACAGGTTTAATTCTTCTTCTTAAAGTTTCCAACTTTAAAATCTTTATTGGGGGAAAGAAGTGAAATTTCAGATTCTTTATTTTATACAACAAGATTAATGATGAGACAGATGGCTGAAGAGCAAAGAACACACAGAGGGGAGCCCTTCTGACATCACCTTGGTCTATTTTAGGACAAGCTGAGAACATAAAACTGAAAGGCTGACGAAGGCTGATTAATCATGATATTTTGCTTTTGATGATAATAAGAAAGAAAATGCTTGTCAATATTTGTATTTGTTTCATATTCTAGTAATGGCAAAAGGCAACTGTGGTCCTCCAAGGACAAGAGACAAGATATTTGATTCTTGTGTCCCATAATTGTAATGCCTTCCTCATCTCTTAACAGCTTAGGGCTCATTCAAGGCTTTTAAATGGGAGACTTGTATATCTATGACCTTTGAAATTCTTTGTTTGTTAACTTCAAGATGGATCGAATAAACAGTTTTTTGTTTCAGTGAAGAGTGACCGCCTGCAACAGTTTTTATCTGTTTTTTCAGTGTGGTGCTGGCAGATGGATGTGTTGATGCTGTTCTCACACCAATTCTTTTTCTCATCTGTTCTGCACATAGAAACAGACATATAATTGAATCAAATTAAGAGAAAATTAGAATACTAAAATGACAAGTTATACTGGGACAGTGAATGAGTTCCCAGGGTGAAGTCCAAGCCACAAGGAACAGTTAAAAAAAACAGCAACAGATTTGAAGTTAATTTGTAAGCAGAGCAGGGATTTCATTATTTCAGCATCAGCAGCCATGAATGTTTGCCAGTAAAAAAATAAAAAAATAAATAAACTAGGCCTTTTATAATTATTGTCCATGGAGTTTTCTACATTACAGACTGAATTTAAAATGAGAAAGTCAGATTTCTCTGACGCTATTAACACAAAATGAGTCAGAGCAAATATTTGCTGTTTGCAATTTGTATAAACATTAATATTGCAAAGCTGAATTGCAATGTTTTTGTGTTATTACATATTCAAATGTTTTGCAGTGAGAATCATAAGTACATCCAAATTCCCTTCAGTGTCTGAAATGTCTCTTGACTGGAGTCGATCTGCTGGCAGCTCACTAACTTGTGATTTGCTTTAATGTATTATGTCTATTGTAATGAGATTGTACAGTCAATGTCACATGTCAGAGGAGAACACTGTCAAAGAAAAATAACTATTCTCTCACCTGTTGCCCAGTAGTAGATGTCCCAGTCATTGCTTGGTTCATTAATCAGTCTGTCATACTGCTGCAGCTGGTTCTTGCTCATTGTGTTCAGGTACCGCTTTGCAAAAAGGCTGCATGAGAGACGGAGAATTCATTGGAGTCTTCTCCAAATGGAAAGTCATGGTTACTGCAAATTTTCTGAGCGGCTGGTAAATGGACTGCTCACTGGGGACTACTTCTTCTTCTGTGGGCTCATTCACAATGCATTACAGCCTCCTTCTGGTTTTAGTCCTTGTGAATGTCCCGTTCTTCTATTGTTGTTTAATTAGTCCAGTGGCTCCCAAAGAATTGCCATAATCTACGCTCCCCACTACCTCTATAAAATAGTTTTTACACTGATCTCTAATTCACCCAATTTCTGTAGTTGTGTAATAATTTCCAGCCTTTCTACTGTACACTTCCTACATGATAAAAGCACATGGTTTACGGTTACTGCCACTATGACCTGTGGGATGTTTTCCTAAAATGAAAAGTGTGCTGTTAAGATTACTACCGGTATGTCCAATTCTCACTCTGCTCATTGTTGCCTGCTCTTTCTTACCCTTTTCTGCACTGTGAACCAGAATTAGAAAGTGGTACAAAAGAAAGTTTGAAAACATCACCAATATGGCTAGATGGCACACACTGACACACACACACGACAGAAAACCACAACAGTTTAACAACCTGAGCAAAATGCAGTTCTCCAACATGCCCCTCTTGCGACTCTCATACAGCAGGCGGCGCCTCTTGATGTCAGTGGGCTCGTCGGGTTTCTCCTCCCAAGGGGGCAAAGGGATCTCAATCAGGTCACCTCTGGTGTCATCTGGTGTATCTCCACGGTAACCACGAGATGGTACCAGCCCCATGACTGCTGGTCGCCATGCTGCCTGGCACACCCCCGCCACCAGCTGAGAGGCAACAAACACATTAATTTGAACAAACACCAGTACCTTGCATTGTATTGTATCTTCCGATACATGTGATGAGTCAGTTGAGATAATTCGCTGTGCAATCAGTTCAACGTGTGTTTAAAAAGGCATTGCTGTTGCTGAGCCCTTTGATTGCCCTAGTCGATTTTAATACATAGACTTTATTTTGTGTAAGATTATCATTGGGACTTTTACCTAAAAGCATTGGTGCTTATTCAGCAATGAGGTGCATGTCTGAATGGGGCTTTATAGACAGAGATGACTTTTTGTTCTCAAATGTTTTACTTTTATAAAGCTGGAGTCTTACAATTAACGGTAATTAAGGGTTTTAGGGACTTTGGTCTGCTGATTTGTCCATTAATTTTATTTTTACTGTGACAAGATTGTGATAGGCCTACATTTGATAATAATTAATGATAATAATTATCATGATACAATTTTCCTCAATAACAACATAACAAATAAAATGAAATGTTTTGACCATTTCGCCCAGCCGTATATCAACGTAACACCATGCATAAGTATCAAATTGAGTCTGCTGTAACTCTTTACTTGTTTATATTATTAATGCAGCTCACAGTATTTTCAATTACATAAAGAACATAATTTAAAAGAAATATGCCGATACAGTTAAAACAATGAGAGCAGAGGGAAATTGCATAATATCATCACCTACAACTCCTGGATTGTACAACTGTCACCCAGCAGGTCATGCTTTTAACTCAAGGGCTAATAAAGCTACTGAGCCAACGAGAACAAGCTGAAGAGAACAATTCACGCCATTTACTCACAACATTAATATGAGGTTGTTAACGTTAACGTTACATAATAGTAATATTACATCACATTAAATCATTTTAATTTGGGGTTACATCATTCGAAAGTCCTCGACGAGCTTTTAACGTTAACGTCCCGAAAGCTGTGGCATACAAACTTCAACCAACAAGTACAAATAAATGTAATGTTTACTAGAAAACTCACTCTTTTCGCGATAACAGAAGACAGCATGTTGGCCCTCTTTCTTGAGACGTTGAGAGACTTCCAGCTGAAATGTGTCTCTGCCGTGGAAATGTTCCTGTTGTCTGAAAGTCAGACACACAGCAGCACACGGAAAACTAACGAGGGGGGACAGGAGGACACAGCGCCATATTGCAAAGGTAACAGTAATGTTTAGCTATAAGAAAACACATTTGCGTCGACGGGGCATAGTTAACCGTTATTACTTAATTCGTATATTCCTGTTATCTCATATAATCAATTTAACTAAAAGTATTTTCCTCAGATCATTTCATTTGAACGGGATTTACCATAGGAACCAAATAGTGTTTGTTGTTAACCGGTAAAATATTCCTGACGCACTGCAAATGTTCAGTTCACGTAACGTAGCAACATTAGCTTTAGCTGATCAAAGAGCGAGCCTACAGTAGGCAGGAACTATTTGAATGTGTACTAATACATGAAAAACCTTGCATGTATTTTCAAAGTGTTAATTAAAATATTATTTCTTGACTTCTGTCCGCTTGTCGGATTCTCGGTTTGTCATCCTATTTTGTTTTAACATTAGGTACCGTATCAATTTTGCGAACTAAAGCGGAATGTTGGTTAACGTTAGCTAACGTTAGAAACAAGGCGTAACGTAAACAAACAAATCTATTCACTGTGCACCTGTTGTCGGTAACGTTAACTCATGCACTGATAATTTGCGTGCATGTGCGAACAACACTGAAAACAAACAACAACAAAAAACAAACTAGCTGCATTGCCGTCAACTGGATCATCTTAGGCCCACGGGATGGCTGCTGCAAGACATGCAGCCGGACCAAGTACCTCCAGGAAGGGTCTCATAGATATTTACAGTGACTTGAATCAAAACGACGAGGTGAGTCTGACGTTTCATAATTTGTGAGGGTAGAACAGCGGTGTGAGCTACTTGTGTGAACTGATCACAGCTGTTTAACGCACTCATATTTGCAATCAAAATTAAACTACAGTCCAGGATTTCTTTATTATAGACTCAGGTCAGGTATAATATCACTGAAGTCCATCTTCTTAGAAAAGTCTCCATCTTATTTTGAAGTTGTGCTATCATACGTGCCAATTAAAGTACTTTCATCTAGTTTTGTAGTTACATTTTTTCTGGCAACTTCAGATATCCCCCAGAAAGTGCAACGAATTGTGTTTTGTAACAACTAGTCTGTGAGTAGAATAACAATATTCTTGATATTCTATCACTATTATATCAAAATCCTTGTAGTAGTGGGCAATACCAGAAGAATATGGAAATAATCCGCAGCAATTCCACACCTCCTGCTGCTACCACTGCTAGGATTTGTATTTTGGCTGGCAGTGATTTGTTCATAAAAGTTTATTGTGTTGCTTTTTTTCTATCCCACACAGGATTTGGACAGAATAGCTGAAGCAAATGAACTTTTTGATGCAGTTTTGACTGGCTCAGTCAATCAGGAAGACAAGAAAGTTACTACAAATGTGGTGCCTCTTAAGGAGACACCAGATAAAGAGGAGGCTAAATCACCAGTGAAAAGTCAAAAAGGAGGAAGCTCACTGAGGAGACTCGCTTTATACATTGGAAATTTCCCCTGGGTGAGTAACACCCTCTCTGTACTAATGTTGACTACATTCTTTTGTTTTGTCCATGTGGGCTTGCAGAACATTGTTTAAATCCCCCTATCACAAGAAAATTTAACAAAATGAGCAGTACTGATGCAACATGATATTTTTGTTTAAATAAATGTGTTCAAATATCTTTGATCTGGTTCTAAACTGCATTCCTCCTTTAATTAAAACACATTTTCATGTCTGTGTAGAGTCATCTCATTTCAGGTACAGGCAGGTGATAGCTGGTACAATGGTGGCTGGTGCAATACCTTCATACCTTGGACAAAGTGATGTTTTTTCAAAGCTTCACTACACATTCTTTTTTAAACTCACCACAAAAAGGCAGTGAATAGTAAATTAAAAGTTTTGGGGTTTTACTGTCCACTTCACATGTAGAGGTGATGAGTGTGAAAGGGACAAGTGTATATTGGTTGGAATGAGATTTAGCCTCAGAGGGCACCATTTTGAATAAGTGGCAATAATTACATATACATCTACTTCGTGTCGTGGCATCTCCTCTATTGTGAAGATTTTCATGTGCAATACACATCTCTCGTGTCCAGGTACTGAGTCCAAAAAACATTGTTTTTGTGTAGAATGAGTCTAGAAGTTAAAAAGGGAAGTAATGCAAAATAGAATTCCAGCTCATCCAGGGGCCTGTCCTAAGTTAACCAGATACCTCGATAAACCTCCTTTTTAGCACGAGGCTACTGGTTACCAATTAAACATTTAAGCCTTTGTCTCATGCACTGTTAAGACAACCTTTTTAAAATACAAGGGTACAAGCTGACATTTGGCTTAAATTTCAGTTAAGGGCAACCTAATATTTGGCTAAGCTCCTGTTCTCAATAATAGCGGATATTCTGAAACATATTCTGAAGAATTTCTCCTCATTCACAAAAATGTTTTACTCAGTAATACATATAACATGTTAGCTCAATTTCTGTGGCACTATTTATCTAGATCACAAGTAACTGTGTACCCTCCTGTCATTTTATCTCCCCAAACCTGCTACTACCTGCAGTGGACATCTGATAAGGACCTCACATGCATGGCTCAAACGTTGGGTGTGAGGGACATCACAGAGATCAAGTTTGCTGAGAACAAAATTAATGGCCAGTCAAGAGGGTGAGTGGTTTTCTAAAATATAAAGCAATCCCCCCCCAAAATGAAAGAATTTCCTGTGAGTTTATTTGTTTATTTTAAGAAATGAAGCTTGTTTGGATTTGATCTTTGTAACTTAGCGATGGTAGCCAATACATGTGTTGTTTCTTCCACTCCCCAATACAGCTATGCAGAAATGGTGGTAACCTCGGAAGAGTCATTAAAAATATTATTGGAAAAAATACCCCAATGTGAACTCAATGGGGCAAGGATAGACTGTCGCTTTGCCACTCGCCAGAATCTCACCATGTTTGAGGACACAGCAAATAAACGTAAGAGCACCACAATCTTAAAAAAAAAAAAACTGTTGAATTTATGTTAAATTTATATCATAATGCAAAATGTCAGAATGACTGTTGTCTTTCACAAAAACAATGTGCTTTCTGTAGGTATACCCATGCGTGTTAATTCCAAAGATCCTAAGGACTTAGATTCTTCTGAAAAGATTCCCTCATTATTATCACAGGAGCCCAGCCCTCCCCCTATACCTCCACTTTTCCCATCACATCCACATGCAAACAGGTTTCCCTCACTGCCCAGCCCTTACCTTGGTCAGCCACCTCCCTTCCCACATATGCCACCAAACATTCCTCCACCACCCCATTTGTTCCCTCCTCATCCAGTCCATGTTCCTAGCCAACCGTCTCCCAGTCTGCATATAAATCCAGCATTCTTCACCCCAGCACAAGACGGACACAGCAGCAAAGGGTACAGCCAGCAAAAGTGAGACCATGCACTGTTTTTTATTTATAGCTTTTTGCAAGTATAGTAAAGTGTTTTTTCCCAGTGAGATGAAACTTGATAATATTGTTGTAGAAAGGGGATTTTTAAAGCAGCAAAAAGACCAGGATGCAGAGAGGAATACAAAATAATACAACACATGCAGATAATAAAGCACGGAACTTCACAAAAATTATTAAAGTTATTCTAAGTAATATTTTGTGGTGATGGTTAAATAATCTGTCAGTCAGGATGACAGCAATCTTTGTGTTTTTCAGACACGCACCTCAAAGTACAGGTGGGGATTTTGAGGAGCTGATGAACAGGAATAGAGCTGTCGCCAGCAGTGCCATCACCAAGGCTGTGTCTGGAGCAACGGCTGGTGAGTACAGCTGATCGGATTATGTGAAGTGGAAGAAAGAACACAACTTAATAAGCCATGTGGAGAAAGGACTGGTGCCTACCTATGACTGACAGACATGTGAAAAACAAATCATTAAAAAGCTGTTCCCCACTGCTCTTACAATGGAATTGGAGACTAAATAGATTTAGCTATTTAGCTATTATTTTTGTATTTTGTTATGTTATGGGCAATAGCTAAAAAAATGAAACATGATACATTAATAAGTACATTTGTTTGCGTTTTTGTTTTTGAAAACATTAATGCTAAAACACTGCACTGTAAATACTGTCATTTACATAAGTACTCAAAGTCTAAAGTCTCTTAAAAGCTTCTGAACTATTCATCGACAACATAAAATACTGATGACTAAATAGGCAACAATCAGAATGAAAACTTTTGTCCTATTTTGTCAGATTTGATTGACAGAGCCCTGACAACCAAACCAAATAACCCCACAGCTGGCTTCACCTTTGATTCAAATGTTGCCAAATTCTGATTGGCACATTGAAAAACATGACAACATCACCTATTTCCCATCCGAGCACTGCCCACCTCAAACCAGTGAGAAGAGCTTAGATGAAACTCAAAATACAGTAAATCTCTTGTAAACTAACCAGAACTGTTGTAAGTTTGACAGTGTTAATGTAGGACTTATCACTAGGAATAAGAAGCTATATGAGCAAATAGGTTTCCAGGGCCTTGAAGTTTGGACGTCTGCTTCTACCAGCTTTGCACACCAGGTTTTGTGTGACCTGGTGCAGCTTTCTTCAAGGGACCTCTCTGTATTGTTCCCCCAATCCAAATTTCCAGTACCTGCCATTGAGAAGCATCAATATATCGTATTTAAACCACTACATTTTGTCAATAGGATTATAGTAATCAGTTGATGTGTGGTAGTAGTTTTAACCTGACATAGCGCTTGGCATTAATACACAAGGGTAGGCAATCAGAGTTTTTGTTACATGATCCAGGAGTCAGATTATTGCCTTCATGGCAAACTCAAGGCAGATGCCTTTTATGCGGGAGTGGCTTCCATTGAGCCGCTATATCATAGAGACTTGATCGATGGATCAACATTCAGTGCTTCAACAATTGTTTTAAAAACATGGCTTTCCTTGATTTGTGCTTCAACACAATTGTGATCTCAGAGGTCTGCAGAGAGTTCCTTAGACTTTATTTAGACACAAGTGTAGCTTTCAAAACCTCAGAGACATCTAAAGGATGATAAAACAAAACAGGATGCATCAATGCTCCATTTTAAGTCTGACTGTAACGGGTCTGTACACATGTAAATGAAGAATTTGTAATGATTATTGTGCAATTATTGTTTTTATTACATTCTTGTTTTCATCTTGTTACTGGGTATTGTGGGTAAATTATTGCGGAAAGTATTCAATTTCAAATTGGTCACAAGAAAACTAAAAGAACAAAATTTGGCAAATATGGAGTCCAGATACTGCCTGAAGCCAGTTATGAATACTATGTAACTTAGGGTATGATAGTGTGACTCTGAAGGTGTAGTATAATCTAATCAGGGTGAAACTAATTGTTATTGGTTGTCAAAGGTTTGGATGAATGTATCACAACCAACTGGTGATAGTGATTTTCAGCGCTTTTATAGCTTAAGCCCAAATAGATGTTTGTGCTTGAAATCTTTTGCCCAACCTTACTGTATGTGTCTAGGAGCTTTGATTTACTGAACTACTTAAAAGCAACTTTCTCCAACTGCTAATGCAGGTGACTTAAGGGTGGCCATGGAGACTCTATTAACTGCCATTGCCATCATCAAGCAGTCCAGAGTGTACAGCGATGAACGCTGCCAGGCCCTGGTCACCTCACTCAAAGACTGTCTAGTCTCTATCCAGGGCAACTACGGCTACAGGTTTGTGGAGTTATGCTTCAGGACTCTAAGACATATTGCATTTTGTTGTCCATACAGAAACTATGGGACTAGCATTATGCTTTCTTATCAGTCAATATCGCACAAATACACATTTCTCTGCAGGGGCAGCAGTCGTTCTCGGGATGAAGAAAGAGACCGGGACAGGGGTCGCGACAGAGAGCGAGAACGTGACAGAGAACGTGACAGAGAACGTGACAAAGAAGATTCTTCAGGTTGGGAAGGTGCGGGAATGTCTCGAAGACGCAGAGAACGCTCCTGGAGTGGTGACAGGGACAAGGAACGCTCACGGGAACGGGAAAGGCACCGAGATTACAGAGACCGATACCGCTAACTTGGTAAGCTTCCTCTAATTTATATACTTATACTTTCTCATCCATCAGACATTTGCTATGTGTTATATTGCCAGTTCCGTTGTTGGGTTCGTTGGTACATCTTATCATGAGATTCTGTGTTTTGAAATACATCAAGACCACAGAACAGAAGAACAGAAGAGACTGCATAGAGCCATACAGGGGTGATGGTTGGTGCTATTATTATCATAGAATACAGTTATTCAGGAATTTTTATCTAAGCAAAGGTCACCATGTTCAACCCTTTGGACAATCATGCAGTATAGCCCTGTGACCTTCAATGCAATAGCAGCTTATTGCTTAGTGTCAACCCCCCCCCCCCCCCCCCCCACACACACACACACACACACACACACACACACACACATCTGTCCTCAAATTTAAAATTACTGTTTATCAGACCAGTTCCCAGGATTGACTGTTACCCCACCAGAAAAGACTGAATTTGAGCAGCCTTCCTGCCTTCCAGTACTATGCACCATATAAATTGAAGTAACATTTAGGAACATTAAAACTCGACAGTCCCATTCCATTAGATGAAGTTCAACTTTTAATTTTGGACCTTTTTAAGAGATTTCTGTGATGGTTTGTTATACCATTTGTAATGTGTTGCATGACTGTTGTGTGTCTTTTTATGTGGCGTCAGAGTGCAGATTACTAGGTTTATTTTAAGGTTTTAGGCTGTATTGGATAACCTGTTAAAAGAAATACAGGCCTTTGGTTTCTAGTGCTATTTCATTGCACCCAGATTAGTTCAAGTGAAGGTCAGTAAAGTAGTTATTTTTAGTACTAAGTTCTTACTGTGCAATGAACTGTGAAGTCTGCAACCCATTACATCACTAGACTCTTACTACATCATATTTTTAGTCTTCTTGTCAGAATGTGTTTATGAATTGACCTAGCACGCCAGTAACTCAGTGACATATGCAATCTACAGTATAGTGAGGTAAAGCATATGCATAACTTTAAGAGTGATGCACTGTATGCAGGAAAACTTCTGGCCATATTTGATTTGTGAAAATGTGGCTTTGTAAGGTATATATTTTTTTTTTCTCCCCTCCCTAGACTAGTGGAGTTTCAAAGTGTGAAGAGCGAAGACAGAATTTTTGTTTCTGCACCAAGATGTATAAAATTCCAGAGGAATCTAAGGTGAGACTGAAGATGTATCTCCAAAAGACTAAAATGTACTTTTTGTTGTTTCTCCAGTTGTGTGTACATACTGCGACTTTTACCTGTTTTAAGAAAAAAATGTGGTTGTAGATTTGTTGCTGGGACATCAGATTCCAGTGCTTGCATGCGTGGGAACACCTCTTAACAACTTCTGTAATACAGTGTTTTCATCACTTTCTTTTGTATTAAATCTACACATTAAAAAACATTACCTGAAAATACATTTCCAGTGTTTTATTTCCTCAGGCATTTAGGTTGTATTACATCTGTTCACTGGGGACCACAAACATCATCTAATTGCTTATTTTTGTATTTTCATTTACCAGTAAGACATGAAAACAGTATTTGAACTTAGTGAACAACCTTAGTTAATACTTTTATTGCTATTAATCATTGATCATTCTGATGCCCTTTTCGTAGAATTTGAGACAGTGGTGTGGTTAACCCAAACCTGAAAAGTTTAATATGTAGAATAAGTAAAGGAAATGTTAATTTAATAGCTGTGATTTTCTCCAAGATTTCAGACGCAGCTTTGCTTTAATGCATAGCACACAAGGGTGAGATCTAATTTTCACCTTATAGTTCCAGTAGAAAGACTGGTAACTTGATAAGCCAGTAATACAGGTAACCATGTCAGTTCACAGTTTTATTTAGAAAAGAATGCATCAAATAGTTGCACAAATGAATGTTCCAGAAGTATTTGCTGTGGTTGGCATTTGTTGTCACATCAACATACTAACATGAATATGTCCATGCCTCAGTCCCACAAAGTCCATGCAGTTCTTGAAGGCCAGTTGCAATCACTTCTCCAGTGGAGCATAATTCAACAATTTCTCAATAAGATCCACATGTGATAGGAGCATCCTTCGACAACAGTATCTCTTCAGGCCCAAGGCATCAAGGGCATCACTTAAGAGGGAGAGAGGAGGTAATGTTAGTCCTAATGCATTGCATACAGATCACAGAAAGAATAAGTGAAGTACATGGACATTAGTGCAGACAACAGTCAGGATAGCAGACTAAATGGCCTCAGGTAATTGCTATTATTCATTTCATCACTGCATCCCGAGATTGAATGTAGACAACTGGAAACTTTGAAGGAAACAAACATACCATGTGACAACAGAATGGGCTAAAAGGTTTTTATGTGTTCTTCCACTTGGCTGCTTCTAGAAAATTATTTTGGTGCAGCCACTCCCATGCAAGTTTCCTATATAATTTTTTTGACTTAGCAGTGTGTTACTTAAAGCGTGAATATTATAAATTGCCAGGAATCACAGCTATTCGCAACATCTGGAGATGTAGTGTAATGCCAGAAACCCACTGGTAAACCAGATTGTTAGTTGTGGTTTTAAATTATCTTTATGGACAGAACATCAAACACTTGCAACACAGTGGATCACTTAAGAAATCTGATGTATACATTCAATACATAATAACATACATGCAAAACAATTATAATAAAAAAAGTTCAACATATATGCAAGAGTAAAATTAAGTGTTTTTTCAGTCCCTTTTCCTCAACAAAATTAATATCTTAAAAGAAACATTTATTGAATATTTGTTATAGGGGAAAATTATATCGAGATTATTTTCATTATTGTTTTATTGCCCAGACCTACCCCTCAGTATACTCCGCTTGAAGCAGGCCGAGGTATGCCTCCCACTTGTTACCTACGATCTTCCCACACGTGAAGCACCGGACGGGGATGATCATTGTAGGACACCTGGGGACAGAGACACATGACCCTGTCAACATTCATGCCGGAGTGCAAAATGTAATGCTAGCAGGACAACTTGCTAGCATCAATTTATTAAATAACATTATCATTGTGGTTAACATATGGATGTGTTTAGACAGTCTACGAACAATCCCAATATATTTACATTTATTCATTTAGCTGACGCTTTTATCCAAAGCGACTTTTGTTATACATGTCAGAGGTCGCATGCCTCTGGAGCAACGACGGGTTAAGTGTCTTGCTCAGGGACACAATGGTGGATGGGTCGCAGTGGAGGTCACACCAAAGGCAGGCATCTTATCCATTGCGCCATCACAGCAAATAGTAAATTTAGCAATAAAACGAACGCGATTTTTCCTCCCGGGAAATCGAGCAGCTCACTTAGTGGTATAACGTTAGTTACGGGATAGCTAACATTCCAGCTACATTACGTTTTAGCTTTAATGGACGTGTTTTGTTAGGAAATGTTAACGCAAGTATTAAGCTAACGTTACACTCGTTTTTGTACATACAAGTGTTCATTTAATGCTGTCTTCCCAGGGTGAGTTGGTGGTTTAATGTGTAATGTTAGCTAAAGCCCATGGTTTTAAGCTAGCTGTAGCCACGAGTTAGCACAAACTGTTAGCTAACGTTAGCCGCTACTAACATGTTGACCAAAACACAAAGTCTGAAACATGTCAGAAGTGTCAAGTTTTATTTACTCACCGTCAATGATCTAGTTTACCTACAGCTTAAATGTTGTATTATTCTGAGTGAAAATAGCTGCAAGAAAGTGATGGCACCTTCCCTCGTTCTCTCAATAACAGCAGCACTTCCGGCCAGAATCCTCCAGAACAAAAGTTCACTGAAAATACACGCAAAGACTTTATTAGACACGAAGACCACCCAGAAACTATTTCACACCAGAAAATTCTGTCAAAGCTTCAGCATATTTATCATTGACCATATTTATGGAGATTTTGCACTGATGTGGGAGAATGTGGTATTTTGCATTTATAAAAGAAAAGAAGATCTATATAATAAATAAAAATGGCAAAATTCCACATTCATAAATGTAAATTCAGCAATAAAAAAATCTTTGTACTTTTTCTCTATGCTGTTGTGATAGACTGCATTGGTTTGAACTATGTGTACCTATTAAAATGGCAACTAAGTGTAAATTTGCAAGGTATTTGCCAAAAGCTGCCACACTGTAACTGTGTAGAATGACAAACTGCAGACACAAGTAGCATCCATCCTACCATTCTGGGTGATGGAGTTTTTACTTATTTTAGCTATGTAGACCTCAGAACTGGTGTATATCTCCCCTTGTTGCACCCGTTACAGCAGGTCTAGGCCTGTCTTTTGTAGCCTATATTATTTTAGTGACCCCAGAGAACTCCCAGCATAGTTCACAAAGCTTCTGAGTAGAATCGGCCACAATGAAGAAACATCTTTGTCGGTGTACAGTTCAATCGGTAATGTCTTTTGTAGGCCAGTACAGAAATTGGTAATTGACAGGGAAAAATAACCAAATGAAGCAATGACCAATCTTGTAAATATTTTAGCAAGTGTCCCTCAAATGTAGTTAAAGATGAGCTGACCATAAAAGTTGTTGTCAAAGACAACTAAATATAGTAGCTTGCACTCTGTAAATAAGTGAACAGTGGATATTTTTCAGGTGATTAAATGTATTTCTGTTGTAAACCTCCAAATTGTTAGCTTTCAATCATAAAACAAAAAACAGCCTTGAGTTTTGTGCTTTTTTGTTGATGTAACTCCAAAGCTTATAGAATCTTCTACTGGCTATACTACTTCAGTAAAATGTGAAACATGAAAATCACCAAATCAAAAAGTCTGAAAATTTTGTTCTGTATTTCAAATTAGAAATGATGATAGGAACAGAAAACATTCAACATAAATCATGAAATGTGGAAAATAAAATTTTGATTTATTAATGCAGAGTTAAGATTAAGACCAAAATTGCTAAAATGTTAACCAAAGAGGGTGTTCTAGCATGCTAACATGCCAAACATATATCTTTATTATTATTATGTTGTCTAAGAGTTCAAATGAATCATGCTACCTCAAATGAATGATCGGATGAACCAAAATACCACTTCTAATTCATTCATTCAGCTGAAGCTCTGTCTGATCCCTAATTCTGAATAATTATTAATAAAGAGTGCAGTTATTCTCAAGTAAATACTCACTTGGGCTGGTTCACTGCCTTTAATAGGTTAGATTACAACCTCTTTCATTTTTACATTTAGGATTGTGTGGTGGGGGGGGGGGGGGGGGGGGGAGTGTGCATAAGGAAAATATGTTAGAAATATATAAAAATATATCATAACCATCATTAAAATCATTAGTCACCATCATCATCATCTGTAACATCGCCATCATTGCCATCACTAACATTATACATCTTCACCACAAATCATCATGATCATTACATCATCGTTTATGTAATTTAACTTTCTACAGCACATGTGCTAAATGAGGAGTCCTATCTGAATTATTGCATTTATACGCTGTTTAAATTATGAAAATAGTTTTTTTCCTTTTTTTGGTACACTGTATTGTACAATGTAAGGTGAAGTTTGTTTTGGTGTTGGCATACTATCTTTTCTGGATGTGTTTGGGGTGTTGAATGTGTATGTTCATACAATATTGTTGGCCAGTAATGTCTTGTAAAACTCATACGTACCCTCACAACTAAAATCAAGTAATGTGTGTCAGAACTATCTTTCTGCTATCTACTTATGCGAAGAGGACACCCCCATGAGCTTTACATGTGAGGGGACATTATTGTGTACAACTGTACAGGTGAGTGTGTGCAGCAACAAAATTGTGACTGCTTGACAATTTCCTTTTTCCTTTGAGTAAACTATACAACAGTAGTTCTACGCTCCTACCTAGGATGCTCTCGTTACGTTATAGTTGTACTTAGTTAATAATGAGGTTTTTCCTAAAGCCACATAAGGGCAGCACAGTGAAAACAGAAAAAAATCAAAAGTTTTGGCTGCAGGCTTTAAACCTGATACTGCAACACTAATGGCCATTTAGCCTGCTACAGCTACATCTACTGTAAGACGTAAACAGATTGAACCAGCACTACTGTGGCTGTTGTGTGAGACCTGAAAAGTTATTGATTTGTGACATCATTTGACAGTTAAATAAAACTCTGTTATTCTACTGTAAGAAGTGACTTTACTATTATTCTCTG
This sequence comes from Micropterus salmoides, assembly GCF_014851395.1. NCBI lineage: Eukaryota > Metazoa > Chordata > Actinopteri > Centrarchiformes > Centrarchidae > Micropterus > Micropterus salmoides. Next base: position 18,145,044 of record NW_024044348.1, read on the forward strand.
CCACATGCTGTACATATTTTATTTCCAACAATCCCCCAAATCCCATTCCTAAACCACTGCATGCTTATATTTTCTGTCTCTGAAAATAGATTTTTAAATATCACTGTGCTGCTCTCTCTTGACATTTCTTGGATATGTGAGTATTCAGCATCTCTCTCCCTGTACTCCGAAGAAAGAGAAGCTGGATCCCTTCACCTAGGCCTTGTTCTAGCCAGAAATGTGTGCATACAATGCATACCTCCAGCTGTCTTCAGGCCAAATTGTCTTATTTAAAAGTAAAATAAAACCTAGAACAACTCTGATCGCCAGTATTAATATTTAGACGTTTCAACATTTTGAATGCAGTTTTTTAGCAAAGTGAACCAAGCTCATTTCCAGTGCAAGAATATTGCTAGCTTATGTCAATATTGGTGCAAACTGGATTAAACAGGATAAAGCAGTTGAATAAGCTACCTTTAGAGTAGTCTTTAGAGTTTTTTTTTAATAAATATATTGTTACAGTTGAGACGCAGTACTGACGCAACTTCATGCATATACTACGTGTAATTATGCTCCATATACAGCCTTGATAAACGCGAATGGTTCAATTCACTACAAGTGAAAGCAGGCCAAAAAAATTAAAAAAGAAGCATATAAGATGCACAGTGGCTCCCCATCTCCCATGTGTAACATCAAAGTCTGTGAACCACTCAGCAACAACGCGCTAAATCATCAACCTGTAAATACTTTAATTTGAAATAATTATTTGGTTTTAATTTCTCCTCGCCAGTAGCAGAACTCCCAGCAAGATGGCTCCTGCAGCAATAATGGCACCACCGATGAGAAAGGGTTTCAGGTGTTCCAGAGAGTCTGTGCCGGAGGCCGCAGCCTCGTCACCTGCCGCTGCTGCTTCAGCTTCTGCGGCCCCATCCTGGGGAGGTGGATGCTCAGGCTCAGGGGCTGCAGGAGCAGGGTCAACCTTGCGTGGGGCTGCCGGCTCCTTCTTCTCTGCTTTAGATGCCGCCTTGGGCGCTGGAGCCCCGGACTTGGCCTTGGCTTCCATGGAATTGGGGACAGAGGTGTGGTCTGGTCAGGAGGAGTCTGTGCTCTGTGCTGCTTCACTGAGGAAAAACAGCAAACAGACACAGCCAGATTATCTCTCTACTGTAAATTAGGCTCAGACACCATGCTACCTGCGCTGCTAAATGTAAAGATACTGACATATGAAAGATCCATGATTCACTGTACAGCGGTGAAGCAGTAGTGGTAGTGGGGCCTTAAATGTGACCTTGGAAAAAGATGACATTGATGGGAACACTCTGATGCTCAGAGGACAGGGAATTGTTTATTTTGGTCACAGCAGCTGTGACATAATGTCTTACTGAAGAAATAATATTATGATTAGCTTCCTGTGGAAAGCTTTTTCATGGGACAATCTGCTAGTTTTGAAATGGATGAAGAGGGAATGGTACTGTAGCTGCAGAGCTAATTCATAGTAAAGGACTGAATCTCTATTTCATGTGACCCCGACAAGAGTCTAATCCAGATGCAATAATGTGAAGAAGGAGAAAGCGCTTTCTCTGTTCTCTCACTGTAAAACTGCATGAGTCATATGAGCTATAAATGGAGGACAAGATGGAGGAAAGAAATAAGGACCACCGTGGCTGCATAGAAAACAGTGAAAATGCAAATGAGGGGAAAGAATGAAGAGGAATTAACGCTGCTGAAATTAAATGAACACATCATAGCTCGTAGTTTACAGAATGTAGGCTGGACACGTATTTGCAAAAATGTTTCCTATTATATCCTGCAGTGATGTCAGAAGAGAAAATATAGACATTACATACCTTTCCAGCAGCTCTGTCGAGATTACCGGGATAACAGATGAAGGAGAAACGGCAGCGGTGTCTGGAAATGACAATGTCCTTATTATAAGAAAATGAGGGAAAGCAGAGGGATGGAGGACACTGAAAGCGGGAGGGAGGAGAACAAAAAAGGGAGAGGAGGAGACACTGGAATGTACCATCTGGCCCTCAAAATAGGGGGAGTCTATTCTTTGATTACATCCTGGGTTTTAGAGCCTCTTTAAAACAAATCTTAATCCAGTGAGTTTATATTTCAACATGGCAAAGCTTAGTGTTTCATTATCACTACAGTCATGCGATATTATACATATACACACACACACACACACACACACTGGTTCTTGTGAAAATAAGTTTGTCTGGCATTTTTGAGATACAGTATTTGGAAAATTACATTGTCATTGCTTTGGCTCTGTACGTAAGTGCATTTGATTTCAAATTAAACAACTGCTGAGTTTAAAATGCTGTTTTTCACCTTTAGGTGTGTTTACGGGTGTTTATATCCATGTAGCTGACAGTCTCTGTAGTAAATTTTCTTCCAGAGCAAGAGTGGAATGGCAGGGCTACAGAGCATGCAATGATCATCCATAGAAATAAACTCGCAATTAAAGCTTCATTGCCTCATTGTCTGATTTCAAAGCCAATGTGTTGGAATATAGAGCCACACACAAAAACAGCAACATATAATACCCCATGGCTACATATAATACAATTTGCGTTGTATAGAGAATATTTCTAATAATTAGTACATTTAGTAATACAAACATAGTAATACATTTGTTTATTTTATTTTTAGGGCTGATAGTTACAAAATATTTAATGTACATATACTGTGGGGAACCACACCAGTTGATCCAGAACACTATCAGTCCATCTATTTTTATTATATTATATTATTACCTGCTTGTCCTATGTAGAGCTTCTGAGGCTCAACCCTGTCCAGCATGCGCTGACTGAGAGCTCTCTAAAGAACAAACTCAAACTCAACTGAAAACAACATCAGAGATGCATTACCGCTAATTGACAACAACAAATCAGAAGGCACTCAGTATTAGTAGTATCATTGTTGTTGGGGCAGAGATAAACTGGTAAAACAGCAATCATCATCTTCTGTCACTTCCCATAATACTACTGGACGCAGTCAGTCATTTTATAGAGAAATGAGTCATGTCACTTTCTTCTCTATGAAAGGGAGTCACCCTGCATTACGTTTGCCACAGTCTATACAAATGTGCTAAATGTCACATTGCAAATATGCAGAGCAATATCTGTTTCTCACATTAAAGCCTTTATTCCCCAAACACTATCACATAGGTACTGTAAACACCCTGCATTTGACACACTAATTACAGGCTCATTTGAAGCTATTTTCAGCAGATTGCTGCAAAATCACCCCCAGTCTTGAGGTCAGCAGTCTTGGCAGCAGGCTGTTTAAAACTTAAGTGAGAAGTTCCTGTGACAGGACTAGGCCAAGTGTTCTGATGAGGTATTTCCTCATTCATTTGATCTACTTTTAATAGCTTGTTGGAATAGCTTTAGCTTCTGTGCATGCATTTTTGACAGATGACACTACAGCTATTTTCATGTGTAGAGTGTATGACGTGACACGTATCCACGCCCAGTATAAGTCGTACCAAAGAAGATCGTAGTATGTCAAGATGGTAATCAGTAAGAGTCGAACTCGTAAATGTTACTCGAAATTCAAACATATAAGTAGGTTACCCCTTCCCTGTTTATGTCAGGATCTTCTTACCCAATATGCCATAATACATGCATATACAGTTGGTGTGTAATTATGTGAACAAAACTTGTTGTTTGTGACGCAAAATAGATTAAGTTTAAAAGGACTAAACAAAATGTATAATAATGGACGTCATGTTCACTACATACATTTTGGTAATAGTAAAAAGCTAGCCTATACATCTATAAGGTCACATTATATTTTTGGTAGTTTTAAATATAGGTTTGGAGAAAATATTGGTTCAAATTCAAGTAAAGCTTTGCCTGTATTGCCGTTTCGTCGCTGTGGTAACAAACTTTGCTGTGGGTAAATACTAAACTGCGCATGCGCTAATGAGAATTTTGCGTTTAATATAGCCCAATGCTGTTTTTTAATAAATACTATCCGAAACAAGCCGCTCCCTTAAATGATAGAATAACTGATCAAACAGAAGAGTGGAAAATCCCCCCGGTTTCTTTCTGGGTCACCTCACAAAAGGGAGCTGAAACCTCTTAAAAATACACCACGCTCTTTGAATCATTGGCTGATTTCTTGATATTCACAAACCACCGGTGGCGCCCATCGTCCGCAAGAAATCTGAAGCGTCTACGGCTTACTAAAGCGAGTCAGGTGTGCGTAAACACAACGTTGTATGGGATCTGCGCAGCCCAACCCAACACGGAATGGAAATAGCTCATTCGTACGTTGTTGTTTTTTTTCTATGGGAGAAATATCCGAGGGGATGGGCCAAATTCTCGGGAAATGCAGCCTCCGTTTAGCTGCTATCCGTGCTGGGGTACGGGAGTTGTCCGGCTGATCGTACCAGCTACTGACTACAACGCCAGAGGCGAAGAGCTCGTCTTGTCCGTTAAACCCGAGGAACTGTTATTTCTCTTTCGTGGATAGATATCCTCACGCCAAGCGCCGCCGGAGGGACAAGAAAACGACCCACTCACTGAGTGTGCCACAGCCGACGTGTTGCAATCAAGCAGAGGACCAAGCAGTCATTCTCCTGCGGGTTGAGAACGACCGTGTAATTGATTACGCTTTGATGGCATGTATCAGGGTTTCCTGACACCCGGCAGATAACGGAGGAAAGCTCCAGCTCTTTGATGTCTGTGGGTCCATTCATCCTCCTGGTGTAATGACGTCTGTACGGTTATTATAATTGTATCGGTGAGACATTTGTGAATCCAGCCCTCCCCTCCCAACCCAACCGTGAGCCGGTGTCGGGGAGAGCGAGGCTGAGGCGGTCGGCAGTTGGAAGGATATGGGAGAGGAGCGGAACCGATGCTGCGGGTCTTGGCAAGGCATCGTCAAAATTCAGGTGAGCAGCAGCTACCGGGATGAGGAGACAGTCTGACTGATAACATGCCTTGAGCTACGCGCACAGCACGGCCAGTGTGACCCGGTTTCTGAGTCCATGTTTTAGTGCTCGTTTGAGACACATTTCTTAGGCCACATCTCCATTAGCTAAAGGCCCGCAGGATGCCACCTTAAGCAGCTGTCCTGATTAAATGAGATTAGACACTGCTGCCTCTGCTGTTAATCGACTTGTTGGCATTACACATTTTGATGCTGTTGCAGGCACGCACACAGGGCTGCAGCCTGTGCTAACTATAGCTTCAGTGGTTGAGTTATTGTTTGTTTGTTTGTTTGTTACATATTTTATTTATATTTTACAGTTCGTTTGCTGTTTAAAATGCCAAAATTATGACAAATGCCAGTCACAAGTTAAGAGAGCCCAAAGCAACAGTTTCTTAGCCTTGGTGTAAACTGCCAACACCCCAAAGTATTAAGTTAAAGTGATTAATGACAGACCCCATTACCAATATTGGTTTTGGCTATTGTTTCTGCTTATTTAGTAGCTAATGACCAGTCCATTGGTGTTTTCATTACCAGAAGACTTAAAGGCCAGCTGAATGATACATTCTTCAGGCTATAGGCCTATACTTTTGGTTTGGCAGTAGATCACATGCTTCTTTTTATCTCTTTATTTTGGACCTGGCACAGGGGCACTAAGGGGAATGTCACACCTGTTTATCATTCACACTAGGAATACTTATTTGGGCCCAGAGGTGTCAGTTGGAGAGTGACAAGCTTGTCCTAACAAGGATAATGAAGACCCCCTAATGGCTTTGAAAATAACATGACATGCCAGTTTAAGAGAGTGACATTATTATTATTATTATTATTATTATTATTATTACAGAGCACATTCAGGGAAGAAGAATGCAAAAAGTGGGAAATGTTTGCCATTACACACACAGTGCCACATCCTGTAGTCTAGACCTCCTTGTAATCTTCTGTTTTATGCCAAGGCACAAGATCAGTTTGTTATGAGCAGTGGCACAGAGTGTCAGATGAGTACTGGACTATATCCAGCTTTTACTTTTTTTCATCACATTTCATACTGATTTCTGCACTGCATGCCTCCTCTTACCTTATTGAGTATAGACAAGCTTACATATTTAATCAAATTTAAATAAAATATCAGGCTGCATCAACACCAGTGTTTACACTTGGTTCCCTGGCATCCCTGTAGACTTCGACCCTAGTGGAAACCAAGTGCCTCTGGCAGAGACAATATGTTGTCTCTTTGTTTTCCAAAGCATTGTGTGTGACCTCTCCTTGTGCCAGAAACTGACTCCTCTGTTCTAATATTGACTGATTATTTTATCCATTTTTTTTAAATTATTTTTTTATATATATAATTTGGACAACAGCTTTAAATACATGTATGAAGTCCTGTCCACCTAAAGCATGTTATTTGTTGATAACTGCTCATCTTGGAGTGTAATTTAACATGACTACATCATGGCCAAAGATTTCAGTACAATTACAGATCTGCAGCCACTCCTTTTAAAGTCCTGTGAGATATAACTGCCTAGGCTGTTACTGGTTAGGACTAGGTTTGATGGTTAGGGTTGATCAAAGTTTTCTCTACAAATGTTTCATGTTCATTGTTTTTTCCCTCAGCTTCCAGCAGTTATCTGGAAATAAACACACCGTTTTCATTGATGAAGGTGTAAATGTAAATGCTGTGTATGTATGTAGTTTTTGTGTATATGAAGCTGAAATAATCATAAACCCACGTTGACATAACAGTATGTACTTCTATGCAGTAACAAACATATCAAAGGAGTAAATAAGTAGCGGTCCGTAATGATGGACATAGGTTTGGTAGCAGAAGTTGTAGGCATGTAAAATCTCAACAGCATCTGTATTGTCGTTATGAAGTGGATGTGAGTGCTCATGAGAAAAGATATAAAATACTCGTATTTTTTAAGACTTAAACATGAACCTTTGTATTTATATATTTATTTTTCACATATGAGCCAAACTGAGGAGTGATTTGAATGAAACTCTTAGTTAAACTACAAATATTCACCTCAGGCATTAATTTAATTCCTTGTCCGACAAAATGCGTTATTCTTGTTGTTTGAAAGTATAATGCCACGAGCCCTTGAAATCGAAATCCGTTTTGTTGTCAGTCTACATGTCAGCGTAAAAGGCACCTTTTAATTTTTTGTAATACTGTATCATGTTCATTGGGGGGAAAAAGTGTTTTGATAACAGATAATTTCCTTAAAGTGTCCTGAAAATAGTTTTATTCTCAATTCAGAAGATACGGGAAGCAAGAGTTCCAGTAACCTCCCGCCTAACCTCATTTGTCAAACGAGGAGCTTAAAATGCAAGTTCTTCAGAGATAATGAGCCGATTAACATTTTCAAGTTTGCAGATGCTAATAACTTCTGTTATATCTGGTGCGAGTACGAGACTTTGATTTATGTAAGGTCTTCCCTATGCCTTGAGATTTCGTAGCATGTGCTTTTAATTTTAGCTCTTTTTACCAGTGCATGATGGGACAGGTGATCCAAATAAGCCATATGTAAAAGGGCATCACTGGGATAATAATGTGAGACAGGCAGGTGCTTTGGTGGAGGGTGTGTGTTTGTTTGTGTTCCCTCCCGAACAGACATGAATGTATTGCATATCTGTAAGCAGAACTGAAATCATGTGATTAATAGACCGCTGTTCAATACAAGTGTGTGAAAAATGCCAATATATTCAGCACACTGCTGAAACCCTATAGCTGCAGTGGTGTGTTGCATGGACAAAACTGCTGCTATTTTCAGTATCTGACCAGATACAGTGACAAACGGATCTGTACGTGATTTGTGGCAGCAAGCCACAGACAGGTTGGCAGAGCACATATGTTACCACCCCAGCACCAAAAAAACCCATTCATGTATACACAAACACACACACATGCAATCAACAGTGCACATACTATCACATCAACTAAAAGAAGAGAGAATGGAGTGGGAAGAGGTGAAAGGGATTGAGTGGGCGGCAGTGGGAGAAAAAGATGGGAGAAAGAGGCAGAGGGAGAGTAGGAGTGAGTGGCACATGGCTTTCAGTCTAAAAAAAGATGAGCAACACGAAACCAAAACCAGAATCTGGATTAGCTAGATAAGAAAGAGGAGGGGGACAGGGGAAGGCTCAAGGAGAAAATGTAGGTTTTCTCTGCATCGAAAATGGTGCAGATGCACGCGCTCGGTTTCATGCCCATAAATGTCCTCTAAAATATGAATACTGAATGAGTGTGTGGGTAGGAGGAGAAGAAGGAGAGAGCATGAGGATGAGAAAGGCAGAGGGTGTGATGGAGATAGGAGCGAGAGAGATTCTTTAGGATGGACAGAATACTGCTGTAGTGTGACCGGACAAGGGAAGACAGGATCAGTGGAGACAACAGGAGCAGAGCCAGGGATGGAGAGAATCTTGATCTGAGCAGAGTGTAACACTGACCCGAGCAGAAAAAGAGAGAGACTGGAACAGATGGATATATGACAGAGAGCAAGAGACGAGAGAGAATTGGGACTGCGCCGCAGTCATCGCCATCATGCCAACCCGCGATAACCTCAGGCTTTTCTGTAGACATTCTCAGAGGCCTGTCTGTCCAGGATTGTGCCCAACACCTCACTTCATGCCAAGCCGTCTTCATCCCTTCAGCAGATATTTCTCTTGTTGATTCCTATTGATTCTGACACTGTAACAAGCTACCTGCAGGACAGGAAAGTCACTGCATAGCTATGGGCCTGAATGTGTGCCCGCAGAGCTTCTCTTTAAAAATAGTTCACCAACTAACTCTGCAGTTCTTTAACCTGAGGAATATAGTCCCTCCCAAAAGTATTGGAACAGTAAGGCAAATTCCTTTGTTCTTGTTGTTCACTGAAGACATTTGGGTTTAAGATCAAAAGATGAGTATGAGACAAGATTTCAAAATTTAAAGCTTTTATTTCCTGGTATTCACATCTAGATGTGTTAAACAACTCAGGACACACCACCTTTGTTTCAAGTGAGCAAAAGTATTGGAACATGTGACTGACAGATGTTTCTTGTTGCCCAGGTGTTGCCTTTTAGGTTGATGTCCAAACATTAAATAGACTAGTCTAAGTTTTCATCCTTGGTTGAAACCTATAAAGACTGCATTTCCTGTTAAAGAGGATAAACCAACATTAAGACCAGAGTGCTGTCTATGGGAGGAAAGAAGGAAAATTGACCAGAGCCATTGGACAAACACTGGGCATAGCAAGCACAACAATTTGGAATGTCCTGAAAAAGAAAAACTACTAGTGTACTGAGCAACAGACGTTAAACAGGTCGGCTAAGGAAAACAACAGTAGTCCATGATAGAAATATTGTGAGAGCTGTGAAGAAAACCCCCAAAACATCATTAAGTGACATCACCAACAACCTCCACAGTGCAGGGGTGAAGGTATCACAATCCACTGTTTGAAGAAGACTCAGAGAGCAGAAATATAGAGGCCGCACCACAAGATGCAGACCACTCATCAGCAGTAAGAATCGTAAGGCCAGATTGAAATTTACAAAGAAGTACAGAGATGAGCGGCAAAAGTTCTTGAACACAATCTTACGGACTGATGAGACCAAGATTAATCTCTACCAAAGTGATGGAAAGGCCAAAGTGTGAAGAAAGAAAGGAACTGCTTATGATCCGAAGCATACAAGCTCATCTGTGAAGCATGGTGGAGGTAATGTCATGGCTTGGGCGTGCATGGCTGCTTCTGGAACAGGCTCATTAATATTTATTGATGATGTAACTGATGATGGTAGCAGCAGAATGAATTCAGAAGTGTACAGAAACATTTTTGTCTGCCAATTTACGGAGAAATGCATTGAAACTAATCGGAAGGAAGTTTATCATGCAGCAGGACAATGAACCAAAGCAAACTGCCACCAAAACAAAGGACTTCATCAGGGGGAAAAAAGTGGAAGCTTTTAGACTGGCCAAATCAATCACCTGACTTGAACCCAATAGAGCATGTATTTCACCTCCTTAAGAGGAGACTGAAGGGAGAAACACCCTGAAACAAACAAGAACTGGAAAAAGCTGTGGTAAAAGCCTGGAATAGCATCACAAATGAAGATTGCAACAGTTTGGTGATGGGTCGCAGGCTTGAGGCCGTTATTGCAAGCAAGGGTTATGCCGCCAAATATTAAATGTTATTACTTTTAAGATTATTTGTTCCATTATTTTTGCTCACCTAAGAATGCTGTGGTCAAACACAAACGGTGATATGTCCTACATCCTATGATATGTTTAACATATCTAGATGTGAATACCAGGAAATAAAAGCTGAAATTATGAACTCTTGTCTCATGCTCTAAAATGTCTTCAGTGAAAAACAAAAACAAAGGAATTTGCCTTACCGTTCCAATACTTTTGGAGGGGACTGTATCACATGACTTGATGTCTTGACCAAAAGCAATTCAGGTTCAACCTTGTATATGAGAATTTCATTAAAGCTGCTAATTTTAGAAAACACCTGCCCAACCCCCATCCTTACATTTCCTTTGTACAGGCAGCATGACAATTTAAGACATTGTTATGTGAAGGTAAAAACAAAAAGTAGATATTTCTAGCTATTTTAAAAAGGCAAACATTTTTCTTTCATTAAATAAAAACGCCACTTAAGCATTCAAATCCCATTGATCAGCACAGGACATCCATATATGCTGCAGAAACAAAATGCTGCTGTGAATGTCCGGTACATCCAGGATGTCTTCAGATGCGTAAGTGAAAGCCAGAGTCTGTTCAGCTGTGTTTTGTCGGACACACCTTAGTTTACACACTCTCTAGGTGAGTGAAACCTCTAGACTGAGGAGTTCAGCACTTTTTTTTCATGTGCTCTGTTTAGACATGGAGCGAAAGCTGCTGTATTTCATGCTGACATTTTAGAGCGAAAGTGTGTGAAGAGTGGCACTTATAACCAGGAACAAGTAAAGAATGACACCCCTACAGATAATTGAAACATGTCCACAAGTGTTTTGTATGTGTTGGCTAGAGATGGATACAATTTAGAAATGTAGTATGTATTTATTGTCTATTGCTCAACTGGATAAGTAGCCCACACAAACTGACAAAGGACTGTACTTCAGAAATGGAATAGATGTTTGTGAAATGTTCCATTACTGAAGAAGAGGTGTGGATGTTTTTTAAAGTGCAACATAGGAAATGCATGATTTGACAAGAAACGTCGTCATCGGAGCATGCTCAGTGCATCAGAGCAGAGCATCCCCATTTTGGATGGACACAAAAACTCACTCGGTTTCAGAATGGTATCAAGTAGTATCAGCCACTCGACAAAGCAAAAGGGGTGTAATGTTTCATGTTTGTTTAATCAAGTGCTGAAAAATGCACAACACACTGCCATACCAGCACAGCTTTGCTGTGTCTAAGACAAAGGCATTCTGTTATTTAGTGTCAGACTAAATTTGCGTACCTGCAAAAAACACCTGTTTGTCATTGGCTGTGCCATCAGACTGTATATCTGTTCAAACTGTAATGATAAAACACACAAAATAGCTTGATGTGATGCTCTTGAGTATCAATCAGTCAACCCCTGTAGACCTGAAAGGTTAGTTAGATGAATTCCACCAGAGAGACATTTTCACAGGAAAAAAGGTATAAAAGTGTCAATAGAAACTTCTTAAACCACCTTTGCAGCATAATCCAATTCTTTGTTGTCCACAAATACTTTCCAGAGCCGCTTCGAGGGGCAGTAGCACAACACAAAAATGTTATTAGCCAGTTTAGGATAAAATGGGTTTTGGAAAATTCTGGACGGTTTCAAGAGGTTTATGTGGACATTTGGATTTTTCCAACATGGAAAAATGCGACACTTTTTGAATCCACTGACAGAAGTCAGGTTGATAATGGGGAAACAACTAACTTTGCAAAACAGTGGGTGAATGTTTAACCCTCACAAACCCTCACCTTGGATTATGCTGCAGATTATGGTTGGAATATCACTTTGAAAGGTACCTTGCGATAAAGTTTAGGTTTGAACTGATCTGTTTAAAGTAGTCGTGCTGTTTTTTTTTATTTTTTATTAGTGTGAATGCAAAGTGACAGTCTGGGGGGGGCTGCTTTAGCATATTTAACCATGTGACTAACAGTTTTTCTGCAGTAACATATCACTTGTAAGACCTGGGAATTGTATTTCTCTGTTAGCATAATGGAGCAGAATTTCTCAACTGTTTGTTTTCAAACCAGTTCTTAATATCTGGTCTCTCTCATGCGTGTGTGGAGATGTTTGCAAGACAAAGTAAATGTTCTTCTTGAGCTTGGTTACAGTGGTGATAGAGGTTTCTCAGGGAGAGAATGTGTTTTAAAAAATTAAAATAAAGAGGCTATAACCAACAGGCTGCATGCCACACCTTGGCTTGATGCTGCGTGCTGCAGCAGACTCACTATGAGTGAAATGGAGGAGTGGGATACTAAAACACCTGCTGCTAGGCCCACCAGATCAGCCTGCTCTCTGTAAAACAAGGAATATACAACAATGTTGAGTTCAGATAGGGCTCAAATTTGCTGTTTGTTCAGGATGTATTGATATATTGACAGTGTTCTGTGTAATCACTTGAGCAGTGAGACCAGGTGAATTTAAACTTTTACCTTTTATTTGTATTGGTGGATATTAGTGTTTACCGACTGAATAAAGAGATAACAGACAATTTTTTTTTTAAACACATTAGTAAAAATAAGGTTATTGTGATTGATTTGTTGGTTTTCTAAGTTAATAGCACGTGGAGGAGAAGCATCAGACAATTCAAAAGCAGTCATTTTCAGTAAAACATTTTGGATGCTGTGCTGCATGCCTGTGCCCTGTTTGTTTCATGTCCATGTCAAAGACAAAGCCATTATGATGGACAGGGAGCCCTGTCATTGTTGTTACATCATTGTTGTTGCATCACGTGGGTATGGGCCTGGGCCTGGCACACAGTCGCACGTTGTGCAGAGCACAAAAGCATTGCTCACATGGAGGAACATGTCAGTCTTTTCACAAAACACATGTCATTTTGATTCAGACGGTGTCACATTAGCTCAGGATGAGAGTCAAGAGTTTGCATGACTCATGCCATATGCAGAAAGCACCATCATGGCAGATTCAGGGACAGAAACAGCATGGAATTGTCTGTGCCCTAAAGGTCAGGTTTTAGACATTTAGATGCTCTTTTGATCTCAGGTTACAAACACACACAGCAGGGTGTGTGGTGTGTGCCAGTATTTATGGCTTTAGAGGGGGTTTAGTTGAAATTTCGCCTCAGTAACAACTTTGGGAAGTTTCTCTACTATTCCCTCAACATCAATTAGGGATCGGCTTGTCATTTGCTTTTATCCTGACCACACCATCACCAAGAAAATCATGAAGGGGATCACTTGAATGATATGAGCAAAGATAATTAAAAAAATAATAATAAATCAAATTGTGGTTATGCAGACATGATAGTTTATCACTGATTAGTGACTTTAGAGTTTTAAAATCAGCTGTATTAAACTTTGATATGACAGGTCCTGCTGAAATCTGCTCAAAGTGATAAGCGCCCATGTCCATTTACAGTACGTGTGTGTGTGTATGTATGTATATATATATATATATTACAAATACAATTTGTGTATTAGATCTGAAGTGTTATTTATAGCTCGGACAGAAAAGGGCAGCATGAAACAAAGGGAGAAGAGCCAAGCCTTGCTCATGGGGGGGGGGAGCTATGAACCCACAGAATGTCTACACAAGTTAATAAAATGCCATCATGGTCCAGAGGAATTTCTTTGATTTATTTTTTTCAGACAATGATCTATTGTTTAACCATAATCAGAACCATGGTGTACAGACTATGCCTTGCAAAGTGACAATATGACATTTTACACACTTCAAGTTTAAATGTGCTAAGTGCTCTTTTTGGCCAGCTACCTGTTAGTTTCATCACATTAAGTGAAATGAACTATTGGATGCCTGCTGTGAAAGTAGAATTAGTCAGCTATGTCTATTGTGCTGTGTGGTGGTTGTGAAATCTTCAGCATGTTGTCATAATTTGCAACAGTCTGCAAATTAAGTCTGTCCAGTCAGGGAGGCCTTAACATTGTGTATTTTTTAAACATAATTCATTGTTGCACAAAGAACATATTGTAACCCATTTTTTGGGAAAGGATTTGGCAGCATTTGTGTGTTTGTGTACCTATTTTATGGACTATTGGAGGAAAATAATGTTTGACGACTAACATCAAAAGCCATCATTGTCAAAGGAATGTGGTATTTCTCATCTAAAACCCTTTTTTTTTTTTGAAGATATACACTCTTTTGATTGTGAACATCTTCCACCTTCCTTATTCAGCACACCGCAGTTAATGCAAGTATGGTCTGTTAGCATTTCACTGTGGTGAAAAAAAGTGCATCTGCTGTCCACGGTAGAAGCTAAACTGCACCACTAATAGGCAATCGTCTCCTGGGTGATGGATGGGAAAGCCCTTGAGGCCTCAACTGCTATTAGTGAGGCTGTCGCGTTGAGAAATGTACTGATGACCAGAGTCTTCCTTCAAGAAATGAGGCTGGCAGAGTTGATCTCATCAGAGGTCAGTGCTCATTAGTTTCACACAGAAGTGATTACAAGAGTAATGAGCTGGAATTCCTGTATGCCACTGTAAAACTCGATAGATTGCCTATACTAAGATTATTGGGTTAGTGTACGCTCTACTGTATGGTTTGACTGTGTAAAATAGACAAGGTTGACTATAAAATGCATCAACAGAAAGTGAAATTCAAATTTGAGGATTAAAGTCTGATCTTACACTCAGTACTCTGATAGTAGCGTTGACCTCATTGGTCAGGTATTAAACGGGCCCCGAGGCTAAATACCCTAGAATTTATTGTCACGCTGCAGCCTCTGCCCTGCTGTTTGTAGTCTTAACTGTTTAGCTTAGGTTGCCACGTATCTTAAAATTTGTCAAATTCTTGTAAACTCGGCTGCTGGCTGAGACAAACCAGCCCCTGCTGTCTCTACCAGCGGCACCTGCAGGCAGTGAATCACTCCAGCAGCAGAGGGAGGAGGACAGAGGACAGGAGGAAGGACTGATACTGTTTCTCAATCTTTCTAAAATTGTCATTGTCAGGAATATGATTTATTTTAATGACGTTTTAGATTTGTTTCCTACAGAAGCCCTAAGTGGCCATCCATTCAGATTTTTTTTTTTTTTACTCCGCTTTCCCGTGATAACAAGAAAATTTTCTTGTGATCTCGAGATAACAAACCATAGCTGAATACATGTTCGACAGGTGTGTTTCTTTAGGATAATTTCAGAAAAATTTCTTGTGTCAATGGTTAGCTCAGTTGGTAGAGCACAGGACTTGTAATCAAAGGATTACCTGTTAAATTCCTGCTTTCGACAATTTTTTTTGTGTGTTTCTTATTATCCTCTTCAGCAAAGTTGTTATTCAGGGGAATCCAATCACACATTTCCCAATGACTATTTTAAAGGTTCTGAAATAGCTGTCAGGAAATGTGTAACTTTAAATGGATTCCCCTGAATGAGAAACGCAGGAATTTCTTCAGCCTGGGAATGATGGGGAAATGAAAAGTCCATAGATTGATAGATGTGAACCAATCACCGGGACGCACACAGTCCAGCACATTCTTTATTGTGAGCACTTGAAACGGTCTCTTCATAAGAACTTTGTTGTAGAGTTAGTTATAAAAAGATAAAAAAAGAAGAAAAAGATTGGTCTTAAGTGAGGATTGAACACGCATGGCTGTGAGTCCGAAAACCACTGTGAGATTATCATTGAGAAACGTTCCTGCCGACACGTGTTAAGCTACTGTTTTGTTTTTCTCGATCACGATTATCCCGTTATCACGTGAAAACGGAGTAAGAAAAATATTTGAATGGACGGCCGCTTAGGGCTTCCGTAGTTTCCAGTGAGATACTATTGAGTTTATATAGTGACTTTGCTGTTGTAAATTTTACTTTTGCTGCTCTAGAAACAAAATTTAGTTACATTTAAAATTTTCAGTTTCAATTGTTAATTTAATCTGTTCTGACATATGAACTGTATGCACACTTAAATATATGTTCATTTATATATCGTCATTGCAGAATTGAACAATGTTTTCACACCATGCAGATTTTCCTCATATCTTACAGGCCTAACTAGACAGTGATAGTAAAAGGGATTTTTTATTTTATTTTATTTTTTTCTGAGGTGTTCTCAGCGCATTGATCTCATCAGAATCTTGGGAGTGATCAATCAGAAATATCGATTGACTTCACACATTCTGCGGTTATCGTCGTTGCCTAACAGAGACCTGAAATGCAAGAAGACAACCTGAAAACAGATTGGCTGAATATAACAGTGTCCGGTTATGTTAAAAAAGAATTTTAACAAGGTGATTGTTAATAAATACATGACTCCAAAGACCACTGATAATGATAGTGATGGCTAATGATAATGCTGGGCTAAAGGCTATTTTAATGTGCTTCCTAGGTCATAACTCCCAGTAATTAGTCATTTAAACAATTGTCTGAAATTTAATCCACAAACTCTTCTATTATCTGTTTATCAAGCAAAAATGCTATACATCCTTCGACTTCAGCTTCTCAAAAGTGAAGATTTGCTGCTTTTACACTTGCTATATGTCAGAGGTCGCATGCCACTGGAGCAAATAGGGGTTAAGTGTCTTGCTCAGGGAGAGGCTGTGTTAAAAGCCACAGCCAGAAAACTGTGGCTTTTAACATAATACACCCTCTGTTAGCCAAAGTGTTGGTCCAGATTTCATGAAAGCAGTGGTTATGAATGACTGAATGTGCTTGTAAACCTTCTGATGTAACAGATTTTAGTAACTGGGAAACAGTGAGGTCGGCACTGATGAATTTGATTAATTTTATCATTGCATAGTGTGATCTTGTTAGCAGTAGTTAGTTATGTTGGACAGATCATTCCACACTGTCTGATTTGATAGTATAATCTGTATCTATAATCTTAAGTGCCAAAATGATCTGCTATTTAGGCAACAGTGTTTTGGATTAGGGATTAAGGCAACAGTTACCCGCATAGTTGCAGTAGCACAAAAAACTTAATTTGGAAACCATTAATCACCCAGTGCATGCTGGGATAGGCTCCATCCGCTGTAAGCCCGAACAGGATAAGCAGTTTAGAAAACGGGCGGATGCATGGATAGATAGAAAGAAGGAACTGGTACTAGTAAGTAATTGGACTTTTTACTTTTACCTTTTTATTATAATCTGAGTAGATCTGCTCTTTACACTACAACAAGGTCACACTCTCTAATCCCATTTAATTTAGAATAATGTCATAATGTTTTTTCCACTCTTGAGGTCTCTGCTGGGAGTTTAAGTCATATCGTAACAACAGGCCTGGAGGGGAGTGCTGATAACAGTGTCCCTGGCGGTCTAGTGTGGGCCTTCTCCATTTAAGAGATCTGCGCGATTTCACCGTCCTGATTGTTTTGGCCTTAATGAGATTCGGGGGGAGTTCAGATGTTCCCTTTTTTTCTTTTCCCCTCTTTCCTCCCTCCCTCCCTCTTCCACCGCCCTCTTTAATGTTACTCCAACCCAGATAGAGTTTAGCAAGTAGCTGTGAGGTGACTTCAGTCACATGAACCCATTCACATGCCCTTGTTTCTTTCACTCTCTTGCATTACCTCAAAGCTGAGGAGTCACAAAGTACAATGAATACTAAAAGCTGGAATCTGTAGCTCAAGAGTTTTGCCATGCCTGATGTATATTCCTCAAGTTCCCAGTCTGCTCTGAAGCTTTAGATTTTTATGAATAATCACAGCAAGTAGCCTAGCCAAGCTTTGTGTTGGGGTATCAAACCATTTGCTGGTGATAGCTGAAACTAAAGACGTTTTTCTTCCAACCAAACAGTACCACAGCTGATTTCACAGTTTTTGGTTGAAGGTGTGCCAATCTGTGAGACCACCTGCTGTAGTGCTTTGATTGGAAAGAAAACCTTCGTACTGTCACTCTGCTGTTCATAGTTTAACCACTTTGCAGTTAGACAGTTGTAATCACCTGCCAGCTCTGCTCAGGCTAAGTTGCTGTCTGTCACTAAAACATATTTTACTGGGTATACCTTCCATAAAATCACAGATTCCTGATGTGTTATTGGATCCGTATGGTCTATTATTCAAAGAAATTGAGGTACCACCTGAATGTGACAGCATCAGTGTGGCAAATGTTGTGCTGTCTGTGGGGTCGCAGGTGGTACGAGCCCCTTTTCATACAGGTACATATCAAGGTTTGAAAACAGGGATGCGTGAGATAACAGAAACACCTTAATATGAAATCTAGTAGCCTTACTGTGAACACCAGTTTCATGAAGCTCACAAGACCGTTGTATGTGTTGAACTTTATAGCTATGTTTTGGCCTGTAGGTTATTGCGTTGTTAAGCAAACATGGCATAAAGTGACTATCAGGCCCCATCCACGCTACTCCGTTTTAGTTTATAAACGGAGAATTAAAGCAAAATCTCTGTCACACACGATCTCTGTCCACATCAGTGTTTTAGCTGCGTTTTAGAGTTGATCTCTGTCTATACTAAAACAACTGAAAACGCACAGTGGCCGTTCAGGTACACTGGGCATGCGCGTGCCGGTGTAAACATGAAGCAGATGATCTATTCCATAGTTACAGAAGATTTTGGGAAAGAATACAGAAATGTAGACGAAGAATCAGACCAGATTTTTTATTTTTTTTTGCATGGACCAATAACGAGCTGGGACTGTTACTGAATGAAACACGGGAATGAGTGCGACTCGTTGCAAAGTAAATTGCGACATGCACAGTACAGGTGTAGGCAGATAAGTGTTATTTGCATGGTACAGAATATTTCAATAAAAATGCTAAGTCAAAAACTCTATAAGAGGCGCACCGTGTGTCTGCTTTGCATGACTTGTAAGACCCAATCACAGAGCCGAGCGTGAGCGTCTGTGTCATCGTTTCTAAAGTCCTCTGTTTTTGCCCATCTTCACTAAAACGCCCGCCGGAGTTTCAAAACGAAAAAGGGATCAGAAGCGTTTTCAAACTTTGCTGTTTTAGTCTGGACGGGAGGTGCAAACGTAGCAAAAGGTCTGTTTAAAAAAAAAAAAAAAAAAGGCAGTAGTGGGGATGTGGCCTCAGTCCGTGTTGTTGGGAGGTGAGTAGTTACAAATGTTTATTGGAGACAAGGAGACAAGTAGACCTCTTTGCTGCTACAGTCAGGTGAATAGCGGGTGTCTGCCTGATTAAGGTCATTCATAAAGCAAAACTAGTTACAGTAATTTGTTCCTCTCAATAGAATCAAGAATGAGTTAATGATTGCCTTGTCCTTTCACCTCATTATGTCATTCACTTTTAGATGAAGACCGTGCTTGTTATTTTGTCACAATACCCATCCAGGTCCACAATGCATTGTGTTCATATGAAGTACATGGCTTATCATTCCAGCTCAATATTGCACAATAGTAGAGCTGGTTAATAAGGCAAAAACATATAAGTGTAACATTTTATAATTTTAAAGTGACCTGTTTACTTAGCAAAACACTCTTACCTTACAGTACGTGTATCCGTGAGCCTTAACAAACATATTGAATGTATTTTCTTACTCATAAAACATTAGCAAAGCCAATATGTTTTGTTTTTGTTAACGTAACATCTTTCCTCCCTCCCCGCCTTTGCTGGCACATTACTGTGTTTCTTGGTGTGTCACAGCAACATTAAGTGGAATAATGTGAAACTATTATCAAATAAACAAAACGTGACCTCACTCATTAAAACATTGCCCCATGGTCAAAGACTACACATGGTATCTGTGTAAAATAACAGCCCAGTACAAAATTTATTTTATTCATCATTATTAAGAATTTTTGATTTAGAGAAAATAATAATAATAATAATAATGATGATGATGATAAATGGATGCCAGTAGAAAGAAATGTTGGCTTATTTCAACCTTATAAACTTTGAATTGTTCTTGTCCCCTCATTTATTCCCATGGCACAAAACACATTGGGCCTCATTCACAAATATTTGCTTAAACTGTATATATGAATGTAATGAATGTGATTTTTACCTGATTTTGTTTGTACTCTGCAAACAAATTTACTACCTCAGACCATGCATACACACAAATGATGAAGGCTTGGCTATCTGAAATACACATTTTTACAAAATGCACAGCATTTTTTTTTTAGCAAAAGGCTAATGGACAACAGTATTTAAAACCTTATAGTTTAATAATGCATTGTTCAGTGCAGTGTCAATATTCATGAAACTGACACGAAACTTTCATCCTCGATCAATTATTGTCATAATTAAAATACGTAACTATAAAAACTAAGTGTCCCAGTCCTAGCTTTCAATGGATTGCACGAGAATGCCCATATTGAAATGTAGCAGTTTTTATTTTCTTAGTTTTTGTTGACCTATAATGTGGTAAGAACAAAATGGGCCAGTGCACACTTGTCATGAATCCAATTTTGCAAAATAAGAACTAGGGTTGGGCCGATAGACGATTCCATCGTCCATCGGCGATGGCTGACAGACATCATGATGTTGAGCCGGCATCGTGATTGTAAACCACCTGCCCCCCCCCAGGAAAAAAACTCAAGTTTTCACATTATACCATCCTGTGAAAGCAGGTTTTAATGACCATGACATTCTTATTATTGTCTTATGTATGCTTTGCACCTGCCTCAGAATTGTCTTCTCCCCACACACTCACACACACCTCAGGTAAACCCCCCGGCTTGCCCAATGAGGCCCATTGATTCTAAATACTACTTATTGCATGTGCGTAGACATTTCTGTCTGGCATATATTGTATCCCTTGAAAATAAACATGAATATTATAAACATTTGCTGCATCCCCCACAGCAGTTGGACTAATACACTGATCAGCCATAACATTATGACCACCTGCCTAATATTGTGTGAGGGGGGGACTTTTGCCACAAAAACAGCCTTGACCTGTCGAGGCAAGGACATCACTAAGGTGTGCTGGTATCGTGCACCAAGATGTTAGCAGCAGAAGTCCTGTAAATTGATAGGTGGGGCCTCCATGGATAGGACTTTTTTGTCCAGCACCCACAGAAAAGAGAATTGGGGAATTTGGAGGTGAAGTCAACACCTTGAACTCGTATTCCTCAAACATAGCTGAACCATTTTTGCTTTGTGGCGGGGCACGTTGTCCTGCTTAAAGAGGCCACTGCCATCAGGGAATACCATTTCCATGAAAGGGTGTACACGCTCTGCAACAATGCATAGATAGGTGATACATGTTAAAGTAACATCCACGTGAATGGCAGGACCCAAAGTTTCCCAGCAGAACATTGCCCAAAGCATCATACTGCCTCCGCCGGCTTGCCTCCTTCCCATAGTGTATCCTGATGCCATGTGTTTCCCAGGTAAGCAACGCACCCAGCCATCCATGTGATGTAAGAGAAAACGGGACCAGTCCGCTTTCAGCAGTGGACAGGGGTCAGCTTGGGCACCCTGACTGGTCTGCGGTAACACAGCCCCATACGCAACAAACTGTGATACACTGTGTGTTCTGACCTTTCTATCAGAACCAGCATTAACTGTTTCAGCTATTTGACCTACAGTAGCTCCTCTGATGGATCACACAAGTGGGCTAGCCTTCATTCCCCACATCCATCAGTGAGCCTTGGCCGCCCATGACATTGTTGCCAGTTCACCGGACGACTTTTGATACCTGTTGATTCTGCAGACCAGGACGCCCCACAAGAGCTGCAGTTTTGGAAATGCTCTGACCCAGTTGTCCAGCCATCACAATTTGGCCCTTGTCGAAGTCACTCAAATCTTTACGCTTGCTCATTGTTTCCTGCGTCTAACACATCAACTTTGAGGACAAAATGTTCACTTGCTGCCTAATATATCCCACCAACTGATGGGTGCCATGGTAATGAGATAATCAGTATTATTCACCTCATCGGTCTGTGATTATAATGTTATGGCTGATCGGTTTAGTCATATAAAGCAGGAATAGCTGAACGGAGCAATTCAACATTTGTGTATATGGTGTTTATAATAGATGTGGTCGGTCATAGTCAATCCAAATAGAAGAACTGACATAAATAAGTCAGTCACAATCCTGCTAAAAAAAAAGAATAGGAGCCCATTTTTCATGTTGGTCGCAAACAATAGGGGAAAGAAGCTTTGATCCGAATTTAGACATAATGCAAATCAGCGCAGGTGTTTAGGCTCAATAAGCAGCACTGGAGAGATGAAGGAGGGAACAGCTAAACATTGGGGATAAAGAAGTTGCAGAGAAGTAGGTTATGATTTTAAGACCTTTTTAGACCTAGCATGAAGATAGGATAGAACTTTTATTTTGTCAATACAAAGCTCTTGGATTGTGTTGAATTTTGTTACAAGTTAAAATTCCATTGAAGGGGGTGAGTTGGTCTGGGAATCCATTCTGACAACAAGGTCTCCAGTGTTTCTGTGTGTAGTTATAGGAAAGAAAAGGGATGTAGAAAGTGTAAAAGTTATTTCTCCACCAGAGGATCTGCACAGAGGAAATGCCAGTGTTTTTCTACCCATCACTTCTGAGAGCTATGTAGGTGGCAGCACAAATGCCTCAGTGAATGGGTTTTTTTCTTTGCCTGATTTCTTCCTTCAGAGGTAATTAGGTGCATTCTTGTTGAAGTACAAACCAGAAAAAAAAATGTTTGTTTACATTTTCAGGTTATTTCATAAGCTAGATGATCTCCTTTTTTCTGCCTCTAAGTCTAAGAAACCTTAGATCCATCTTCAGCTTGAGATAATGTGCTGCGCAATTGATAATGAATACATGTTTGGTATAAAGCAGGGGTTTTCAAAGTCTTAGACTGCAGGCATCCCCGCAGATAAACCTTGGAAAAAGTTGCCCCCTTACTTTATTTAGTTTGCTTAGTTTCGCTAATAGACTAATATTGCTGTTTGACATAACTTCACACTACACCGAATACATAACAAAGGTCTGCCCAAAGGCATTTATTAGTTTATGACTCTGGGAAAGTTGGAAAAAACGTAAAATTCCTTAAAACTAGCCTACTGTTTCTCTGAACTATCTCTTTAACCAAATCACACACATTTAGGCTATTCTATGAGTTCTCCTATAACATTTTTTTCACTTCCATTCACTGAGCCTCCCCTGAAACTCTTTGGAGCCCCCCTGGGAAGCCTGCCTGCCATTTTGAAAAATAACCCTGGTATAAAGTATTGCAGCGATTTTGTCCGAGGCAAGTCTGTCTGAAGGGGAAACTCCTTGTGGTCTGTCCAGGGTCTTCTCTTTTGCATTCAACTTCGCAGTTAGCCTGGCAGTTTACAAGTAATAGTGCTTTCTCTTTTCAAATCCCAACTCATGTTAGTGCAGGACACTTGCTGACTCTCTTCAAAGCTAGTCTTTTCAGAGACCGTCTATCTATTTGCCTGTCTTTTGTGCATCTGTCATCGTTATTATGGCATGGAGCTACAAAAGAAATTGTTTGCACACATATAACTTTATTGTTTACACTAGAAAGGATGCACTTTACGGGACATTGTGAAACACAAAGCACAAGGACCACAGGTGTTATTTTCACAGCAAGTTATTGTTGTGCAGACCGGCAGCTTTTTTTTCTACAGTTGTTTAGCTGGATTTTGGTAGCTTGCACTTTCACCTTCTAAAAAATATTCCAATAGCCATAGACGGACAAGGAGTAATGTCATGCATGTTGTCATGGCACAACCTGACATGCATTAAAAAAAGCATTACTATATTATTATATATAGGGGTGGTTATGGCGCAATGGATAAGACGCCTGCCTTTGGTGTGAGAGATCCGGGTTCAATCCCCACTGTGACCCATCCACCATTGTGTCCCTGAGCAAGACACTTAACCCCTTGTTGCTCCAGAGGCGTGCGACCTCTGACCTCTGTAAGTCGCTTTGGATAAAAAGCGTCAGCTAAATGTCATTGGTCTATATAGACTTGCAACAACAACAAAACAAAAATGCGAACAAAGTTGGAAAATATCAAAGGGATGTCAAATGAAGAAGGATGCTGCAGGATGTGCCAGTACTTATCTATCCTCTCTTTTCGATCAATTTCAATTAGTAACCTTACCTAGCCAACCAACCTAGCCTAACTCCTGCAATTTTGCTAATTTATGAACCCCCCCAAATTGCCTCTGCAGTTACAGCCATTGTGGAAATGCAGATTACTGCATCTTTGTAGGGGTATTCATAGATTTTTAGACAAGAAGTTATTGTATAATACTGCATTTACCTTTTGACTAAGAACTTATGCAACTAGCCATTGTCCTATTTTATGCAGGCACGATGCAGAGTGAGACTTTAACAACTATGATGACTGTGGTATTAAAGGGTGAAACAATGAGGGTGCTGCCAGTTTCTCAATAACTAAACAAAATGTGAAAAAAATGTTCTGAAACAATACTAAAAAGCAGAGCTGTGCTGGATAGTGACAAACAAGAAATGTTGTTGGGCTGCTTCATCTGTTGCTAAGCTCATCTATAACCCTATAACTGGAAAAAAAAAACTGTCCTTTTTTAGCTTTCAGCAAATATGCGGGAGCAGCGTATGATAAAGGCTGTATCAGCCTGTATCAGCACCGTAAGGCCTGCATCAGCCTGTCTGTGGTTTCTTCTCTCCCTACTATTTCCTTCCCACCATGCCTTTTACAGTTTATTCTAGTTCATCCCAGAGGCAACTTGAGTAAACTCACAATGCTTTTTCTACAAAGAGAATGGACAGAGTGACGTAAAAGAAGCTTTTTCACATGGCCATAACCAGCGTGGTACCATCATATATCAAAGCTGGTCCTCCTTCTTTTGTTGATTAAGTGGTGGTTTTTCTCTGCATCCCTTTCTCTCATAGTTTCATCTTCTCCTCTTCCCATTATCTTTCACTCTTCTGCTCTGTGCAAGCCTATTTCCATTATAAACCCTGCAGCCCTCTTTCGATTGTGATGTAGAGAGTTTAAGAAAGAGAAACAAAATCCCTTCCCTATCCGTGCTGATGATGCAGAGCTTTGAGCGAGATCTGACCTGTTGAGAATGTACGAATGTGCTTTGTGTTTGTTCGTCATTGGTATGTCCTTTTTTTTTTCTCCCCCCCCTTCTTCTTTAGTTGTTTGAAGCTTGGCAATTGTAAGATTATGAGGTACAGTATCTAGGACATTAGGTTAAACCTTTTCAAAAATATCTGTGATGAACTGAGGCATAATGACTTTTCAGGCAAAGAAGCAAGGTTGCAAAAAATGTCCCTGAAGTTGTCTCTCTCCCTCCGTTCTTCCCACAGGGCAGTGATGCCTGGTATGGTGATGTTTCGGCGGCGCTGGTCAGTTGGCAGTGATGACCTGGTGCTGCCCGCCCTCTTCCTTTTTCTATTGCACTGCATCTGGTGAGTCAGTGTTTCTTCCACTATATGGATTTGTTTTTATTTTGCATGTATATTTTATTTTTTTATTTATCGGTGTCTCTGGCATTCATACTCAGGTTGGTAGTTCTATCTGTGGTTCTGTTCGGCCTCCCGTATGGCTCAGACCAGTCCTGTTCTGTAACGCTGGTGGACCATGGCCGAGGGTACCTGGGCATCCTGGTCAGCTGCCTTATCTGTGAGAGCGCCATCATGTGGTTGAGCATGAGAGGCAGCATTCTCTATACTCAGCCCAGGGAAGCTGTGCAGTATGTCATCTATATACGACTAGGTAAGACCCGCAGGCACACTCACTTTTCTTTCTGAGGCTCGCTTTTACACAGGATTACCTCTTGATGCCTGTGAGAATTGGAGGAGGTGGTTGGGAGGATTACTTGTGGTTCCAAGTTAAGATTTGAACAATGTTTATATTGATTGGGCAGATATTGATCATTCTCCTCACTCCCTCTCTCGCTTTATATCTCCAGCAATCCTGTTGGTCGAGCTAGTGTATGCTGTGGTGGGAATTGCCTGGCTTGTCCAGTATTACCAGCCATGCTCTGATGTCACTGCCAAAAACCTGGCTTTGGGTGAGTGAAAGAGTATTTAAAGGAGAGAATTGGAATGGACATTTTAGGTTAAAAAGAGGGTTGTTATGCTTGAATGTGAATAATGTTTTAATATTCTCTGCAGGAATTGTTGCATGCAACTGGCTCGTGATATTCAGCGTTTGCATTACCCTCATGTGCACCTTTGATCCTACTGGTCGGACATTTGTCAAACTGAAAGCCACCCGTCGGCGTCAGCGTAACCTCACTACGTACACACTCAGGTATTAGGCACTTAGATCCTTTATATCTCTCTCTGTCTTTTACTTTGTCTTGACACAAAACTCAACTAAAACACAGCATCAAGGCATGCGCATCTTACCTGTTTTTCACACAAATTCTTTTTGTGTTTTTCTCCCCATTAGACACAGGCTAGAGGAAGGCCAAGCCAGTAGCTGGAGCAGGAGACTAAAGTTCTTTATGTGCTGCACAAGAGCCCAGGATACACAATCAGTGAGTCACAACACACACTTACCCGTTTCCTCTCTGCCCTTACAGTAAAACGGAAAGGAATGAAACCAGAAATATGCCATTGAGCCAGTCATT
The DNA here is from genome assembly GCF_014851395.1 of Micropterus salmoides. Classification (NCBI taxonomy): domain Eukaryota; kingdom Metazoa; phylum Chordata; class Actinopteri; order Centrarchiformes; family Centrarchidae; genus Micropterus; species Micropterus salmoides. The sequence continues at coordinate 18,171,552 of NW_024044348.1, forward strand.
AAAATAAGCCCTGACCGAATGAGTCAAGACTCTGACACAGAGAAGCGTATTGCTCAGCTACTTAGTGACAGAATTATGCATTCAATATAAAATATGAATGTAAAATTATTTCATTTCAGACTAAATCCATTTAGAATCTGTCTGTAAAACAGTAAAGCATAACTTCAGTCATAGAGATTTCAGTAACCACCATTCACCAGACTAGACTGTAGAACTGAAGTCAAAAAAAAAAAAATCCAGAAAAATTGCAACAGTCCAACTAACGTGACAAACCCACAGATTACCATGCTTCAAAACGTTCAAAATATCCAGACTGTTATACCATATGCCATACATCCATACACCTGATGTCCAAGTGTGTATTTAGAGTAATCAACAAGTACCATATTTTTGGAAATATATATTACTGAATTTGTGAATTTGAGAAGCCAAAGTTACCTCGCCTTTAGGCTAAAGTTATGCTACCTGATTTAGAAATATATATTTTAAAGTTTGTTGTGGTTGTTTGTGTGGACTGTTATTCACTTAAACAGAGCACAACAAGCAGAGGGTCAGACAGTTTAAAGGTTTTATGATGATTATGTCTATTTTGTAGCAAACCTGTACTTCAGTCCTCTTTTTGTTACTGTGCTTGGACAACATGTCCTGATATCTGCTACTGTCCTGTCCAGGATGCGTATTCAGAAGTGGCCAGCCTTTTTGCAGAGTTCTTCAGAGACCTGGACATTGTGCCTAGTGATATTATTGCTGGCCTGGTACTTCTCCGCCAGAGACAGAGGTCTAAGAGATCTTCAATCCTGGACCAGGTATCACTGTCTATAAAAATATTTTAACGTGTGTATTTCTGTGCTTGTGTTGGCAGTTGCTGTAATGAAAATTACTTTTCAATTCTGCTTTTTCTTCCTAAGGGCAACAATGATATTTTAGCCTTCTTATCTGGAATGCCTGTCACTCGTAACACAAGATACCTGGACCTTAAGAACTCGGTGAGTTTCTGTGTGATAATAAATTCACAAAGTCAAGGGTGATTTGTGTGTGTATATCACTTGAAAAACCACGTGAACAGTGGACTCGTAAAAGTTAAAAGGTTTAGAACAATAAGAAAAGTACAATATGCATTTTAACTCCATTCGTAAAAGCTCTTCTCTGTCTTATTTACCCTTAAATAATTTTTTTTCACCAGAAAGCTTCACAAACTGCAATAGGGAAGAAGAGAAATTGTGATAAGTAGATATAAGAGTAATTGAAGAGGCCGGTCCCTTGGCTAGTTGATTTGATGAGAACTCTTTTTAAAAATCAGTTTTTCTGCAGTTGTTTACAGTAGATTTCTGTGCTATTAGTGTGTGTGTGTGTGTGTGTGTGTGTACTTGTATGTATTCATCTAAAATTATATCTGTAGATTTGAGTATCTCAGGATTTCTGAATTGTGTAGTTGCTCTTATTCCTCTGTTGTTCTGATGCACTTGTGTGTCTGTCTGTTTGCCTGTCCCTCTCCTAGGCCGAGATGAACATGTACAAAGATGTGTGTTATTACATGCTCTTTGCCCTGGCTGCATATGGTTGGCCCATGTACCTAATGAGGAAGCCTGCCTGTGGGCTGTGCCGCCTTGCAGCTCCTGCCCGTAAGAACTCAATCATAAACCTACACAGTTTTGATCTGTTTGTGTTCTGTCTCTCTGGAGCCTCCTCAGTGCAGATCACATTTCACATGCGTCAACACTTCCAAGTCTTAATCCACTGAGACAATACCACTCTAGTTAGATTCACTCACTGACACAAGCAATACCGAATTAATTACATACTCTCATCCAGAGTGTCTGCACTTGGATACTAGATTATTCCTGCAATCCTACCAATAAACTGTATTTCTCTTGTGTTTGTCACACCTACTGTTTTACAAAATGATCAGCCATTTATGTATTTGTTTGTTTTTTGTCTTTGCGTGTTTTCTTCTTGTCTTCCTCTCACACCCCAGCTGTACGTCAGTGTCTAGCTCTCGGTTGTCTCAGTCCGTGACAGTGGAGGAGGACAACTGTTGTGGCTGTAATGTCCTGGCCATACGGAGACACTTCCTGGACAGGGACCTCAAGCAGGTTCAAATTGTCTACACTTCCTGCCATGATGCTGTGAGTACAACCGGCTAACGAGCAGTTGGAAGTGTGGAGAGGGTGGGTTGTTAGGGTGGGCATTTTACTGCAAAATACACAGTTGAGGTGAATTATGATATGCCCTTTTTAGGCAGCCCTGCACATGATGTTAAGCTTGCAAACCAGACTGTAATCTTGTCAAAGAAACATCATCAACACAGAGCTGCGGTGCAGTGCTGCACATCTACAAACTGAGAGCTATTCTGATCATTCAGTGGCTGTATTTTGTAGTTTTGCCCATAATTTGTATCTGTTTTGATAACACTTTACTCACCAGTTTAGTTGAAATATGGGGAGCCAAGTTGCTGTGTCCACATCCTCGGCAGTAAGTCAAGTGCATTCCTAGTAGGTGTTGGACTCCACCAAGGCTGTGTGTGATTGCTATGGACAGAATCATAAGGAGCAGCAGAAGATTGGAGAGTATCCACTTTGGTGACCTCAGGATATAGCATTTGTTCTCTCAACATGTGATGCAGTCTTTCTGGCTTTACTGGCTTACTGAGTGATTTACTCAGCTCACTTATCAAACTGCATTCCAGTTGAGATATTTGGATGGAGAGCCCTCTTCTGTGAGTGGTTGCAGTAGGTAATGTCAGGGACTTCTTACAAACCTGTGTAATTAGTATATCATTGCCTCAGTGTTGCCTTGTGCACTTTTGTTGTAAAGCTGTATCTAGTAAAGTTGCTGCATCGCCATGTTAAGGGAATTAAGTTAGTGAGTGATAAATGTCTGATCGGACAGATTGACAGATATTCAGGTAACTCATTCTATTTTCATGCAGAATGTCCATAGCATTCACACCACCACATGATGTTAATGATTTGTAAAGCAAAGCACTTCTTAGTGAGGTTAGCGCTGAGTTTCCATCTATAAAATTCTCCCATGGAGTGACATATGTCTGTGAACTGTGCCAAGTGGAGAAAGGTTTGCTCATTTCACTGGAATGGAAGTGGAACCACGATATCTCCTCCTCACTTTACCCCTCGCCTGGTCCTCTCACTTTCTCATCACCGTTTACTGTCTGCCCTGCGTCTTCCACACAGGTTTACGAGACTCCGTTTTTCGTGGCAGTGGATCATGCGAAAAAGAAAGTTGTCATCAGCATCAGAGGAACATTATCGCCAAAGGTGAATTTTTAGCTTTCTTGTCTTGTTTGTACAGTAATACTTGTTCAGCTCTCTCTGAACATTAGTGGACCTTATTCCCTTCAGCAACACCAACACCTCCGGAGCAGGTGAAGTTCTCATAGTTTAACGCAGTGTTCTCAAACTCCTACACTCCTCATGCATAGAGCAGAAACGTGACAGTCCAATATAGAAATAAATGTCCTATCAATTTTTTACATAAGCATTTGAGAAAACACCTGTAGTGTTTTAAGAATAATAGATAATAACTATAGATGCATTATGGCCTTGTAACAAAGGCAAAATGTGTTTTGAGAGGAAAATAACTACTCAGCCCATGGATATCTGATGCCTTGCTCCCAACTGGTTTAAACATGCAGTTTTAGCAAATCAGAATGCATGTACTGTTTGTGCCTTGTTGGACGTGCAGAGTACAAAGATTAAAGACGCATTAACAAAGTGTGTGAATATTTAAATCTATGGTGGGCCACACAAATGTTGAGCCCTCATTGCCTTAAGGACAAACTTCAAACTTCTGACATTCATAATCAAGATAAGAAACCCCTTTTCAGTCCAGTGTGATCACTGGACTGAAAAGGAGGTAGGGTAGCATTTTACCTATAATTTTGAAATGGTAATATAAATAAAATATAAAGTTAAAGTGAGGCTGATGTATGGAGTCTATTTGAGAATGTACCTTTCCTCGTCTTATAGCACTTGGTACAGTCCTTCTGGGACATTTGGTACAACATAAGAAATAATCAGATTTGCAATGGAGATTATGAATGATGTTTTGAATTCCTGTGTCTGATTTGGGGTGATTTGGGGATAGCGCAGTGAATAAGACACAGGCTGTTGGTGTGGGAGAGCTGGGCATGACACTTAACCTTGAGACGCTTAAGACGCTTAACCAATAGTTGTTCCAGAGGCGTGCGACCTCTGACACATATAGCAATTGTAAGTCACTTTGGATAAAAGCTTCAGCTAAATGACTTGTTGTTGTTGTTGTTATTATTGTTATTATTATTATTATTATTATTATTATTATTATTATGGTCTGTGCACTTCCCCGTCTTCGCTTCATCCACTTGTCTACTCTGCTTTATGCTGTCTGTTGTAGAATTTTTACATTTGTCTTGTGTGTATCAGGACGCCTTGACTGATCTGACGGGGGATTCTGAACGTTTGCCTGTAGAAGAGCAGCAGGGCACCTGGCTTGGCCACAAGGTCAGAGATTGCTGTTTTAAACTACAATACATTTAGTATAGTCCATTGTATAGTCTCCTCTGTTCTCTATAGCGCTGTTTCAACAAGTAACGTTATCCCAGACTCCAAAGGCCATTTCAATTGTTAATAGTAGAATAATTGCTGTGGATGTTTTAATAAGAGATGAATGACTCAGACTTCCTGTCCATATTTCTTTCTCTCTCTCTCTCCATCCTCTCCTCCACTGAATCCCTTTCTCTTCATTTCCATTCTCAGGGAATGGTTTACTCAGCAGAATACATTAAGAAGAAACTGGAGCAGGAAATGATCTTGTCACAAGCCTTTGGCAGAGACTTGGTACACGACTCAGTACACTGTATAAAGAATGTCGGGCTTAGTAATGAAAATTTTCTAACATTTGCAATGTGCATTTGTATGAACTCCACTGTGGTACTTTAAACAAGGCTACACTATCTGTGTAACATCACACTAGCCCTAACCCTACTGTATACAATTCTACAATTGGCAGTAGAGATAATTTGTTGGAGTGATTGCCTTCACTCTGGTGAGAAACGTGCTGTTGTGAGCTTAACGACTCTGACTGTCTCTCACAGAGCAAGGGCACCATGCACTATGGGCTGGTGATAGTCGGGCATTCTCTTGGTGCAGGCACTGCTGCTATCCTCTCCTTCCTGCTGAGACCTCAGTACCCCACACTTCACTGCTACTCTTACTCTCCACCTGGTGGCCTTCTTAGGTGAGTCAAGTCAGGTGTGTGTGTGTGTGTGTGTGTGTGTGTGTTCATGCAAAATACAAAAGACTATACGAGAGAAGGAAGTTATTACAAGCATGTTTGCCACGTTCATACACAAATCCCATGTTTATGTTTTTTAATCCCAGACATGTTTAAACCAAGTTTGACAATTTCATACCAGACTGCTGTCACAGGTGATACCCTGGTCACCGCTGTTTACTTAAGATCTGAGACTGTAGCTCTTGTTTATTACAGTACATCACTGCTAAACCTCAGCATTATACCAGACCTAATGTAAATATCTTTGATCGATAGAGCTGTAGTGTTTACTCTGGAGAATAAACATGACACTGTGAGCAATGTGGTGTTGTTTTTGTATAGAGGAGAGGGGGCCTTAAACATTCAGCTAGTTTTTTAAGGCATCCCATCATTCTGAAACCACAGAATTAGTTTGCAAAAAGCATCGTATTTTTATTTTTTTTTAAAACAGGGTGTTGTAAAGTGTTTTTGACATGTACCCAATCTGTGGTTTCTTTCATTTTCCTTTTTCCCACCATCACAGTGTAGTTTATTTTTAGTTCAGGGTTCATTTACATTTTGTCTGTCTACACTTGAGCACTATCAAACACCCTCACATACAGCTGGCTGCAGTGTTAACCATGCAAATGATGCTGGAAGAGGGTGTGTACCAAGAGATTACTAAATGCAGCACTGCACCTTTTGCTGTTTCATTGAAGTCAAGACATGGTAATTTGACTTTTAAAGGTATATTCTGACATCAAAACTTCAGTGTATAGGTATTAATGGCTCCCTAGAAAGTCATATGGATGCTCCAAATTAGCCATTAAATTCCCCCACCAGACTGTACAGTTGTATTTACTGAATGAATGGGTCCTGTGTGTCTTGTTTAGATTGTGATACGGTTTTCTTATGTTGTTGTGCCCCATTCAAAAAGCAGCAATGCTTAAACCTGTTTTGTCCTTTTCAAAGTCTGCGAGGTCACACTTGATGCCCTTTTTGGGTAATCTTTTCACATGCAAATCAAATGTGGAAATGGAGATGCTGCTTTTTGCGTCTGTATATGTTATGACACACAAGTAAATGGGAAGGGAGGGTCCACTTCTTCTGTAGGGGCTAGGATTAAATTTTTTGTGGTTTCTCATTTAGTTTGAATCATTTTTCTTGCTTTTTTTTCTGTCCATCTTGTCCAGTATTATATCACTCCTTATAGATATGGCCAGATATATGTATTCCTAAAAACGTCATAGTTTAATAGTTTACAGTCTATCGTAGACCATTATTGGCCTCATATAGCCTCTGGTTGTTCTGAAGAAATTTGGATTAAAACAAATGTTTGTGTGAAGTGTGTGCAGACAACTTAGTTTCCTCACGATTCACACCGTGTACTCTCTCCACAAGTCCTGTTCACATAATCTTTCTTTTATTTATCCAGTGAGGATGCCATGGAGTACTCCAAAGAGTTTGTCACATCTGTGGTATTGGGAAAAGACCTCGTACCAAGGTATCTCTTCTAATTTATCCAGCATACAGTGGTTAACTTCACTTTGCTGCAGTGTTAATACAATAGAGGTATCTGCTGCTGGTCTGTCCTAGGCTTGGCCTGTCACAACTGGAGGGTTTCCGACGCCACCTTCTGGAAGTCTTACAGAAAAGTAACAAGCCAAAGGTGACTCAATCTCTTGAAACTGTAAAAGATGATAATCAGGTAGACTTGTAGACATTTTGCACTATGAAAACATCAACAAGAAAGATGCAAGAATCTGACACATCCTATGAGCTTGTCTGGCCAAGAACATCCATCTCGTAATAACTTAAGGGAATGCTTTAAGAACCATTATTAAATAACATATATCTACTGTACAAATACTAATGCATTACTAAACAGGTCTCAGATTCACAACATATTTGCATTTTTACCCACCAAAGTCCACTACATAAACCCAGCAGCATCACACGTATGCTGCATTTTACACGTTACACGTAGTGGCTGATTAAAATAAACTGCAGGCATCCACACAACCTCTCAGAACACTGCAGTTACAGTATCTCTGCTGTAATTAAAGCATCATGTAGTTCACCCCTGGCTGCTGCATGAGATATATTTATATTTAGATGTTATGTTACATAACTAAAATGCATTTTCCTTTGCAACAGTGGAGGATCATTGCGGGAGGTACCAAATGCATCCCCAAATCAGAGCTTCCAGTAGAGGATGATGATCCTCAGTCTCAGCCAGCAGCGCCCCCCAGCAGTCGCCTGTGGCTCCACCCCAGTGACCTCAGCATTGCCCTTTCAGCCTCCACCCCCCTTTACCCTCCTGGCAGGATCATCCACGTGGTGCACAACCATCCTCCAGAGTCATGGTGAGAAAATTCACTTGAAAGCTGTCTGTAGATTATAGCAATTAAATCCCCAAACGTTGTTCTTTACTGTTGTGGTTTGTTTTTTTTGTTTTTTTTTCTGAAGTTACTGCAGTTATGAGCTTGTCTTAAAGCTCGTCTTTCTACAAAACATACACTTTTACCATATAACTCTAACTCACACAGGCTAACATGGAAGTATAACTGATGCGATGATGATGATGGACACATACCGCAGAGCAGATGTTATATTTGTTTCATAAAAGAACCTGCATCTCAGTGGGGAAAGGTTTACACTGCATACTTGGGACAATATGGTTTTACATTCTTCTGCACTCTCTGCTGCGCTGTATTTTGTCATATTTTGTTTTGTAGTCTTCCTGTCTCATGTACATGTTTTTTCATACCTGGTGTTTTTAATTTTATACAATGTGGAATATATTTAAAAGAGATATATCAATAATATGTATAAAGACAGTGAGATCAAACATGTATCCTGCATCAGCTGGGCTGTAATCCAAGGCCAGAATACATTTGTGGTGAATAACCGGTGGATGTCATTCATCTGAAAAAATTATTCACATGTCAAGTTAGATAACACTGTCCAGTTGGGTTTACATGCTCATGGTAATCTGATCTGTGGCCTGTAGTTGTTCACTGCTGGTGTGTGTCCAGCCATTACATAGAGCCCATTAGCCTTGCAATCTTGAATCACCGTCTGCAAGCTGGTACAAAACCGTGACACAGAAGTGGTTTGGCCAAGTTATCCTAACAATGACAACACAATAACGTGTGTTTGTCATGTACAAAAATGGGGTTAAAAAGAAGATAGGATATATCCCCTTCTTCCTCTTTTCTCTGAAGATAGATTCAATCATTTGCTATATGCTGCTAGTGAACTTTTCTTAACTTGCTGATCACCGATTGCTAAAAGCAGCATCGGCCGATACCGATCACTGGGTCTATTTGGAGCCTTTTATTTATCATGTAGCATTATACAGTATACTGTATACACAGGAGTACGAGAGACGGCAGCGGAAAACAGACTGGGAGTTGTCGCAAAGTAAAAACAGCGACATGCACGGTAGGCTAGGCTTAACTGTTAAGTGTTATTTACACAGTACTTATATTTTAATAAAAATACTAAAACTCTGTAAGTAGCGTGTTTTTGCTTTGCATGACTGATAAGACCGACTCACAAAGCCAAATGTGAGTGTGTGTCATCGTTTTATAAAGTCCTCTGTTTTGTCCACTGGGTCAGCAGACAAACATCTTCTGATTCACCGTTTTAATCTGGACGGGCGGTGGAAACGTAGCTAAAGGTCTCCGTTTTTGTAACGAAAACAGAGAGAGAGAGAGGCAGTCAGCTGATTGAGTGGCACTGCTCTTTGCATCAGGAAACTCACACTGAAGGATCAGTCTCTCTCTGCCTGATGTGTCTGTTAAACTCCGGTTGCGGGTGGCGTGTGTGTGAGATGAGCACAGCTGCGACAGTTTCACGTGATCGCTCCTGCGTGTTGCTCCACTTGTCTGATTGCTGCTCAACTAATTGTAAATGATTATGTGGGCGCGTTAATCCCTTCTTGTCTGAGAAGGACTTTGGTGCTAGCTAGCTTTGAAAACCGCTCACACAGCGTAGTGAAACCATTTTAGCTGCCGCTGAAAATTTGTCTGGCGAGTATTGCATCATCTGGTCGTCTTTTGTTATCGGCATTTTTAGCGACCACCGATCAAACTAGTTAAAGCCATTATCGGCCGATTATGATCGGTGACCGATCGATCGGAGCACCCTTAGTCTGTTGCAGTGTCTACACTGAGGTCATTTGTGAAGTCCATCACAAAATGTTCCATGCAGTGGTGTGACAGCCTGCATTATGCTTCTCTCACATGTACTGTTTTATAAGTGAAGAATACTGAGGCGGGCTGTTGCTAATTCAACATGTGTGTTCACTTAATCTTTCACCATGATCGACAGACTTTCTCTCTCTCCCCCTTTCTGTAGCTGTGGCCAGGAGGAGCCAACATACTCGGCTCTGTGGGGGGACAACAACGCCTTCAATGAGGTCATCATATCACCTGCCATGCTTAATGAGCACATGCCCCACATGGTGATGGAGGGCCTAAATAAGGTCTGTTTTATCTGTGTGCATGCATATGGATTGGCGGGGGTATGGCTTTTAAATCATGTTCTTGATTTCCAATACCGGATAATTTAATTAATGAATGATGAGAATGTGTGGATTGCCTCTAATTACAAAAATTCAGATGCATTCACTGAATATTTTTAACAATTGTACATAAAGGGGTATACCACTTTTTGAAAATGACATAGGAACATATTTAGCATTTTAAACTTAAGCTAGACATCAACAACTGCATTTTCAGTTTTAACATAATATTTCTAGATTTCTGTAATAAATCTTTTACAAAGTTACAGATTTTACAATATAATTGTGGATGTGTTTCTCCTTGTTCATCTGTGATAAATAACAGTACGTACTCTCGTAGATACACTCCAGATTTAATACTGATCCACTTTGTATGTTTGGAAATTTTTCACCGTGATGCTTTGAAAAGCTTTCTCCTAAAATAAAAACTACAATATCCAGTGGTTAACTAGCTTTACACCTGGCAAAGAATATTAATAGAGAAAACTAATTTGAAGATGGGCGATGTATTTATTGTCTCTTTTAAATCTACCCATCTTATGATTTTCATTATACTGTTACACATGATTGAAAAGACACAGGAAAACAAATCCATCCATCCATCCATCATCAACCGCTTATCCTGCATACAGGGTAGCGGGGGGGGGCTGGAGCCAATCCCAGCTGACATCGGCCGAAAGGCGGGGTACACCCTGGACAGGTCGCCAATCCATCGCAGGGCCACACATAGACAAACAACCAGTCACACGGACAGGGCAGGACAATTTAGGGTCACCAATCAACCAAGGCCGCATGTCTTTGGATGGTGGGAGGAAGAAAAACAAATATGGAGTTTTAATATTTAGTGGTATGCCCCTTAAGTGTTCACTTAAAATCATTTTTGAGAGATTTGGAAGATTTAATTTGAGGTATTGTACACGGTCGGTTAATGCATGTCACCCATCATTAACCTACAATTCACCACACCTGTTGCTTTCTTCACATTGCTCCAGTATCAAAGCATGGGAGCTGTTCACTCCTGGTTGGGTTCATGGTGTCCTTTGGTCTCTATGAGTGTATGATTCACAAGCATTGAACATCTCTCCAGATAACAGGGAATTAATTTGGTATGTTTGCATGCAGTGGATCCACTTTGGGGATGGCACTTTCTTGTGGTGGAAGAGTTCCAAGTTTGTTCCTCTGTGTGTCCAATGTGTTTTACTTGGTTTTGCATTGGTGTTTGTGGCTCAGCCCTGTGTCAGTATCTCTGGATGGCTATTTCTGTTTGTGCGTGCGTATGTTCACATAGGCTGTGCCTAGTCTATAGTATGATACCTCTGGTGTTTCTGCAGGTACTGGAACCATTTTGTCCTCTGTGTGAGCAGGAAAATTCAGAACCAGAGGAACTAGAAGTCATTCAACCTATCTGCAGTACTACTGAGTTCATAACCTCACAAACCGAATTAAACTCTAATTCCTCTTCTCCCACCCGCAAAGACCTGTCTTCCACAACCTCCCTCGCAGAGACTGAGGCTGTCTCTGTCCCTGTGGCTGTCGTTGCTTCTCCCTCTCTTTCAGATGCTGAGTCTGTTCTTCCTGTTTCTCCTCCTTTGTCAGACTGTACTTCTGCCTCACAGCTGGGCTTGGTATCTGTCCCCCGGCTTTCTAACAGGCCTTCCACCCCTAGCTCAGGAGCGCTTTCAGTTGAAGATGATTCATGCATTCCACCACAAACCCAATCAGGCCAACCCAACTCTCACCATTGTGTAGATGTGATAGCTACTCCTCTTTCTGAAATCCAGTCAGATGAGTCTAATGGTAATCCGATAGAAAATGTTCCTGTCAAGATAATAACCTCACAAAAAGATGAAGTCTGTAGTTTACAAGTGCCAAAGAATCATTTTGATTCTCTTGCGTAGAATTTATGACACTCATCATTGTGCATTGTGCACAGATGCTAATAAAGTATAATACTTTATTAGCATCTGTGCACAATGCACATACATATATTGTTACAATTAATACTGTGACTGAGTCCCCGGTCTAAGATGATGTGACGACATGCCCATGAAGTTCCGTAGCAGAAACATTCTGCCTGATGTAAAACTCCTTCTGGCTTTCTGAAAAGACTGGAACAATTTTAAGACTTCCTACTAGCATTATTGCCACCTTCCACTAACACCAAAAGCCAGTGGCTGGATGCACCAACTCCAGGCAAGCTCACTGGATGCCATCAAATGGCGTTGCAGAAAAAGGAGGAAAAGGGGAGACAAAATTAAAAGAATGTGAACAGGTTACAAAGCAAGTTGAGGGAACGGATCTGCGTAAACAACAACAAAGGTCATCACTAAATAGCTCTTGGAATACATCACAAGTGAATGGTGTATGTAACAGCTACAAGAATATGTAATCCCTTTTAAGCCTTAGAGTCAAATAGCTTTTTGCAACCCTGCATGATGAGTCCAAACCCACCTGCACTCTTTTTCCTGTTAATGAGATTCCTCATGCAGCTTTCCTCATATCAAGCCTTCATTCTTTTCCATTCCTCACGCAGCTACGGTACATTTGGTCAAGTGCTGTGGCATTAACTTGCTAACCCCATTCCTGGAGCGAATATGTTTTCTTTGTATTCACAAAGTTTCCATGGTAACCTAATTTCTTCCACATTAACTGCTCTTTCTTCCTCCTTTTGGCTGTTTTTTTTCAGTTGCTGCAGCTCCTCTCTCTCTCTCTCTCTCTCTCTCTGGATATCTTCTCCTTTTTTGCCTTTTGAAAGCACATATTCAGCCTTTCCTCAATCATAATCCCTTCAAGGAATTGTCAATTACTCATCAGCAGCAGATGGAGTAACAAAAGGGGAACAAATGTGTAAATATAGAGTACTCTGCTTAGCTCCACTGCTCTGCTATAAAATTGCTGCTCACTGAGTCTTACAAATTCCTCATACTCTCTTATAACTGACTTGGTACAGTGGAGGGCTTCTATTAACAAGACTGAAAACTGCAATTATATATGGATGTCCTCCACTGTTCATAATGCTATGTCATAATGTGCTTTCAGAAATTATATATGTCATATGAATACACGGCTGTATGGATTTCAGTACATTATTGCATAATATCAATATGTTTGTTTGTGTTTGCAGTCATTTGTTTGCATTGTGACTGCAGGTGAAATGTTTGACATTGTTGGTGCCACATGTTTGCTGTTATCATTTTCAGCAATCTTGTCCCCGTGTATCACACTCACCCTTGTGACATCATCATGTTTTTATTTGTGAAGCATAACCATCTGCAAAAGCCAAACATAATAAACATGTTTGTTTATGGTATTTTTAACTTAATGAACCTGTGTCCTACGATATTCAGTGTTTGTTTACATTCATTTCCATTTATTTTCTCCATATTATGCTCTATTGCCACATACATTTTATGTTTGTGTGTGTGTGTTCTCATGTCCTTACTGTTCAAGTTGTTCTATGCCATAATGTGCTTCCACTCAGTGTTTTAACTCATTAAAGTTAACCAAATATATGTAATTGTGTGTTGATGTGATTTGCTTTAAGTGTTTGTTCTCCTCACATTTTATCTATTAACACAACACTTTTAAAATGCTATGGGACAGGGGTTTTCTTGAATATCCTTGAACTCGCATGTACACGGGTCACGTGGTTTACTATTTCTTGTCATACTGTAGGTCTTGTGTAGCTCTTGCTCAGGCATCATGACTCCATCGTGGGTGTTTTAATTCAGTCAGTTGGAGTGGGTGTAAGCTCACCTTTAGATTGCACTTTATGTGAACTACACTGTGCTTTTTTTAATACTTTAGTAATAGCTGTAATCATATCTGCAGTTGAATAAAGATGTAGTGGTGTCTTGGAAAATGTCATTGAAAACCATTATAATCTTACTGAAGGTGATTTAAATGCATAACTAGACATGCGTGAAGACTGTCTGTGAATGAAAATGTATTTGTGTGTGTGTGTGTGTGTGTTTAAAGATACATGGCCAGTAATAATGGCCAGTGGATTATACATTGATCTATTGATTTATCGAAATCATCATGTATCCTGACGTAGAAGAGGAATGGAGAATATATATGAAATAACTGTGCATCCAGTTTTTTGAGAAGGGAGTCAAATAATATTGAAATTAAATAATTCAGTGGAATTATTTGTTTTGCATGCAAAAATAAATTAATAATAATGAATAAGCTAGCAAGCAATATTTTTGAATATCTATTGGTTAATAGGTCTATAGATTTTCAGCTTATAAAATTAGCTTTTTACCGTTAGACTTGCTTATCTTTGTCCTACGTATGCAATTATTCTCTTCATGTTGATTCTCAACCCTAATGCACATACTGCTCTCTTATCATACCATTATCTGTCGTCATGTGTCTATGTATACTTTTGTGCTCGTGACAGGTGCTGGAGAACTACAACAAAGGGAAAACCGCTTTGCTGTCAGCAGCCAAGATCATGGTGAGCCCCACAGAAGTGGACTTGAACCCAGAGAGCATATTCGTGGATACATCAACAACTTCTCAGCAGCCGACGCCTACGACCCACCACCGCAGGAACAGTAGTGTTCGGTTAGTACACCAGGCACCACTGTGGGTGTGTTGGTGCCTAAAAGAATATATAAAACAGTTTGTTTGAGCCTCTGTATATTCAGTTTCCCCTCTAACTTAATATGTAATGGAGCAAACTGCTTCCTAAACTGTAGGGATAATCATGGGGACTTTTAATGTAACTATCTAGCTAATACTAAACAATACTACTGCTACTAACTGCTACTTTATTGTTTTCTCAAAATCATCATTCTGTCTGTTCCGTTTTGTTTAAAAAAACAAGAAAAAAAACAATGTTACGGTAAGCAAAGCATGCTAATACTAATTTTGCATAATGTGCTCCCTTCTCTCATGCACGCATGCACGCTGTGTGACCACAGAGCAGTTACAACATATGGTAGTATTCAGTTTCCACCTCGCCCTCTCTGGTTTAGCCCCTGTCCAAAGTCAGTGTGAACTCCTGGCAGTGATGGTTGAATAATGTCACCCTCCTGTATTGAATGCTAATACAAGAGCAAATCTGCCACTAGGATACACTCCTGGCCTCCCAGTCTCTTATTTTTCTTTGTTCTTTGTTGATGTTTTGCTGGTGTTCGCCTAGTCTGTAGAATCTAGATGTGGTAGAAATACTAACACCTTCCGATCTTTCCCCCCTTTAACCCTCCGTAAGGTGTTTTGACCCGTATTTCATGTCTGCCTGTTTTGGATCCCCTCTCCCTTTCCCTGCCACTACTGTCCAACCCCTTCTTCTCCTCTCCTCTAGTTCGTGTGCCCAGTCTGAAATATCTCTGGATGGTTTCTCTGAGTGCCCTCCTCCCCCAGTGCCTGTTGTGCTGCGTGGAGCACGGGAGCGCCTGGCGGTGGAGCTGAGGGACCGCAAAGCACCGCTGGCTGTCATGGAGAGTCTCTCAGACGCCGAATCCCTCTACAGTCTGGATTCCAGACGCTCCTCAGCTGCGCTAAGGGGTTCACCAATGCTGAGTAGCCTCCCATTCCCTTTGGATGCCCCGATCCCAGAGGAGAACCCGTCTCTCAGCTCTCGCACTGAACTACTGGCTGCTGACTGCCTCTGCCAGGCAACGCCAGAGCACCTGGGTGAGGTTGGGCCCTTCTTTACCCCACTGGAATCCGCATCTACCCCGGATTACCCCATGCGGCTGTCTCCCGCCACACCTCGTTACAGTGGACACCATTCCCCAGCTCTTCTAAACCAGAGCGTCTTGGCTCAGCCTTTCAAGCCAGAGGCTAACGCCAACCCAAAAATGCTTCCTGATGGGGATCACCAACAGATACCTGGTGTCTACAGCCCGGGTAGCACTCCTAACGCTCCCCTCAGCCCACAAATTGGTTCTAGACCATTAGATAGAGAAAAGGAAGATTGGGAGCTGGATACAGCAGAGAAACGTTTAAGTGCAGAGACCAGACCGGCAGCTTCAACTCCTCCACCCCAACTATCAAATGGAAACCCCAGCCAAGCAGTGCTGGAATTTGCCCAGTACTTAGACTCTCTATTCAGATTGGACGGCAGCAGCTCACCACCTCTGGAGCTCTCTGACGGGGAGTCAGAGTCAGGCCGGGGCTCCTTTGGGCAGGGTGAGTGTCTCGGAGATGGACAGCAGTTGGATGACAAACAACTTCTGGCCAGAGCAACACTGGAGCCTAACCTAGTACCCAAGCCCCCACGCACTTTTGCTGGATCTGCTGACCCCTCTTCGGGCATCTCTTTGTCACCCTCCTTCCCTCTCTCGTCGTCTGAGGAGCTCAACGACCTTTCCCCCGGTGAGGGTACCCTGCCAGCCATACACTCCCTACGAACATCTCCCCCTTGCCACTGTCCTGAAGAGAACACACTATCATCTATGGTGTAGTGTGCTTCCAAGACTCCAGTGTCCTTTGCTCTAAATTGAGAGGTGCAGTAATCGGAATTTTAAAACATATCACAGTACATGCATGCGATGGAATGCAGTCACTCATCAGAGATCCAATGTGAACTTGACGGACCAACTCACAAACTATTTCCATTCTTCAGGTGTCTCCTTTGAACGCTGTTTATAGCATTTTCACACTATTGCAATGACTAAGAAAAAAAAAAAGATACCTCTCTCTGCATGCCAGGGGGCTGTACTGCTTTTGGGTGAATATAAAGAAACTGTAGCTTCATAATGTCATTCCAAAACGATGTTGTCTCACCCAAAGGACACGTCAGCATTACATAAATTCCCTGACTTTACAAAATCAAAGGGAGAATATTTAACTGAGCAGGGATTCAAAAACTAACACTGTAGAAGAGGTTAGCATAGGCACATCATCTGGGTTGATGTACTGTACAACTTCCTGCACCCTCAGCAGCTCCAGCTTTTACTTTATTTTTCAAAATCAGGAATGTGAAGATGGACATATTTGTCAATCAACCGAAGCGAGAAGACATTATGAAATGTTCCTCAGGTCTATAAAGAATTGACTTTGAGAAAGAGAGTAAGTGTGTTAAATTGGTGAGAATTCATGTGTCTTAAAATGTAGTGATTGTGACAGAAGTTATTACAGACGCCTATGGATGTTTTTGAGTCTTTTGGTTACTCTTTATAGTGCATGAATTTTTTTCTTTATTTTGAAAGATAACTTGTCAATAAGCCACTTAGATTGACATTTGGATACTCTTGCACAGACCATATTGCTCAATTTACCCCCCTTGCCAAAAAAATGTAATACATTGTATTGCCAAATGTATTTATGAGATGTAATTTTGTATACGTATATGGATATTGCTTTATTTAAACACAAGCTAAGTTCATTATCTCCTTCCCAAGCCATTCTGTTGGTTCCCATATAGACTGTTACACAGCAACACCACAGAAAAGATGCCATCCTGACCTTAAAACTTTTATTTTGCTTTCTTTTTGAAAACAAGGTCTTTAACTTGTTTGAACCAATAATGATGTTGCTAATAGTTGTCCTACTCATAACTACTGTACCTTTCTCTTAGGAGAGCTCTTAGCAATGTGCCCAGGTCAAGGTCTGCATGCTCTATGCATTTCAGAGTAGCATAGCCGGTATAGAACAAGTCACAGTAAATAAACTCTAAACTTGTCCAGAAATGTGTAATATATGTAAACTCAAACCTTGTTGAAGCTTATTGAATTCCTTGGTCAACAGACAGGACCAAACGGTGTATCCTTATAGTGTCCCAGGATATGATTTCTCTTGTTCTCAAGGTGCTCTCAGTCATCTTGGACATCAAGGTGTTTGCTTCCCTTTAATCTCAAACATCCCATCTCAAACATCCTTGGGGTTGAACTGTATTAATAAATGGGCTGGAACATTATGTATGCCAATTCTTAATACTGTATGTGGCATACAATCTTCCATATCACACTGGGTGTAACACGTGGCTCACAATTTGCGTTATTTATTACCGTTAATGTTATCACTTTTCTTGCTATATTTGATGGTGTTATTATCCTTATTGCTCTTGCAACAGATTGGTTTGATGTCAGTGGTTTTTAATCTCAGTTTTTGGGACAATGTGGAGAACTTTTTAGACTTTCCCAAATGTAAGGAGTTATATATTTCAGCTTTTTTTCTGTCCAAGTGGAGAAGTATTTGACATTCTGCCATGGCATGGTGACAATATGCTCTTTTTACAAATGTTTCATAGTGGTGGGACATGCTGCAGAGTGACAGCCTGCTCACAGTGACCTTTGGTGCAGTGCCACCGTCAAGCCTGGAGTCACAATAGTGTTCTGCACCGTCTCTCTATTTGGAATAAGATTTGCTGTGTTTACTCACAGCAGGCAGTTCCAGCCAGTTTACAATCCGACACTACTCAAATCATGCTGCCAGTCCCATTAGTCTCTGACAAGATACACTAAGGTTGGGCCGTCACATTTCCAACATTAAGTAGCTTTGCTTGCAACTGGTCATACACTAAACCGCACTAAACACTGTTGAAAGAAAGCACTATAATACTTTCCACCATGATGTGTACAGCACCATCTTCTATGTGTAATTATTTATGCAGATGTCTAAAAAAAAGAAAAAAAAGAAAGATGAATTCCAATAGTCATGTAGAAAACTATATAACAATAAGGAGATAAAGACTATATTAAAAATATCAGTAATGACATATAGAAAAAATATTTCATCTGAAAGTTATTTATTCAATCTATTGGCAGATTTACAAATTGGTCTATATTGAAAAGAGAATAATTCAACTATGTCTTGTCCATGTTTACCTGGTTTGCTTCCCTTCCTTTCCTGCCCCAAAATGAGAATGTATTTATCCCCCACCCTCACTGCCCTGCCTGTAATGGAATAAACTGCAAACTATGAAAATAATTATGAATTTCTGTCATATCTGTCAGCATGTACTACTCATAAATGTTTCAGTGTTTTGATTGTCTATTTAAATGAGCCACAAATTGTGGTTTATGTCCCAGCTTTTTTGAGTCTCCTTGTTTTCCTCACTAATTTGTTACAGATACAGTTTAGCTTGAGTATATTAATAAGATTATAATGGTAGTATACAGGTATTATTTATTCATGTGTGTTTCAAGTTTCTAATGAGTTTCTCCTAAAAGAGTGGTGGAAGTACTCAGATTGGTTACTTAAAGAAAAGTATAAAAACATAATTTAAAAATACTGCATTAAGAGTAAAAGTCCTGAATTCAAAATGTTATTTTAGTGAAAGTACAGAAGTATTGTCATCAAAATGTACTTTAATTTAAATTGAAATTTAAAGTAGGGCTGGGCAATAAATCAATAATGATAATTATTGCAATATAATTTTCTTCAGTAACAATATAACAAGTGTTCAGTATATCGTAAATAAAGGTTTGGTTTAATTCATTTGAATCACAAATGAATTAGCACTTAATTTTTATATTAAGATTTATTTTGTTGAGAAAAAGGGACTGAAAAAAGATTTTACTTAATTTTCCTCAAGCATGTTCAAAAAAAAGTTTTATCTTAATTGTTTTGAATGTTCTTCCTCATATTTGTTAAGTGGTCCACTGTTTGGCAAGTGCTTGTCATGTTCTGATCATAAAAAAACAGTTTAAAACCACAACTAACCATTTCTTCAAAAAGCAAAAATCAGCCTTTTAACTCGAAATAAATGATGATTTAAAATTTATCGGGATAATTATTCGAATGGTATGAAATTTTGTATCGTGATTAAATTTTTGGCCATATCGCCCAGCCCTAATCAAAAGTAAAAGTACTCATTATGCAGATGGCTCCTTTATTCACTAACAAAATAAATGTAAGAGCATTTTAATGTTGTAATTCATCAATTTGGATCCAATATACATACTTTATACACTACTGGGTAGATTATTATCATAGTACTGCATCATGTCATATAAGCATATATGTTCTTAGTATAAAGTAACTAGGAAATAAGAGTGTTAAATAAATGTGGATTAGTGGAAAAGTGCAATCGTTCCCGTGAAATGTAGTGGAGCAGAAGTAGCATAAAATGGAAATACTCAAGTTAAGTACAAGTATGTCAAAATTGTACTTAAGTACAGTATTTGAGTAAACATACTTAGATACATTCCACACTGGTCACTTCTCAGATTAACAGACTTTTAACAATTAACAGGCAATTTGTGAAAGTGACTTATTTTAAAGAAATTACTTTTGATGCAAGGTATCATGTAAACATGAAGAATAGTACTTAGGAGTAGATTTTGCCAAATGAATCATCCTGAAAAGGTTTAGTGCTTCAGATTTGAGGTAAAGAATGTGTCATAAGTTTTAAAACTGCTGAGTGCACATGGATTTTGAGTAAAGATTGCTGAGTTGTTCTGAGCTATATATAAGCCCAAGTGTAGGTGCAGTGTATTATGAGTGTACAGTAAGTCTGATAGATCAGAATCTACTGTTGAGCCTTATGGAGGTGTCATGGGTCAAATGACACAGCCCGGATGGAAGGTGTCTGTTTTATAACACCAATGACGCACCTTGCACCTGTCTCATGAAGTATTTACTGAGGTAACAGTACAGAGAAAAACATTTAATAGGAAAATGTACAACATAAGAAAATAAACATTAATAACTCACAATAGCATGTGGGCATTTGTTAATGTGTATTTTTTTTTATCTATTTATGTATAGAAAAATATTGCTTTTAATTACTGTGTGACCAACAGTAAGCTGTTTGTGAAATCTGTGATTACTGCCCTAGTCAAGACAGAGCAGATCAGTCAAAACTTTTACTTTTTTAAATTAAACAATAAGTAACTTTAATTATAATTTACTCAATTGACTTACTTACAGCATAGAGTAAATGGCACCAGTACTACTTGATGTAGTAATACTGCAGACTTTCTAATAACATATCACAGGGAAAGATTTTATAATTGACCCCCTTAAAACCAGATGCTTCACCTCAAAGGTAGTTATCCATTATTTTGAAATAAAAATATGTTAGTGCCACACTTGATCAGTCAATTTTAAACCCCTCAAAATTTTTGTCAGAAACATTGACAAAAATGTAACGTTAACAAGGCCCAATGAGGAAGACTGTGAAATTTGTTTGAAAGCTTTGAGAAAGGTAAGTTTGTGAGCTTTGATCTTTAAAAAAATCTAATAATTTACACGATACAATTCCAAATGGTTTTGTAAAGCCTATTAGCAACATTAGTGTGCACTGGTAAAACCATTGACTGGGTACAACACGTAGTACTGTATCTCCCACCAGGGGGATGCAGAGTATCTAACTCCTGAGTCACAAAAGCACAAAGAAGAATGACATCCGAAAAATCACCGCAAGATTTCCTGGAGCGCTAATGTTAGCTTGATGCTAGGTTAGCATTATTGCTGAGTTAAGAAGTGCAGACTGTTTTCTAACCGTAGCCATGAATTAAGACCGAATTGTCGAACCCTGTTTCGTTAAACCTCGGTGAGTAAAACATATCTATAACGGTTTTTTAAATCGTTTTATAATGTTTAATAATGCCAACTGACGTTAGGAAGCCAACTTAGCATGAATGTTTACACAGCTGGTTTAGCTAACTAACGTTAACGTTACTAACTTACGTTAGCTGCGGTTATCCATAGTTTTATTTATTTTTGATGCAATAATTACTCTCATCGATATTCTGGCAGTGCAACTTGAAAATCAGCAGTTAGCTAGACAATTTGTAGGATCTTTACCTCGCGTCAAGATCAACACTTTGGCTTTTTGACGCTGGCCCAGTAACGTTAACGTTACTAGTGAAAGACCGTTATCGTTATAATGAACTATAGTTAGGTGTCATTGACAGCACATACATTAAAATCAGATGACTGACTGTTTTAATGGACAACGTATGCTTTGCACTCTTTACATTAAAAAAACAGTGGCTGGTTGGAGAGAGAGTTGTCAGGCATGTATGCCTCGGGGAAATACAGCTCGCGGGGCCCTGCACTTATCCCGCGGATGAAAACCAAGCACCGCATATACTACATCACCCTTTTCTCGGTGGTGCTGCTGGGACTAATTGCCACCGGGATGTTTCAGTTCTGGCCCCACTCCATTGAGTCCGCAGCTGACTGGACCCTTGATAAACGCAGTGTTCACGACGCCCCTCTGGTCCGCCTGCCTGTCTCGAGTCCCATTCCTGAGAGGGGTGACCTCAGCTGTCGTATGCACACCTGTTTTGATGTGTATAGATGTGGCTACAATCCTAAAAACAGAATCAAGGTAACTGTCTCTCAAAGCATCCCTCACATCACTGAGCTTACACCAACTAAGTGTATTCCTGCAGTATCTGGAGTATATGCAGTGTTTCTTGTTGAAATTATAACCAATTGTTGAAATGGTTGTCTCTGTAGGTCTACATCTACCCTCTGCAGAAGTTTGTGGATGAACTGGGGGTTCCCATCAGCAGCACTGGTCTGTCTCGAGAATACAATGACCTGCTCAGCGCCATCTCTGACAGTGACTTTTACACTGATGACGTCACCAGAGCTTGTCTTTTTATCCCATCTATTGATGTGCTGAATCAGAACTCCCTGCGAATCAGAGAGACTGCCCAGGCTCTGGCAATGCTACCCAGGTAAACATTTGCATTAGACCCATTCCTCTATATCCATGTTTCACAGACTTGGGGACCCAAAATGGGTCACATTTGTATTGACTCACCAGTTGGCAGAAGTGTAAATATGTGAATGAGCGTTCTTTTTTGCTACACTGGTCTGTTCAGCTCAGATGCTGTGTGAAGTTTTCTCTCTCTCTTTTCCCTAACCTTATCTTCTGTCCACATCCACGAGCTTATAGATTCTTCAATGTGTAATATGTGGGGAAGTGCTCAGTAATGAGGGGTTGGTTTTAAAATGAATTAACTGGACAGGTATCTCCAAACGAAACATTTGCTTTATCTGGGAAAATTCTAACTGTTTTTTTTTTTTAGAGAAGAAACCTTCAAGATGTGTTGATTGAATTTGGCACAACATACTTGTGTGAATCTGGCTTTCCAAATCGAGCATACCCGAAAAACCAATTCATAAATGCATTTTATATACATGGTTTGTTTTGCCCTTTATCCGTAGTTTGTAAATGTAGATGTATTTTTGTAATTTTTAGTCCTGCAGGGACGCCAGATTTGTCTTTCGGGTGTTCAGCTGAAAAAGTATGGGAACCAGTGCTCTATATAAACCCCTTTTTCTCAAATTGCTCTCATATCTGTGTTATCAGTGGTGTTAAATCACAAATGTAGCTTTTAATCCCTGAAGTATGTATCTACAGTCACTTAACCATGTACATTGTGTAAACTAACAATTCCATTTAAATGGAATTAAAAAAATATTAATCATGTACATCCTAGTGTCAGAGATAACAACCAGTGAATAGAAAAACCTTACAAGACCATACAAAGAATACCCATTACTTAAAACATTAATTTATTAACAAAGCTGCCATCATTTAATTTTCTGTTGTTTAAATAACCTGTTAATTAACTTAAATCATTCCAACATTAATCTTGTGTGTGTTTTGGTAGATGGGACAAAGGGATGAATCACCTACTTTTCAACATGTTACCTGGAGGCCCCCCAGACTACAATACAGCCTTGGATGTGCCCAGAGACAGGTAGCTACAATACATCTTAGAAGCAATCTTAGTATTTAAGAATTTGTTAATTGTAATGTGGATCGTTGTGAAACCTAAGATTACCAATGACACAGTGGAATTAATTAGATGGCTCGCTCCTTTGTAGTTAACAGGCTACATTAACAGAATTAAAATATATAGAACAAAAACACTCATATTTAGATAAACATTTACAGTCAATTGGGACACCTACAGCTTAAAAACATATCTAAAACTGCAAACTGTATTCGAAATACCAGACAGGAGAGAATTATGTTGTCAAGAATCCAGTTTTCAGGATTAATCACAGCCACTTGTAGGTACAAATAAAAAGGATAAATCATTTTTCTGTTTTATGTATATTCTGTGTCCAAGACAGATGACATTCATTTCCAAGGTATAAAATGTAAAATGAAGATGAAAGAGATATTTACAAGCATTTGGGAGATAACATATATTATGTAAGAGGCCTTGAGAAGACATTTCAAATCTGGTTGTATTTACCAAGAGCTGGATGTCTCAAGATGTCCTGTTGGCTAGAGTGATGGTTGAGGATGGGAGAGGTTGGGTTTATGAACATGCAGCCTTGAGACAATGAACACTATCTTTAGCTGCAAGGAATTTCCTGGGCTCATCCAGCTGGAGTCTATTTGGCATGGAGCCTCATCAGAACCAGGTGTGTGTGTGACTGACGGTGTGTTTCCTCTTTATGTCCACTTTGCGTGAGAATACATCAGAATCCAAAATGCATTTTGTCACCTAGTTGACTATATGGGATCTATTAACCAGGGCGTTAAGCCTTGATTGATGTCATTTCATGTCTCACTTTAGTATTGTTGGTTGCACCCAAAATAACAAATAAATTATTTTGTGTTTTAAAGAATCTTCCTGTAGCAGACAGAAGTCCGTTGCAATCCCCATGCGTGTCGATGCATTGTTACAATCCTGTTTTTTTTTTCAGAACGCTGCTGGCTGGAGGTGGTTTCTCTACATGGACCTACAGACAAGGTTATGATGTCAGCATCCCAGTTTACAGCCCCCTTTCTGCTGATGTTGAGCTCCCTGAGAGACAGCCTGGGTGAGAACATCTTACACATTAACTCTCGTTATCTTGTTTGAGTATCTAACATCATGACCAAATTATAGTCACTTTACCTAATTTATCCATCAGCAACTTCTCTACAGACTGTGCTCCAAGGGAACATAATGATGTGTGATATTTCTTTGTGGTTTATCAACACTATTTAGGCTAACCTTGATCAAGCAATATTTATAGCCAGCCATAATAATAATAATAAAATAATAAAGTACGGCTTGATAACTCCATTCCTCCAGGCCACGGCGCTACTTTATTCTGTCTTCTCAAACTGCCATCCACCGAGAGTACCGTGCTGAACTGGAGCGCTTGAAGGAAGAAAACGGAGAAGCACTGCTCCTCCTGGACAAGTGTAGCAACCTCTCCCAGGGTGCCGCCTCTGCACGAAAACGCTGCTACAAGGGGCAGGTGTACGACTACCCACAGATCCTGCAGGTGGGGAGCACAACTACATTAAAAACCAGTTATTGCAAAGATGAAGATTGTGAAGTGAAAGCAGGTTTTAATCACCACAAACATTATTATTATTATTATAAATTTTAAATATGCTTTGCACCTTCCTCGGAATTCTCTTCTCCCCACACTCCCCACACAAGAGGCCTACACTTCAGTTAAACACACCGGCTTGCCCCGCCTCTATCTCCATCTCCCCCCTTGCCCGTCTAATCCACTTTTTCCATCAGCAGTACGTTTTATAAAGTTTCCTAAAAGAAGAACTCGTCTTTTTTCCGTATGTTTCCACCCGCGATCCATAATCACGGCAGCAGGTGAGCCGCACATGGGCTTGTTAATGACGCAGCTTATTAAACAAGCGAAACCAACGTCTGCACTCAGTGTTCTCTCTGCTGCTTTACCTGGTCCATGCTATGTCATAGGCTACCATGTTTTTAACCGAGTAAAGTCTGTGCAAGTGAACAGACCAAACCAGCAACCAGGTATAGCAACGTCACTTCTGTGTGACATACAACAACAACAACAGCTATAACTTATAATTTGTTTTGTGGTAATCAACATACACTTAAGACTGGAACAATCACTGTACACTTGTTTCACTCAAGGTCCCTTCAACTGTTCTTAGAACTATAAAAGTTCTTGGGAGCAGGAACTTTTTGGGGAACTAAAACTGGAACTTTGTGAATGTGGTCAAAAGGCAGTTAAAATTCCTATAATGTTCTTGAAGACGTCTCTAGCAGTGTACATGGGTCAGTAGAGCCTGGTCTTAGTTAGTTTTAACTCCCAATGTGTTTCTACAGGAGTCTTCATTCTGTGTGGTTCTGCGGGGGGCACGATTGGGTCAGGCTGCCCTCAGTGATGTACTACAGGCTGGCTGCGTCCCTGTCATCCTTGCTGACTCCTACATTCTGCCATTCTCTGAAGTACTTGACTGGAAAAGGTGTGCCTAAGTCACTGAACAGCTGAAAACCAAGTAAATGGTTTTACAGTTAGACAATTTCAGTCCTCTAATTTAATGTTTCTGTTTCTGTACAGGGCATCTGTGGTTATTCCAGAGGAGAAGCTATCAGAGATGTACACTATCCTAAAGAGTATTCCTCACAGACAAGTTGAAGAGATGCAGAGACAGGTAACAGTTACAATCTCTAACTGAAGAGAAAACGCCTCTAAGCAAAACTTATTGAAAGTGCCTTACATGTAGTTGCAGATTGAGAACTGAGAGATCAGAGGAGCTGTCAGTAGGGTTAAAGCACTTGCATTTCATGTCTGACATGTGCCTGTACCGCAAGCAAGTAACCAATCAGGTCTATGGAAGCTGAAAAGTTGTATGTGAAAGACAGAAATTTGGATCCCACTGTCACTTTTGTAAGTTTGAATTTGCTCCTTTGCCCAGTCTAGATTTTAGAAAGCTTTCAGAAGACTCAACTATGTTGATTTTTAGCTTGAGTGAAATGTACGGCAGACGGCTCTCTCTCTCTTTCCATTTGATATCTGCATTGAGCCACAATAAACAAAAGTGAAAGCGGCTACGAGAGAAGTGCACCAGTTCAGCTGCTCCTCATTCCCTTGTATCAACTCTGGTCCATTTACCAATTACCCTGGCCAAACATTTTAGGCCGAGGGCTCTGAGACGGGCTTGGGGTAGGATTACACCAGACGAGCTCAAAAACATGGCTTGTGAGGTGGGGTTTCTGCTGTGTATAGCAGCTAATTTGGTAGACTATTAAATATTGTTATCCACTGACAGTGCATTATCACAGTACCCTTCTGCCTAATGTGATGGACTACAGATGGATTGAATTGGCTGTACGTCATGTGAGACATGTCATGACAAGTTATTTTATTATGTATTTGGGGAAAATAAGAGTACTGCTATATAGTATTTGTTTGTGGTGTTGGTGACACTCTAAACCCACACATAAAGCATCAGTGTGCTGTCCTATCATGTTTCACATGAGGTAGAATTTAACAAGTAGAATTGAGAGGAGGCTTTGAAGGTGCAAGTTGGAAGATAATAGTTTGGAGGTTAATTTCAGTCGCATGGGGAATGATCAGTGTGGAATGATGGTCAGTGTCACATTATTCTCTTCTTTCAACTAATTAACCTAAATCTTACCAGAGCACAGCAAGCACAAGTTTCTGTTGAATCCAGGTCTAGGCTTTGAAGACCTTACTGATCGAGCTGATGTATTTAATTAGTTTTGCCAGCAGAGGGCTCAGCAGCCTTTGATTTGAGTGTCTCTCTATGTTCCATTATGGGCTGTTGTGCCCATAATGTTGTGCTTATGAATGTAAAAGTAGGTGTAGACAATGCATACTTACCCTCAAAGAAATACCATGTAGTCTACCACTTATATTATACTTTTATTTAGTTTTTATTTAGTAAAGTTTACAGTTTTGTCAGCATAAATTGTGGTTAGTCCTTGAGGGGTCAGAGGCCAAATAAATACCTGTGATGTTAGCTGCTCCAAAAAGTAATTGGTGAGAAAGTGTTTTTGTTTGGTAGGGAGATTTAAAAAAGGATTGACAAAAGCTAAGAAATGTAAGCTTCTTTGGGTAGAAATAAAGTCCTCAAATTAGTTTTAGCAGGTCGAGTGTGTTTTTATTTCACACAAACATTGATAGTTACAGTAGTAACATCTCCATAATGAGCAAGTGTTTTCAGTTCATCCTGCAGGGACAGAATGTTTGGTTAACTAAAGAGCAAGTGTTATTAGAGACCAGGTCAAATTGTTATAGGTTACTGTTGAGCTTCCATCAGTAGTCAGCAGACTGGGTTCAGACAGCAGAACTCATTTTCAAATTTGAGATGATGTAATAGCACCCATTTAGGTCCCATTTTAAAAGGCTACGTACTAAACAGCTGCAAGATGAGACCGCTGGGCCCATGTTTGATTTCTGACTTCCATGAGTCTCGTTTGGGTCATACCCTCAAAATAGGACTCGTACACACTACAGACTTTTTATTAGATTAGCACAGCCAAATCAATACTGATATTAAAATTAGAATTAAAACAAGGTGCAGGGAGGGAGTTATTTCCCAAGATGAAGTTCCACTTACTCCACATCCTTTCCCCTACTATTGCCTGTGTACTGAGCTTCAATCGGACTACCAGCCTTTTCTTTTAATCCTACTTGTCTTTAGCCTCCTGTGCACTGTATACAGTCTGTGAAGCCTCTGTAGCACTACACCGTGCAGAACACTACACTGGCTGCAGCTGATTGATAGAATATGTCAACTCGGTCTCCTCTCCCTTATATGTTGTCTGTTTCTCCTCAAACCAGTCTTCTTTATTACACGTATGCCCTCATGCAGAGCTAAACAGTCAGCCAGGATGATGACAGGTGTCAGTTGGTTTTTGGTCTGTCAAAAATGTAATAACAGCTCCTTAATCTTAACAATATAGAGTTTCAGATTTGATCTCCTTGAACTATCAACCAAGGTCCTCCACCAGATTCCTATTCTTTCCTTACCTTCACAAATGCAGGAGTTATCAGAACATTACAGCCCGAAGATAAATATGAAATCTAAAGTGTACAGGGGGAACAGACGAGTACAGTCTCATGGTGTGCCTCTGTTGCTCTGCCGAATGTTTTGATCCACAAACTGTGGTCTGTAAACCATGGGGCACACTAGCGCCAAGACAGTATAATCCCACATGAAACCTGCTGCTAAAGCAGTGGTCTTAAGTCATGCAAGACCCAAAGTCCTACTAGTTTTTATTTTAGCCATTCAAGGACTGATTTACACCTGAGAGACCAGGTCATCATTAGAACAAGTTGTGTGTATGTGTGTGGAAATGTTTTGATCACAGTTAAAAGTAAAGTGCCAATAAATCTTGAGGAAAAACAATATTCCCCGTGAGCAGCTCAAATGATTGAAACGGACTTGGTTTCACTGCTGCTTTTGATTATGTCAAAAACACTAATGATTGCCTGGTTCTGTCCACGCTCACTGGCTACCATTTTTGGTCCATAGGTTGAGTCATCTGTTCGGCAACTTCAAGTTCAACAAATTGATGCAGACCACTGTAATCAAAACCTTTTCTGATCATCTGTTTTGACCTGTATTTTAACTATATTACACAACAAAAGAATGGGAGCTGTTCTTAATGAGATGGAAATGAGAAGATTATTTGGTTTTAACCAAGCGTTTTTGCATGGGATGACACAATGTTTGCATTATTTTACAATATTTGCAGCAGACTTATAGACTTATAGACTGAGTTGCTGTATTTGTACTGCTACACATCAGTAGAACAAATAGGAACAAAGTTTAGACTGTAGGCTAGATGCTGCAAGTGTAAGATGGAGTAAGGGGTTCTCTTCCTCTCTTAGAACGCTCTCTCTTCTCATAAAAATTCCTGCAGGCGCTGGGAGAGGGTGGAGGGTGGTGGGACGGGCCCTCGGGCCAACACAGTCTGCTTTCTGCCTCTTCCCGGTCAGAAAAGAAACTTTCATCACTGGCTGATTTATGAGCCATTGGGATTCCCCCCTGAGATTGGAAGGTCTTTTTGGATTCTCCTCACCCCCTCTATAAAAAATAAACACAGCTTTTATGTTGTACATCTCCAATGCGTTGTCCCATTCTACATGGGTTTTAGGCAATGGCAAGATAATTAACGTGCCGCTAAGGACTGTCGTGGGACGCCAATAATACACACTGGTGCATTGCAATAGGAGGACCAGATAGAAATACAGCTTAGTGCTTTAAACACTCAAATTCACATCCTCTTACCCTGGAACTGTGGGTCATTGAGGAGCTGGGGCTGGAGTCGGGTGACACAGTGCCTCCTGGCAGGAGATGGTGTTGTTTGAAGCTTCATTAACTCTTATAAGGTTCTCTCGCCTCTGAGCTGTTCCTTGATGTTGGAGGCAAAGAGAGACACACATCATGGTCCATACCACTAATACTGCTATTGATCAATTCTGGTCAAATCAGGTTCATTTGCGTTGATTTCTTTTCAGATTTCTTCTTTTCGGCATCTTAACCATCACACTGTCAGAGCCTGAACTGTGTGAATAAAAGAATTCAGTGTACAGATTCTTTTTCATCTTTACGGTCTTGACTGAAAGAACTACGTGACGTGAGATGTGAATGAGGGCTGAGTATTCCAGCAGCCGATGTGATAACATTAAGTTATGGGTTAAGAATTCAGTTATCATTAAATTCTGCTTTTCACATCAGAGATCTGTTGAAGTAAAACAGACACAGTCAAAAGACATTTTTAGAGCGCTTCAGAAGAAGAGTTGCTGAAGGTCGAGAGGCTGGGAGAGGGCTGCAAAATGGACCGCAGGGAATAACCTTGATTTTACAGTCATGACTTCACACTGGTCTTATCTTCTGTCATGTAATGGCCATGTAATAAATGTAACAATAATAATACAAAAACTGTTTTATAAGCAATAACAACATGCCAACAGTTTATGAAATACTACCTTATTCAACCTTTTTCAACAGTTTATGAAATACTACCTTATTCAAGATCAATTATTGTTGTCCATGTAATCACCTGTTTTGATCAGTTCTGTGAATATCTCTGTAAAGTTAATAGAAAAAGCATGTTTGCTTACTATACATTTTGTTAAATATGCAGTGCTGATCCTCAAAGCATGTTTTGTGTTTGCTCTTTTTAGCCAATTTTTGTTTTTATAGGTGCATTTAAAGAAGTCTGTTCCATTTGTCTGTAGGCACGCTGGTTCTGGGAGGCCTACTTCAGCTCCATGAAGGCTATCGGCTTGACAACACTCCAGATCATCAATGACCGCATCTACCCATATGCTGCACGCACTTACGAGCAGTGGAACAATCCACCTGTGGTGGTATGTAATTGTGCAGACTTTATGTTAATGTGCATTTTGCAGTTATTTGTAACTTTTAGCCATTGAGCAAGATCATTGTATATTTATTATGATTGTGTCCTAACCTTCCATTGTTGTCGTTCTGAAGTATATTTAGCTATACCCTGAAGGCTGTTCTGTTCCAGCATACAGCTACATAATCTATACAGTCTGTGTGCTCTGCTGTGCTGAGCCGCTCAGTTGTATTTCTAGAAGTCTTTTTGTTGCAGACATCTAAATGACTGCCATCCAGAATAGAGCTTTGACCGTACAGACGCTCACAGTGCCACATAAACTTCCCCACTCTCCTGTGCCTTGTAAATCGAAGCCTCTGTGGGAGAGTGACAGTAGATGCCTCCCCACTTTCTGAAGCGCCACACATGCAGTGCTGAACAGTTTGGTATTCACCCAGCTTGCTCCGAGGCAGCCAGTTTGTGTCAGCAGTTCTGCGCTAGGAGGATGCCTCCGTTGTGGTGAAAAATAAGTTCCTGCATGTCTGAGTCATTGTGTTTGTAGTGAGTACGCTGGATGTGAAGAATGGTGTGTGTGTTTAGCTTCCCTGTGGTTGTGGGAGTTTGTGGCTGCAGACAGCTTGGCTGAGCGACCATCTCTCAGGAGTTGTTAATCAGCCCGGTCTGATGTAGTGTCTCCTCCATCCTCAGCCCGTGGGGTAGAGACATTTGCATGTGAGCGTCTGCATCTTTCAGATGTCTACAAGAACCCCAGTATAAGCAGATCCACTGAAATGCTTGGATTAGAGAGGTGGCAGTCACAATCAGGTTGTGTTGGTGTAAACAAGTGGCGCTTGTTTTCTGATTTTTGTCATTTAAGCTCTGCTAATAGGTTCACTGCAGCTGCTCACTCTTGACCATGGGTTGCCTGTTTTCCTTTGAGCAGCTAGCTTGTTAATCAGCAGTTACACTTGACATTGCCCACTTATGTCACAATGTTTAGTCAGAGTGTCCAACTCCCAGTCCACTCTATCAGTATCACTCATGTCTCAAGGTTTGTCCAGACCCAGAGCAGGTTAATTGTGTCAGGGTACAGACCTTTGGCCATTCCTGCCAGAGATGGGAGATGAAGTGTTTTGTCGATGGATTCAGTGAACGGTTGGTGAGAAGAACTTGCACAGAGCACCAAATAAATCAGGCAGACATTTTCCCCCCTCTCCTCCTGTAGTCTTCAGGCTGGTAATTGAAAGCACATTTCCCAGGATTGCTGGTGCCTTTTGGAAGGGGGTTTCAGAATAAGGGACAGGCTGCATTTTGTGTGAGAGTCGTTAGGTAGTGGCATTGTAAGGTTTATAGATTACAAGAATTTCGACATCTCCAGACTTCCAAATTTGAATTTAAAACATTTTTGTAGTGATTGGCACCTGGGCATGTGTGAGTTGTATTTGATCACTATCATGTTTAAAAGTTAAAGTACAGTCTTTATCCATTACTTAAACTCTGTATTAAACCTAATCCTTCACAGGTATAAATTACTAAGAGTCTTACAATGTTCACCCACATTCAACATCTTTAAAACTGGAAGTCAACCCCTGGGTCGTTATCTTTTGAAAAGTTCCCCAAAATAGAGCCAAAATAGTAAAAATAAATAAAACAACACAAGAACATAGTATTGTCATAATATTAATAAATTATAAAATTATCAAGTATCTTGTGTTGCAACTTTATTATTTGTATTATTCAGCAAAATATTGAAAGATTAGATTTAATCTACCACTACTGTGCCTCTTAATCTGTGTATATTAGCAATACTTATGTAAGCTGTTTAAGTTGATGATATCAAAATGTTTCTATGATGATTCTACAGGTTAACAGATAGGATAGAAAGATTAAGGCATTTTGAATACTTGGCAGTTCTTTATATTATCTTGCACTTAATCTATGTACCTTTTTTTTTGAGTCTTCAAGGATCTTTTCTTCACTAAAGTTAACGAAGAACCACTCAAGCAGATCAAATAACCAAATAAGATTATTTTTAAATCTAAAGTATAAAAGAAAAACACATCAACTCCTTTTCAGAACTGCTGGGGACATTTTGAGCTGTGGCTTTTTCTTTTCATCTAATTTATTCTGTTTGACAAATGACTTAAGTGGTCTCTGCCTCTTTCATTCTGTTTTTAATGCATCTGTGGTGCGTATATGTGTTAGTTTAATTATTTCCCCCTCGGCGGGTTTGACAATGTGAGAATGACCACAAGGAAGTTTCCACTTTCCAATAAAGTGGATTTTTTATTGGTGGAGGAGTGACTGATGTTGTGTTAAAGGCAGTGGCTGTGTCTCTGTTGACAGACTTCTGTTGATGCTGTAGAAGGAGCCACATAATCAATGTGTGGCCACCTGGGACCAAAGGAGAAACAGGGTTTATATGTACTTCAAGAAGCCCACAGATTTACTGTGTTAGACGTGCTCTCTTTGCCCCTCGCAGACTGATTGTCACTGTAACCAGGGTAGAGTGGAACATTTTTGGAGCCTTTGATGAAGTTGGGTTTTGTCAGTGCTGTAGTAGCACATGCTTGTAAATGAAAGATATAGGTTGTCTTTTTAATTCAGTTGAGAAAACAACCTTAGTAGACACTCAGACACTCGTTGTGTTTGGCGTTCCAGGGTTTTTTGTAACTTTTAAAGTTTAGCACACATACCATAAGAAAACTCTCCTGTTGCTTCTTTAACAGTGTCACTTGATCTAAGCTGGAGTCAGGATCCGTGGTTTACAAGCCATTTTAAAGGGGAGCGATGATAGCAAAGCCAAGTTCCAAAAGTGACGATAGAAGGCCCAAATTTACTACCTGGCTTTCCACTCTTTGACTGCCACCCCTCTTCTTTCTGTCCCACCCTTTCTCCTATATCCATGAAGACCCGTCAAAATAGCATCACAACAGGGTAGCCAACTGTCTTGTTTGCAAAATCCTTTCTGGTCTTACCTATCATTCTGTACTGCTGCTTCTGCAGGGTTCACTTTCTGACTTGAAGCTTTTGGCACTCTGTTAGCCCCCTGAGAGACATTATTGGATGATTCGTGCTCCATAATAAAAACCATCAACTGGAAATTACTGCAGGTGACCTCACTGTCCAGTAAAGCACTATTATAGTGTATTAAATCATGGAAAACATGACAGACAAGGTTGACACTGAAGACATGAGACTAGATCTACAGTAGCTTTCCATGGAAATGAAAAACAAGAAATTACTAAATATGTTTGCAACCTAAACAGCCTACGTTTTTCTTTGTTTTCCTGTCTTGTGTAGAAATGGTCCAGTGTGAACAGCCCTCTGTTCTTGCCACTCATCCCGCCAAGGGCACCTGGGTTCACAGCAGTGGTGCTGACCTATGATCGCGTTGAGAGTCTTTTCCGGGTCATCACAGAAATCTCCAAGGTGCCTAGCTTGGCTAAGCTGTTGGTGGTGTGGAATAACCAGAACAAGAGTCCTCCTGAGGGTGCGTATATAAAATAAGAAAGTTCATGCAGCCTTCTTAAAGATATATATGTTGTATATACACTGAGTTGCCATTTTAATTGGTAAAACTAAACTAACTAGCCAAAAAACAATAGTTTGTCATTCTGCCAAATTGTTTTTTGCAGAGGTGTTTTCTAATATTGAGTCTACACTCATTGAAATAAACATGGTGGCCCCTAACTCTATGGCGCACCTCCCCAACTGATCGGTTTAGCCAATTTAGGGACAATTAATAAACTTTTATGGCATGGAGGAAACTTTACGTGCAGGTGTTACCTTTTTTCATTAACACATGTAGTCCTCAAACATAAGAGTAATAAGTGAAAGCCGGCCAATTGAGATGTTACTACTTAATACTCAATTCTCTGCGCATACACTTAATGTACTTGTACCAATAAAAGCCATCAGTAGGTTTCAGTAGTGACTGACCAGTAGTGCTCTGTTTAACTTGCAGTTTTATTGTTACATGTCTGTCCCTGTTTTTTCTGTCTTTCATTACACTACATCATTAGTTGTAGTCCATCAGAGATGTGTCACAGTAATCTCTTATTAGTTGTTATTTATTGCACCTTGCACTCTAATTATTTGCCTTAATATGTCAATTAAGTACACAACAGTTAATCGTGCCTTAACCTACTGAGGGCTTAGCTCAGACTGTTCTGGACCAGGAATTAAATCGGTCCTGCTGCTGTAAGAGTTAGCTAATGTAATGAAATAATGAGAGGACTTTGAAGTGCTCCCTCGTGGCTGTGAGTTGCCTTTTCATTAGAGGCATCAACGGCGCCTGGCTGGAGCTTTGTGACCCATTAGAATTAACAAGGGGCCATTGACGGGTCAGACTTACAGGGCTCAATCCAATATGAAGGCAGATTTCTTCCCCATTCACACCAAGCCTTGATCTGATGTGTTTACAGACTGACAGAGGTTTTGCTTCCTCCAGTGTTTTTTTAGAAGATGCTGACAAAGCACAAGGTAGCATTATTGTGTTTTTGTGGGTTTGGAGATCAGCTTTGTGACAGACTTAAATGACATTATGTTTATCAAATTATTTTGACCTGCTTTCACTGTTTGTGTCTGTTCTTATAAATGATCTCTTGGTATAGAAAGCTACAATAAAGGCAGAAGGCATGCAAAAAAAGCGATTGCTTATTCTTCAGAACAGGAGATTTAGTCTTTAATACAGTTTTAGAAATCACAGAAGAATTAACAGTAGCTGCATTTTTGACCCATGCCTAGGTGCGGCTAAAGTTTTAAAATTCAGATAATAGCCCATAATTCCCTCACTCCTACTTTCCAACCTTGGATATAAAAGAAGGGATGACAGCAACATGGACAGAGTGAAAGAAGAAAGTCTGGGCATTCAACATAGCACTTTTCCTGACAATAGCTTTTGACAGACGTGGTTCGGTGGACTCAGAGCTCTTCTTATGGGCTGCCAGGCCCCAGTTACCCCATTAATGAGGGGACACATTCTGTGTGATCTGTCTGTGCCACAGTCCGTGCCATGGACACTGCCCAAGATCTTTGAAATGCTCCCTCGTGAAGAATCGCAGTGTGGTTAGATTTGCACGTGCTTGAGGTTAGCGTAGCGATACAAGTCAGTGAGGGAAGTTAAACTCCCAGGGCGCTGTTTTTCACTGCCAAGACAGACTTCAAATATCTCTGTCAGTGGTAAATGACATCATGATTCCTCAACCATCTTAAAACACTGATAGTGGCCATATTTATATTTATCAACCACTAAAGATTTATGAAAAAAGTGTATTATAGTGTCACACAATATATATGTATCTCTGTAGAGCTGCCGCTAACTATTATTTTCAATTAATTCATGAGGTGATTAATTGTTTGGTTAATGAAAAATGTGTGAAAAATGCCCATTACAAGGTGACGCCTTCAAATAGCTCTTTTTTGTACAACTGACTTTCAAAAATTCAAAGAGAGTCAACTTACTGTCGTATAAGAAAAATATAAACAGCACATTTTCACATTTTAAAAAGCTTTAACCAGCCAATTCTGGCCAATTTTCCTGGAAAATGATTAATCACTTATCAAAATTGTTGTCAACTGATTAATCGACTTAATTGTATCAGCCCTGTAACTATGTTGGGACAACTAGAAACGTGGTTGCTATTATTGTATTGTTTTCCCTGCAGAGTCTCTTTGGCCAAAGATCGGTGTTCCCCTCAAAGTCGTGCGAACCAAAGAGAACAAGCTGAGCAACCGCTTCTTCCCCTACGACGAGATCGAGACAGAAGCTGTGCTAGCTATCGATGATGACATCATCATGCTGACATCAGATGAGCTGCAGTTTGGTTACGAGGTGAGAAAAAGGCCTCCTTATTTAAAAAAAAAAAAAAAAAAAAAAACACCCCTTAACCTTGACCTACTTTCCCCATCCTTCCTCTGATGACAGGTATTGCAGGGAACCATTTCAAGTTGATCTTGGAGTTTAAAGTCATTCAGAGAGATTACAGTCTCATTCTCCACTGACTGCCTGCTGAATGTGTTTGATGTGTGAAGAATGATGACAGGTCTAGAGCTGATGCTTTCCATGCCCACATACCTGCCCGGCCCTACTTAGCCCTGTGCACTCACCTGAATCCATTTAGAAGCCATTTAATAAAATTGTGCTCAGTTTAAGGATAATTACATGGAATTGCAGGCAGGATAGAGGAGTTGTCTGTCTTACTAGATGACGGTGTTTCTTGCTTGCAGTAGAAGGATCAGACTGGCTGCTGGTGTCAAACCAGAGACATTCAGCCAACCATAAAGATACCTCTCTCTGAAAATGCCTCCTAATCATTTATCTTTTAGTGTAATCCGTCAGTTCTCACCTTAGTTCAATTCTCCTGAAACTGTCTGAAAGTCTGTCTTCTGTCCTGCTGCAGGTATGGAGGGAGTTTCCAGACAGGCTGGTCGGCTACCCTGGCCGGCTGCACCTCTGGGACCATGAAATGGGGAAGTGGAAGTATGAGTCTGAGTGGACCAACGAGGTCTCCATGGTTCTAACAGGAGCCGCCTTCTACCACAAGGTGATTTGGGAAAGCCTGGCTGAAATCAAGGAGTTTTGGCAACTTAGAGCTGCTGGTGGATGTTAGAACTGTTGCTTAGTAATGACACACACAGAATGGATTTCGCGAAGGAAGTGACACGTGCAGAAAGGATTAGATAATTTCCATTTGACCTCTGTTTTGGGTATGTGTTGTCTTTCAGGCAAGAAGATTACAGTGATAGATGAGCAGAGTGTCATATGTAGGGTGAGGTTATCTCACTTCTACTTAAAAGCTCACACACTCACTTAAGTTCAAAGCAAATTCTAGTGCAGCGATTCCTCCTACACACTCTTGGATCACTATGTGATGGCATTATTTTACGCAATGAATCTGCAGTGTGTGTGTGTGTGTGTGTGTGTGTGTGTGTATATATATGTGTGTGTGTATATATAATATGGCACCTAGTAAGAATTTGTTGTTGTGAATCTCTTTCCTTTCCAGTACTTCAACTATTTGTACACATACAAGATGCCAGGAGACATCAAGAACTGGGTGGACGCTCACATGAACTGTGAAGATATTGCCATGAACTTCCTGGTGGCTAACATCACAGGCAAAGCCCCCATAAAGGTACATGCATAGCTCTGACTGGCCTGGATGCTTTAAGCTTACAGGGGCTGAAGGCTGACAGTCTGATCTCTGGGTTTGATCAGCTCTCACCCGGCTTCACTGCCTCTCCCCCTCCCTATCACACTGACTGTGCCCAGGTGCAGGGGCCCGAGCTAAAGCCCGGCCTTAACCTCCCTTATCTGGGTGTCACTCACTGGCACTCCCCCTCTGAGTATGTTTTCCTAAGCTCACCAGGGCTCAAGCACACCCTGCCATCAAATCACAAGCCGCACACTTCCCCTACGCCTTCACCCGCGCTCCCACCTCCAACCGTATCTCCCACAGGTTCCTTCACAAAACACCCGCCGTCTCCAACCAACCGCTTCTGTCTTCTTCTCTGTGTCTCTCATTTTCTTATATACACACATACATTCACGGGTGTGTGTCAGAGCGTTGGGTTGCAGGCCTGTTTTGGGGGTGTAGATGTGATGGAGGTTAGACAGAGGAACGCCATACATTATCTCTCTCCAACTCCACTGAAGAGAATTCAGACAATTTTTCTCCCCTTATTGTGTTTGACAAAAGTTCTTGTAGGATGTCACAGACTTATTTCATCAGACTGGACAGTTTATTAGATTCTGTCTGGGCTGCTCTGGTTTAACAAACAGTTGACGTGAGCTGACGTTACTGGTGTGACTTTGTTCTGCTTCTGTTTAGGTAACCCCCAGGAAAAAGTTCAAGTGTCCTGAGTGTACTGCCATTGATGGACTGTCCCTGGATCAGACACACATGGTGGAGAGGTATGGCACATTGTTTTGGAAGTTTTGGATGAAATGAGCTCAGTACAATATTTTTGTGGACAAACCGTAAAGATTTTCCACGTCTGTTTTTGTCTCTAACTCAAGCATTTTTGCATCACGTGTTACATCTACACAGCTTTGTCTTGGTATTGTGCAGAATTTCAGTCATAGAATATTCTTATAGTTTGTATCTTCGAAAAATCCATGAATGTATTAGTTTTCTGTTTGGAATATTACAAAACATATTAAAATCTTATAAAAGTTCAAATTGATTTTTATTTTTTTATTTTAAATAATATTTGTTTCACACATGCTATAATTTCAAGGTTTCCTTAGCACATTGACATAAAATTTAGGTGAAACCCAATTTTACCCAATCTGTGTCTTGTAAAATCGTGTAGCAGTGAAATATGGTATATCTATTTTCAGTATTTCCGGTAACTTTTAACAGGTGATTAGATGCACTCATTTAATTAAAGTCATACATATACATACATATTATATTAAACCGGCCAATTCTGTTTGCTGTGCAAAAATAAACACACAAGATCAATGGCTGGATGTAGCCTCTACATACCACTAAACAGATATATAAACGTGCAAAATGTGGAAATAAAAAACTACTTATTTAAGGAAGATTGATTCCTTACAATAATTAAAAGGAAAGAAAAAGGTATAGACCGCGTTTATATACATCATTGACGAATATTACTAATCAGAACCTGCTCAATACATGCATGTTATTAGCCTATAGCTTTTTAGGTAAACAAGTTGTGTTTTCGTCCCTAGATCCGAGTGCATCAACAAGTTTGCATCAGTTTTTGGTACAATGCCTCTGAAGGTGGTGGAACACCGTGCAGACCCTGTGCTCTATAAAGACGACTTCCCAGAGAAGCTCAAGAGCTTCCCCAACATCGGCAGCCTCTGACCAGCATGTAACAGATGTTTGGACCTCGTCACAGCCTCGACACTTAAAGATTTGTCACGACGTCGTCTTTTATATCAAGAAGTCAATATTCAGACTGAATTTGTACATGCTTCTGTCACCTCTAAGTCTAACATTGACATTCGCTGAGATTTTAAATTGATGTTAAAACGCAGAATTGCACAGGACATTAAGTGAATGTCTTGAATGATAGAGCACACTGAAAATCTGGTAAGAAGTAAAAGAGATTTTCAGACATTTACAATACTAATGCATGGACTTAAGTTTCATGCTATTGGACGGTCACCCTGATTCTGATGTTTGATGTACAGGCTGACTGATTGGAGGTTTGTGGTCCCTTACTGTTACTGTTTTTGAGTTGGAAACTCTGTGCTCCAGCTGCTCTGGAATCAGTGTATACAGTGTATATATTTGTATTTTGCAGCAGTGCTGTACAATAGTCATAATTTATGATGCTCCAATTAGGATTTTCTTGGACCTGATTCTTTTAGCTGCTCTGTATAAGAAATAAATGGTTAATATACTTGATATATAGTAAATAATTCAATGATGTATCTATGTAGGCTTTATCTAATGGTTAATTGAATGTGATGACACACAGTGTGGTCACATATTCACGGTGTCTTTTACACAATCTGATTGGACCATAAATCTAATACTCAGGATGAGTAAGTAGTCATTTGATGAGTTACGTGTGTGAACACGGTGCGCCATGCATTTAAAGACATACTGTATAGTGAATAATAGACACTTCTCAAAACAGATGTGTATAAACTGTTGCAATGCTTTGTTTTTTTTATTTTTCCATTATATCTGTTGTGTGTTTTTTGTCCTTTTCATCCCTACTTGCCCCATCTCTAATTTTTACATTACAGCATTGAGAGCAGTGCAGTGTATAAGATGTTAACATTGCCTTGTGATGTTTATATTTGCCTTTTTCTTTTCATTGTCATTGAAATTTCTTTGACTGAGTTTGTGTATCTAAGTGTATATATGATTTTTGTAATACAGGATAAAGACCACACTAATGTGTGTCGCAGTTTTAATGTTCTTTTTTCTGTCTGTGTAAGTGAGGTGGGAAGAAGTTAAAGACAGACGTTTTCCTTTTTCATGTCAGTCTTTGCTCCAACCTCAAACCCTCCAGAGCAGACCCTACGTGACACTGACGATCCACTGTTCCCTCCAGCCTGTCACCTGTTGTTAATATACGCTGCCTAATCCACCCTGTTCAATGTCAGCAGTTCAAAAGGGCGCAGTTCGTATTTTTGTCAACTTCAATTAGTGTGATACTCTTGCGGGTTATGCGATCTCATTTCAGCACTCGAGTCCCTTCAAAGGGACTGAAATGCGTGGGGATTTCAGAATGTGACTACAGGGATGACACAATATTTTGGCAGTGTGGTGCAATGCAATAAGACACTGCAAATTCATTGGTGTTTTTTAACAACAGCAGACAACTTATTCACAAGTTGTGGCCAACCATTACATTTAGCTGATGACTTGAAAGGCTTTTCTTGAAACTGGTAGTGATTTGAGTGACCTCTAAATACTATACAGAGTAGTGGATTTTTCTCTGCACTGTGTGGTAACGGTTGTTTCAAATTGTGTATAACATTTGGTGCTTGAGGGAACCACCAACATGATTGTCTTGCTAGAAATTCTATCCTTTATATATTGTCTTGTTGTTTTAACCTATATACCTTAGAACTTAAATGACAAACTTTTTCTGAATAGAAGTGCAATAACTTATTGTACTTTAATCACACAAAATGTAGCACAAGCATGAGTAAATTCATACACTCAAAAGACGGCTTGAAGCCACAAATACTTGAAAAAAGAACTTTTGGAACTTGTAAGAATTACATATCGAGAAAAACAACACAACTCTGGAAAGACAATTTTACCATGTACTACCAAATGAAAAAAAAAACATACACTCCAATACTTGATAAATTGTCTCACAAAGTAAAACAATATATAATTAGTAACATTTCCAAGAGTCTTATAACACTTCAATCCATTTTGCATACACAAAAATGTACATGCACGCAACAGCACACACATTTATCAATACTGATTGCCTGACTTCAGTAGTATTAGAAAATGAGAAAAGTGGATGATGACATCATAACTGAGGGATTGAGTTATGCGGCATTCAGGAGGTTTTTTCAAAAGATCATTATTTAATAAGGATTCAACAGTCCTTATGTGATTGTAGGACAAGGAATTCAAGGGGTAGATTGAATGTCTGCCGTTCTTAGAGAAGGAAGACATGGAGGTTTTGGAGACTGACTGGAGCTGTGTAAATCCATGAATAATGAAGGTTGAAAACAGTGAGTATGCATTGTATAAACCTGAGCTACTGAATGTGAGTATGTCTGCGCACTGTGCAGAGGAGAATTTTACTCTAAACCAACTAGGAGACAGACAACCCTGTCTGTCCTGACACACAATACTGCAGTCCTCAGCCTCCACATGGCTCAGTGTTAATTAAAAAGCCTTCCTGGGTTGGCCGGGCGGCTGTGCCTTGGACCCTGCGATCGGGGGCTGCATCTTTGAGCCAGTGGAAGTGAGCAAAGGGAGAGGCGCAGTGCAATGTGTATGTGTGTATAGAGGTGGGTCAGGAAGAGGAGGGGTGAATCTTTGAAAGCAGAGCCATGACAGCTGAGGGGGAAGCATGTGTGAGGCATGTTTGTTTTGCATTTACCCCCTGAGCGCAGCTGTGTGCACTGTCCTTTTCCCAGAACACCGGAACACAGCAGACGCCCTCACGGCTCGTCCTCCATCCAACCCCTCAGCTAGAGTACAGGGGGCCCCTATGTCCGCATTTGCAAGGAGACCCTCTCAGTTTTGAGATATGTACGCTATAGTGAGGAGGATTATGCATATGCCTTGGATTTGGGCCGGAGAGTAAAACTGGATGTAATTTGGAGTACTCCGGGGCATTCTGCTCTGCTGACAGGTTATAGCCTGCTCCCCGCTTCTCTTACCTGCCCAGAAGGACAATGAATGTGGTTCGGTTTAGTGAATTAGCAATGGTTGCTCTGCCTGAAGGTGCACTACAAGGTCTCAGGTTTGCTTTTCAAAACCATGAACCTTTGTTATGCTTAAGGCCTAAATCGGGCTTTGGAAACAAAGGAAGAACATGCATAACCTCATCGGTAAACCTCATATGCCATTTCTGTAACTGGAGGAATCCAGGGAAAAACAAGGTTTAATATTTGACCTATTTATATGACTTGAGGATATGGATATAAGCGTATGTTTTGGGATCATCTCTGGTTTTTTCTGCCTTGCTCCTCCTCTTCTCTTTCCACAAAGAGACACAAACTACATAGAAGTAAACAGGGAGTAATGGCTGAGAGTGGAGACAGGGGACATGATTCCTTACGGTGCTTTGCCTGACATCTTAGTGGTTTCATTAACACAGGTCCTGCTCAGATATCATGCCAAAAAAACTAATGAGGCTAAGAGGCTTGGGGTTAACATTTGCTGTTGGGTCCATGTTCCCCAGATGGAGAGTGCACATAGCTTTCTAGAGAGCAGTGTCACTATATTTTGCCAGAGACCCAGAAACCGACCAGTATACCTTTACCGATATGCTACCTGATCCCAGGTTTTCTGTGTGTCAATTAGTTTGTTGTGTTATTTGATTAAACACTTAATTCATGATTTTACACCTTGTAAGCATGATGCGACTTAAAATAATTATAGTCTTAGAGCAAAAGATAATGCAGGACCCAAGTGAAATTGCACAAAAAATTCTCAAACAAGTTTGCATGTAATCAAATCACCAAAAAATAACTGAAACATAGTGAATCTGGGAGTTTGAGGCAGCTGGATAAGGCTTTGCAAGTACCTCAGCTGAAACATAAACCCATCCCTACAGAAATCTCCTTGATTCTTCCTGTTGTCTCACTCACTAAATTTGGATACTGTCTTCCATCATCATTTAGAGAAATATTAGATGTGTATGTGATGAACAGAAGTATGTTTTTGTGAGGTAAAATAGGACCTCAGGGTGTATAAAGAAAGAGGAGCCACATCCAACTGAGATGCAGTCAGAACCTTACTGAATAGAGGTTACTCTGAATTAATCTGGTCGATGGCTTCCTTTGTTTGGTCTTGACAAAAACAATGAGAGAAATAGAGAAAGAGACACTGTAACATATATGCCAGCGCTGCTTCACAACCATTAACCGGTCAGCTATGACAGCCAAACACGGCCGTGTTAAAGTCCAGAATAGGGCTGTTGAACACTGACATCCTTTCAGTGTTTAAAAGTGTCAACACACTCTGTAATCTCCACCAGCCCCCTCTGTTTCAAAGGTGGCTGCCGCTGGTTTCGGTGTTATTTCTGGCAGAATGACTGACTAGTAGGCACTTCTCCTTCTTAAACTCCTGAGACTGGAAATGCAAGGGGCACAGTCATGTCCACTTGGAGTCTGTCCTCCTGAAAACAGAGCTGGCTCTTTTTGGAGGCTGGCGCTCCCAGGCTCTTCAGCCCTCAGAGCAGCAGGCCTGCTGTGCCCCTCTCATACTCCCACACATCGCTTCCTCCTCCATCCCTTCATTTCTCTGGCCATCAGCAGGCTGAGTCAGTGCGGCAGGTGGATCTCTCAACCTGACCGCACTAAAACAAACCACATTTCATCTGTTTGACTTTTAAATGCTAGTGGGCAGAACCACTTCAAACTTTTTTAGCAACTGAAATGTTTGCATTGAATCCGAGAAGCTTCATAATGTGACAGCTAGGCTGGATATAACAGTTTTTCTGTAGCACTAGCATACCAACAGTGTGTGTTACACACTTCTGCATGTGCTAATGCTGCTTATGA
Organism: Micropterus salmoides; assembly: GCF_014851395.1. NCBI lineage: Eukaryota > Metazoa > Chordata > Actinopteri > Centrarchiformes > Centrarchidae > Micropterus > Micropterus salmoides. The sequence continues at coordinate 18,216,004 of NW_024044348.1, forward strand.
TTGCCTTAAAATAATATATACATGGCTTAACAATTACACCTAAACTTTAAAATAAAGTTTTAAGGATGCCTGCCAAGCTATTTGTCAAATCAAAACCAGTAACTCGAGGGGAAAAAACAATAACACTCAAAATTTAAATAATATGGTAGAATTAAAACAGCACCTGAACAGAGAACCTCCATGACACGGAAAGCACTGTACAAACAGAATATTCTGTATTTAAGCATATAACTGCATGGCTTTGTTTGAAATTATGTAACATTTTCCTTCGCATATCATCAGTACTACACTGCCACTCCTGTTATAAAGTACAGCATCACCTCCCACCAGGCTTTCCACAAAGCTCACTGTGGTTGCTTTCTCCCACCGGAGGGGTGGAGAAACATAGCAGTGCCATGCCACTTATCTTGCCAAATCTCTTGCTGTTTTCTCTTTGATTAATCTTCACCCATCCGTATATTTGCATAATTATTTTATTGCAACATTTTTGAAGGTAGTCATTGTTGCCGTTAAAGTTTCTGATTTTAGTGCCCCCTCACCCAATACTGGGTTTGTTGTATACATCTCAGGGATCAACAAGATCCGCCATCCAGCAGGTATCAACACATCATGTGGCCCAAGATATGGCTGCACTGTGTTCTTTGGCCTTCATGCGCAAAGCGGCAATACTGGAGGACTTGCGGTCAGGGTCCATGTTGAGATCATATGTGTTGATGCCTGTGGCCATGCTAGGAGATCCTCCAAACAGGCTGCCCATGTGACCCTGTCCCATATGACCTCCGGGGCTTGGCACACCCAGAAAATCAGACATCCCGCTGGCAGAGTGGGGGTGAGGTGTCATACATGGAGTCACAGAGTCGCAGGGCACCACGCAGCCCGGCACGGGAGATGCTGCACTGCTGCCACCGATCCAAGAAGGGTTCTGAATCTGAAATAATGATGGGAAATCAACATTGTTAAAGAGTGACAGAACCGACTTCTTTCTTATATTAACTAATTAACAGTAAGTAAACAGTAACAATAACTAATCAGACACACTATTCTGAGCCCATCAATCGTGAGTCTGTTATTATTGCATGGTAATGCAGTTATGGGCAAAAATTATTTTGAAAACCTTCTTTATTGGTGCATTCAAAAACAGCTGCCAAAAACCATTGCATAGTATATTAGCAAAGTTGTTCCAACACGAAAGGCAAACAATAAAAAAACATAGGCAATGTTAAGGAATTGTTTGACTGTTGGGGGGAAAATCAAGGCTATTAAATGGTGTTTGTAATGAACCTTAGCAGGGTTTCCAGTCTACAAGTAGATATGACTGAAACCTGGAAAGCAGCAATCAAAATAAAAATGTAAAACAGTAGAACAATCAACCCTGTCTCTTAAAAATCACATTTGGGTTGAGAAAAAAAAACTGCACCTGTGCGTAGTTCTCAGGACGTGTCAGAAGAGGCAGCTCGTAAGCTGTTGAGAAATGTGTTCGGACCTGCTGCATCTGACCAAAACGCTCCCTTTTCCTCCATTTTGCCCTTCGGTTCTGAAACCATACCTGCAAAGAGAAAATGTCTGAATGTCATAAAACTGGCAAGATTGTTCGGCGATTTTCTCTGAGAGAACAAGGGATCTTTGCTTTCATCTAGCTCTTTCTATCAAGTATCCAGTCCTGGTCTTGGGTCAATGTGAGGTTTAAAATTCCAAAAAGGGAAAATGGAGTGTAGTAGCTTGTACACCTAAACCCTTTGACAGGAAGTTCCCCCAAATCTGAAGGAAATACTTTTCTATAGATAAAAATCTAATTTTCCTTTTAAAAGGATCTCATGCAGTACTGCCAGAAGACTGAAAGCTCAACTATGAAAAATAATATCTGAAGTGCACAGGTACAAACACAATTCAGAGGCAATGGAGGTAATATAGATGTAAGTCTGAGCTGAGGGGGAAAAGAAACTGGAAATAGAGAAAGAGGAAAAAGGCCTTTGTAAACTGTGCTGCAACCTTCACTTCACTTAAGTCCTCAAAACAAAATGTAAACAGATCTTGTCCCCTTCACCTTTGCTTATTTGTTGTCTGACAAGGGCAGGCATTTTTCTCATTACTAATGTTTGCTGTAATCATAGTTGACATATAAATCTGACACCATTGTTTATTCAAAGCATTACTGTGTTTGAATTACCATCAGAGTGTGTGAAAGCAATCTAAATACATTTGCCTCAGATGGGTTTGGACCTGACATGCTTTTCTTCAAAACTCAAAATTTAACGGTTTGCTATACAACTCTCGTCTGATTGTTACTCCCTGGCCGGACTGATTATCGCACAAACCAAACTTACTAGCCTCTGATATGATATCTGTTATTTCATTAGTATCGGCTCTTTGCTTAGACACCTCACTATAGATCTAAGGAGGGAAAATGGGAAATTGAAAAGTGAGAGGGGATTATAACTGGGGTTTGTTTGCATTTTCCTTTTTAATTTCCTGAAGCCTGAAGCAGCTGGCTTTGAGATGCTGTCTCCTCCAAAGTTAAAGAAGCACACAAACCAGAGGACGTAATCCTTCTTTCCTTGATGTTTTCATACATCTCCCTCCAACTTCATACAAGATCACTAGTTTCTCAAAAAGAAGGTTGCTTTATGTTTAATATACATGAAAGGTTTGTAAGGTATCTCTGCTTCAACAAATACAGTGTCACATACAGCGCTCACATGCTCACTCTCTGCTTTGTGCCGAGTCTGTTGGCTATTATAATGGGAGAACATATTTTTGTGTTGCACACACTGTGTCGTGACAGTAATTGGTAAAGACCATGACAGCTTAAGTAGCTGGTGGACTTTCAATGAAGCTTTATTTATGTTACAGCCCCAGAGAGAAAGAGCAGAGAAATGCCAAACTGGCCCCAGCAGGAGAGCTGTATGGGGCTGAAAACACTTTGAAGTGAGAGACCAGCTCAGAGGATTGATAACCCGCCTCTGCTGTCACTCATGTCAGCTTCCAAACCAAAGTAAAAAGAAATCCATGGTTGAGCCTGGCTTCAGTTTTCCAACCCCCCCAAAGCACTAATAATATCGTAGAAACACCTCTGACCAGTGTTGGTGTTCATTAAATGTAAGTTTGTCTATTTCCCCTCAAAACCATCTCCCACATAATGTCTTGTTTATATAAGATTTATATGTTGCAATTTGAATTAGCTTTGCTAATTGATGATGTGTGGCACCAAGACTCTACAACTATAGTCTTTATTTGTGTTGGTACATGACCTGTTAGTTGTCATTTTCAAGATTTGTTAAGAGCACAAATTTTCTGACTAAGGCTTAAACTAAACTATAAATTGTTTTCAATTCTGATTAAACAAATGATTATTTTCGCAATTAATTGATTAATTGTTTATATAAAAATGTCTGATGTGGTCAAAAATGGCCATACCAGTTCCTGAAATTCGAAGTGATGTCTTCATATCAAAACTCTTCCTCACAATGAAGAAACTGAACTCAGGGCCTATTTATCATTTTTGCTTGTAAAATAACGTAAATGATTAATTGATTATCAAAATTGTCCATTAATCGATTTATTGAATACCAAGTTATTTTCGGAGACTGACTAAGAATAATAGTATATAAAATCATGTTTTCAGTTGTTTTATAAAAATGGTATTTGTCATGATTCCTCACTCTTCTTGGTTTAACAAAGGTTTTTATGCATTTCTTTAATTATGAAGCATATCGATCCATTGTAACATATCTGCAAGTTAGACTGAACCTGTGCGTCAGGTTCCTAATTGGTCAAATCAGGCTTTTTAGTGCTATTTCATCTTCCAATAACTGCTTGGATCTGTAAACTCATGGACACCTGTGTTTGCCCAGTGAACTCCACATGTCAGATGGCATCTCCGCTCTCTGAGCTCTCTGGGCTCTCTGGGCTAACAGAACTGCAAATCTGAGAAATGTGATGTTGTTGAAACCCCGACCCTTGACCCCTGACCTTCCCGTGTATCTGTAGTGCATATGACTCAGATCTGGACTTACTTTCTCCCTTTGAAAGACTGAGACTGAAAAAGCAAACATCTCCAGACCCTTTTGTTTTTTAACTGAAAGTCCTTTGTTTTTCTTTGTGGGAGAACCGTCAGAGACAATGAGGCATAATATTGCCCTCCTCAGAGTTATACTCACATGCTTGAAGCATTTTTTAGTTTTCGTATTTAAACAAAAGTTTTTTTCTTTCTTATTTTTTCTTTTTTTTCACTCAAGACGCAGAATTCATGAGCTGTGAGTCCTTTTGCGTGTGAATGACCTGAATAGAGTACAGAACCCTGTTCTCTGAATGACTAGGCATCTTGTTTCTTTTATCTTTTTGACTTGAGTGTTTAAGAGGGCCGCTGGGAGAGCCGAGGGCTGTAAAGCTGAATCCATCTGAAGCAGGCAGGTCTGTGATAGTATGAGCAGCAGAGCAGAGCCCTCAGGGTTGAATTATAACCCTGCGGCTGCACAGACTTCCTGTGTTTCACTGCATAGCTTTTCTGGTCTCTGCTCCAGCTCGTCATGTAAAAGATTGTTTTTTAATCGAGCTCTTATCTCATCCCATGGACGGCACTGGCATACAGCAAAAATAAAGCCAAAATATTGTATACTTGCATTTTTCCCATATGCCTCAAAAATGGTCAAAATTCAGATTTGACTTGAAATATCAATCGCTAACTTCACTCAAAGCTCATGGGAAAGGTATCACACCTGGACACCACAGTAGGGACACATTCTTGTCTGAACAGGATGTTAATGAAAGAAAAACACAGAAAATCCAAGGGCTTTTATAGTCCACGGTGCACACAAACATGCACAGGCATACACATACACCACACGTGTACAGAAATGGTGGAGGTCTCTTTCCACCAGTGTTGGAATGCATTACAGCAGTCATGACCGGATTGTTTGTAAATCAGGCCAGAAGGTCACTAGAAGGGTTTCAAGTCAGTGAGGTGCTGCATGCCTCAGGCTCTACTAATACCAGCAGATCTGAACTCACAAATTCAGGAAACCAAAAGGCTCAGGTACAAAGAAAAAAGGCCACTGAGACGATCCCATCGACACACAGCAGAGTCAAACAAGTCTCCGCATATTGAATGCTGATGAAATGAAAACTGCACAGATGAGGCCCAGGCGGCTCAAACCTCAGCCCCATGGGCCCCCTGGCCTCTGTTAACTCCCACTCCCCCACTCTCTCTCTCCTCAACTCCCACATTACCAGATAAATCTCTCATGTTGTTCTGTGAGTGACGTTATCTCTGCAGAGCTGCAGATGTTGAAGGATCCATGAGGTTGTGCTGTTTAAACATCATCTGTTCTGCTGTGACGAAGACTTTTTTACTTATTGGTAGGATAGGCCTGTTGTTGCTGTGATTAGAGAGGCTGTGGCTCTGGAGGTAGAGCAAGTTTCCCACTAATTGGAAGATTGGAGGGTCGGTCCCCAGCTCTTCCAGTCTGCATGTCAAAATGTCTTTGGGCAAGATACTGAACCCCAAATTGCAGTGTGTCTGTTTCTTTCTGATGAGCAGCTGGCACCTTACATGGTAGCCTCTGCCATCACTGTGTGTTGTGAATGTGACATGTAGTGTAAAGCGCTTTTTATTATTTATATTTAGCTGCATGTGACTTTCCTCAAAATACTCCTGCATTACCTGCACACGGGCTTCAGTCAGGTCAGTCCTCAGTGCCAGCTGCTCCCGGGCATACACGTCTGGATAGTGCGTCTTCTGGAAAACCTTCTCTAGCTCTTCCAGCTGGTAGCTTGTAAAGGTTGTGCGGTTGCGCCTTTTCTTCCCCTTGTTACTTTCACCAACATCGCCCTTGTCCAGAGGGCTTGACAAGTCTGTGCCTGGTGGCCTATCAGAGGCCACCTTCACGCCCTGATCCTTCACAGCCAGGTAGCTGGTGTCCATTCCAGGTGGGTCTGAGTCTGGCGCCAAGTCAGAGTCTGTCAGACCTGAACTGTCTTTAACTGCAGACACAGGAAGGAGATGGAAACTGTTAAAGGAGGTTCATGTTTTTCCAATTTTATGAGGATTGAATCAAAGCAGATATTTGTGAATGTGTTACCTTCTAGCAGAAGACAAATGTGAAAATAAAAAATGTAGATCATTACATGATGTCAGGCAAAAACGAGTGTTATAACTTGTCTTTTTTCACTTTCAGCTGTACTGTACAGCACAAGCAGGCTACAATGCAGAGTTAACTGATTTAAGAGCAACTCAACTCAAAATGTTGAAACCGGCTTTTTGCAATTCTGTCTGTCCATAATGCAACATTTGTCACTTAAAAGCTTCTGGGAAATGGAGTTTTAAAACATCTCACATTTCCACACAGAAATACAACTTTTAATTCATAAATCAGTAATTAGAAGTCACTGCTGATGGAATATAAATGCTGAAAGAGGATCTACTGTAAATTGTGCTGTTTTTCTCCTTTCAAGAAAGATTTTTGTTGTAAGTTAGATATATTTTCATCACTGAGAAAAAAATTGTTCCTTTTTGTTAGTACCTTCAGAAAGCAAACAGATTTAAAACGTTTTTACCGAGCCTCTATTCTACTCAGCTCTTACACTCAGTTACTTGCCTCTGGTAGTATATTCATAACTGGTGATTTATTCGTAGGATCAGTATAATAATTCATGTGGTTTGATAGGGTGGAACAAAGTAATTTCTCGCTCTTTTGTGAGGAAATTCAGTTGTGAAATCTGTTGGCGCGCAGTGCTGAGTATGTGTCGATTTGTTTGTCTGTCTGCCTGTGTAATGGATGACTGGGATCACTGGCTGCTTACGGGATCCAGTTGTAGTTCGTAGATCATTCTGTGATGTGCTGGGGAGCAGGCACTCTGGTCATAATTTGAGACTGACAGAAAGTTGCAGCTTTTTTAACTGCATACCCTCCCCAACCACCCACGGCCTCTGCTCCAAAACACACACACACACACCACTCTCTCTCACTTTCACTCAGGCTCTGTTTTTCAGTGCTGTGTGTGACTGTGGTCTATTTTGTGGCTGCAAAGTCACCTGGCAGCAAGACTGTCACAATTAATTTGCTGGGGAGTAATGTCTAGCCACTCAAAGAAGAGAGAGACACACCTTTGTTCTCTCTCTTTCTCTTTCTGTCGCACGCACACTTTCTTCATGGCTGCAGCTTAACTGTAAAACCTCAGGCAGCTCTCTGATCATAAATTTCCACAGCCGTGTCTCGGGCCAGCGTTCTTGTCTACGCTGGCAGCTCTTTTTGCCCTGCTGCTGCCCTTCACCGATCCATCCAGTTTATACACACATCTTTGGATTAATGCACATCCACATCGTGGAGGATGTAATAGCTGAAAGCGTTTGGTTTCAGGCCGCTTAATGAGGCCTGCGAGCCCCCACCCTCTAGCTCAGTCTAGTGGCAACTCACAGCGATGCACCTTCCTGCTCCTCGATACCATCTGAGGTGAAGTTATTTTCAGGATCGAGGACGTCTCTGCTCATCTGCCCACCCGACAATTTGTCAGGTTAGAACCAGCAGGTGTGTGTGTGTTCATGTGAGCCCCATGTGCAATTCTCAGTACTCAGTCAGCACAGAAGATCTCTCTCTCTCTTTCTCTCTCTCTCTCTCTCTCTCTCTCTCTCACACACACACACACACACACACACACACACATACACACACACACACCCAGTGACCCTCAACTCACAGCCATGTTGGGTAATGTGCTGCAAGGTGAGGTGAATAGATAGCTTGTCATAGGCTGACTATGCCTCTCTCACAGACACGTGCACAAAAGTGTGTATTTCAAGTGCAAGTTTTTGTCAACAGCACAAGTCTCAGCAGGACAAGTGATAAATTAAATTACCAAGGTGTAGGCACAGGGGTGTTTAAAAAAGTCATAAGGTTGTGGGATTCCTCCATTAGATAAGGATCAAAACTACAAATAAGTTGTTTTATTTGTGGATGAGTTGATCTATGGGATGCATGTAACAGATGATAAATTGGTGCATATTTTGCTATATTGTCTAAGTAATTGTTTGTGGCAAAATTTTGGGGGATCTTTTATATTGTTTTATTTTATTATCATTATGTGACGTTTGGCCTTCTGTCCTTTTAAGGTGTGCATGCAGACACCTAATGTCATGTCATATGAACTTGCTCTTCTGATGTTCTTTTATTCAATTCAGGTATGTGAGCTCCAACATCTGTGTTGCAGATTTGTTTTGTTCTAACATTGAATGTTTTGTGCAGAAAATACTGCCTTCCTATCTATGTTTTACGTTCATTGTTAATTTTCTTCATCATAAAATACAAAAATTGGCTCTCGTGGATGGAAAATTTCACTTTTCAGAAATACTGGTGTCTGACTAGTTTATATTGAACTGTCACTGTTATTAGGGACATCTAATTTTATGGATATATTGAGGACTGAGTATTTTAAGATCTAATGGCTAGGGCTTGGGTTTGCTTTAATGTTTTTGATACCAGTGCCAATACGATACCTGACTTTTGTTTACTGATACAAAAATACCAAATACTTAAATTACCTTAATTTGAGGGCACATCTTCAAAAAAATAAATGCCAGCTTTCAGTACCTGTTTAATACTCAATTGCAAAACTCAAAAAGCATTGAGGTTTGATGACCAGAGCCTACACTTTTTTTCACTCCATCTGAAGCCTTGCTGAGGAGAGCTGTGCATGCAGAAGCTCATTGTCAACAAAGTTTCTGTACTGATTCTATATTATTTTATTCAGCCTAGGAAGAAGAGAGTAAAACCTGCCTTGCTATACAGTCTTCATTCTGCGGTAAAGGACTGAGGAACCATGTATAAGACCAGATGTATTTCAGCCCTGAGAGATTCAATGAGCACCGAGGATCTGGTTCCTGAGATGTTTGCCCTACACTGCTGGAAATGGCCTCAGGCTGAGGGGCCATGTTCTGGTGGCAGACTTCTCACTGGGGGTCTAACGCCCACAACATTGCCTCGCTATCCATGACTAACACATCCTGTTAAGTTTGAAGGGAGCAAATGTGTTTTGTCCTAGCATAAATACTCTAGTTATTTCATCATATTCCCGTGGCAAAAAGAGCTGTCAGGCTGTTTGAAATCACGAGGCCTCTCGCTGATCAAAGGCCATTGTTTACATCGCATGTCATTGATGTTTTTTTGGCAGGAGGGGGATATTGTGACAATCTCCTGCTTGTTAGCCATTCGATCTGCTGTAGCTGCGAGGCTCTCAAACCCTGCCCAAGGTGAACAGCAGTGAGCCCTCCTCCAGGGAATGCCATATGTATGAAGAACATAAGATAGTCGTATTGCAAACATTGCCTGTCAGGAGACGTGAAAAGCATACGCTGCAGCAAAACCTGCAGCAAAAATGGCTATTTCTTCTGCTACGCAAAAGACATCTTCAGCTCACACCTGCACTTCTCCATGTACTGTCTTTAACACAAGTACGTCCTAACAATAATCCAGCAGACTCACACACTACTTTTTTTTCCTTTGGAGACGAATATGCTATGCAAAATGTTTTGAGTTGCAACCACAGAATGTTCTATTTTCACTGCAGTGGATCCAACAGTCAGCATCTGTTCCAATTACTGAGCACAGAGAGGAGAGGAGAGTCTGCAGCTCTGTGTGGTGGGCACAGAGAACGTTCTGCAGAAAGTAAATACACAATACAGAAAGGGTTATACACAGATCAAACTGAGCAGTAATTTGCAGTTCAGCTTACGTGAATGTTTACACCTGACTATAGATTACTGACTTGTATACAAGTCTAAATTTTCATGTGACATACACAACAGTATAGTATATATTTTTACAACATATGTCACCTTTGGCAATCATATCAAAATGAACATGAGGATTGGTTTAAGACCTTCCACGGTGCCTCATTTTTAATATTGTGAGGCACTTCCTTTGTGGATATCAGCGCTAAAATGACGTTCTTTTGGGTCAGACATTCAGCGCGGACAGCTATTAATTCACAGTAGAAAATGAGAGGGCAACATCAAAGTGCAGTTTAACTGGCTGTAAAGCGACAGGGCACCTTCCCTGCCTCTTTATTGACTGGGATGACTGGGGTCAGCTCACGGTGTTAAGAGGAAACACTATAAATTACACACCACGCGGCGACTGAGAGAGATTAACAACATGTTGCTCAAACTGAAAAAGAAATATCTGAAAGACACGGAAACAGAAACAGCAGAGAGAAAGAGAAAAAAGAGATGAAGGAAAGGGAAAAACAAAGTACAGTTTGCCTAAACTACATGCACGGAGGAAAGGAAAAGTGTGAGCAAAGTATTTATTTGTATGTGTTACAGGAGATTTGTTTTGCTGACTTAAAATATGGATTGGGATTCAACATGGAGCAACAAGTTTTGCTTGGCTGCAAAGACAGAGGCAGGCTGAGATACTGATGCGTGGTCCTAGACATCAGAAACAATTTCATATGAATATATATGAAGTTGTTTCTGATGCCCATTGGTTTCTAGTAAGAGTACTTGTACTTGATTGTTTTTATTCCATGCTACTTTTTACTTCAACTCCCAGACATTCCAGAGGGATATATTGTATTTTTTTACTCCACTACATTATCTGAAAGCGGTAGTTATTATTATTATGTTGCAAATAATAATTACACATACAATACACGACAAACATTATTAGTTAATAATTAAAAATTGTTACATATTAAACCACCCAACACTAGCCAATACAAAGTAATTAAAAGTAGCTTTATCTTAGCCCTCTACAACATTTAAATACTGCTTACTCATGAATGTATCTTTAGAAATAATCCAGTAAAATAATGTATTCTATTTTAAATAATATAAGCTTTTGAATGCAGGACTTCTATCTGTGATGGAGCATTTTCATATTGTAACATTGTTGCTTTCACTTAAACAATAATTGATTTTTGGGGACCACTGTGTGGGCAGCGGAAATAAGTTGAGAACACAACACTGACATGTCATCACCCTTTTAAGTTAACATGGTGAACTTGTTAGCAAACAGCTTCTTATTTACACATCCAGCGGTTACAGAGCAACATAATCACTCATTTGGAGTCCTGTTTCTCACCACCTGGCGAATGCAAATTCAACATTTATTCTATTTTAGCTCCGTTTTGGGTCACCACCAACTCCTGAGGGAAATGTCTGGCTCTTTAGCTGCTAAATGTTTCACTTTGTTCACAGGTAACTTTGTCTGACTCCTGTTTGGTGCTAAGCAGGTAGAAAACAACCCTATGTGAGTGAGCAGGGAGAGTACATTAAATTACTAAATTCATTTAAAAACAGTGAAGTTGGGTCAGGACAGAAAAACAGTGAGCGAAATTCATTATAAAGCTCTGTAAAGCAGAGGGAAGCAGCAGATAATTCTGACCAACCCCTTTCCTATTGTCACATTGTTTTCACATTGTCATGATTGTATTGTAAGAGTAGCTACTATAGCTGCTTAAATTAAAGGATCTTAATACTTTTTCCATGACTGCTGAAGGTGCAGTCAAAGTTTCTCTGACTCTCTTCTTGAAACCTAACCTTGTTTCATTTGGACTGACTATGAATAGCTTGGCACTTTACATGCTTGGTATGGTGTCAGGTGCATTCATCCAAACATTTTGTGACAATATACAGTACACACTCGCATACTCTACACACACATAACACGCACTCACAATGCCCTTAAACAGTGCGTTTTTACGCCACTGATGTAATTTGGAAATGGTCAATGGTGTGTCCCACAGATAGACCCTCAGCCAACATCAGCACATTACTCTTTAGTTGTTTTTTTTTAACGTTTTCTTTTGTGACCATGCGATAGGTAGCCATTCACTTTGAAATTCAACTCTGCTGACTGAGCAGGGCTAAGATCCATCTCAGCAGGCAAAATTCACAGACTGAAAAAGAAAGTCCATAAAGCTTAAAACTGATAAATCACCTCTCACGCACTCTTTGTCATGCTTGCTCTCTCCCCCTCTGTGTCTCTCTCCCTCCCACTAGCTCTTTTCCAAATGTTTCTCTCAGACCTTGGAGCAAAACAGAATTTCCTTCATCTTATGTTTTTGTTGTTCGATCGAAAGAGAACATTCCATCCGAGTGGGAAAAACTTGCTATAGTACATTTTTGTGTGCACGCACATCAAAAATGAAAATTACTTTGCTGGGAAACTCACTTAACAAAATGCATGATCACTTCTTCCTTCTGAGGATTCAGGTTATGAAATACTGAATAGTGAAACAGCCGTTTGAGAGCACAAAATACAACCAATTTCCACCAGCCAACTTCCCAAAAAATTTAAAAGGCATCAATCCTAACAATGTGCACTGCAACAATCCTGTAGGCCTTGGAATCACAACTCTCTACATGTAAGGTTCATAGGTATGGATAAGAAATAATAATTGTCTAACGGCAGAAATACAACTGTTCAGTCACCAACGAAATCTTCTGAAATGATCATTGGCTTAAGGCCTATCTGTCCACCATGGAAATACAGTACATGTTTAAGATAATCAGACAGACAAATACTGGCAAAACATGACATATTCAAGTATTTTTATAGGCCTACCCGTGCATTAGAGTGCTTTTTTTATTTAATCTGATGATGGCAGTTTCACATAATAAATACTGAACAAAAATAAAAAATAAAAATAAAATAGCTGCTGTTGAAGAGAACCTTAAATCCATTTCTACTGTATTTATGTATGTTTTTTTTTATGAAATACATGTTTAGATCCTCAAGCAAGTTACTATTCAACTTTTCAAAACCTACCAAAGTCTCAAAAACCAATTGCATCAATAAAAATAAAAATCCAGAAGTGCTGTTTTTTAATACATTAGTGAAGCTGTACAGTGATTGTACTTAAGGAGGTAATACCTTGAAAATTCTATGTTTCTGTATGTATGTTGTAACCGTGTACATGTTACCTCAAAAAGGTCAGCCATTACTGTTATATACAAAATATTATTCTGCCTTGCAAAGAACAATAGAGAAATGCAAATCCAATCAAACAAAGTTAAGTGACTGATGTGAGAAAGGTCACCTTATTATACCCACACATAACAGGTAAAAAAAAAAAAGGAATCTCTGCAATTCTGTGTTGATGCAGTCCTCCACGGCTGTCCCAGTGTTCAGTTTACATGACGCAGTGACAAAGAGACCAAAGGAAGTCCTGGACAGCATGAGCCTTTCTGCCCTGCTGCTCTCACTCGACCATGCAAACTGAGCCTAATGTAAATTGCCCTGCCAAACTTTAAGCTAAATGGTAAAATGATCCTGAGTCCTTGTCACCTCCACTCATGTCATTGACTTGCTGAAGTGTGCCTCAGTTGTCTGGGCTGCATGGCTGGTTCCCATTACTCCCTGCTCGAACCAATCAGCACAGACGGCCGCTGAGAGAGGCTGAAATGGTTGTGCCGGGTTGAAGATGGTGAAGGAACTAAAGGGCAGGAGATGGGAGTGACAAAATCTCAGAAGCCAGTGCGATCACACCTTTAATGTTGGTCCTACTCGGGATGATGGTCTTAAACTGCTTCTGCAGGGAATTAAATATTTACGCTTGCAGGGCAGCAGAACTGGATCAAATTCTCACTTTGCCCGAAAAAATAAATTATGGTTAAAGCTGTGATCAACAGCAACCTTTTAATGTCTTGAAATTACAACAGCAGTTTGTAATTGTTGCAAAGATGTCATTATCCTGCACATCTCAGTCACTGTAAAAAAAAAAAAAAAGTGATAAAAGGCAGGATCCCACTATAATTAGGCCTACAATTCAACATCAGTGCAACAACAAAGTAACAACATTTGCCTTATTGGTGTAGTTAAACGTTTACTGTATAAAACTGGACTCCACATGTTGCAAAGTGCTCTACTTTGACACCAGAGAGTTTCAAACAGGGGGTTTGAATGGATTTTCTCTGCTGCGTGCAGGGAAATTCACCCTGCCCTCCAAACAGACAAGGGCAGGCAAGCCAAGCTAAAGGTCAGCACCCTCAGACACTGAGAGAAGACACAAACACATCAAAAGAGGAAGTGTGTTGTCTCTGGAGGATCAAAAAGGCGTGTAGGTGAGACTGATAAAATTAAATTAGTTAAAATAAAAGTCCCTCAGCAGTTTGACCATTTTTATGTTGATTTTTTTTTAATCGTTCAGTGGCCAGCATTACTTATTTAATAAACCTAAAAACATGTCTTTGACTTAAGTATAATTTTGAGGCCTTTACTTTAGTTGATTTACACATGATAAATATTGTACTTTTTACTTCACTGCATTTATTTGGCAGCTGCAGTGGAGTGCCTTTGCAGATTTGGATTTTAAATGCAAAAGATATCATCATCTTATAAAATATGTTGTGGTGTTATTTTATCTTATGGTGTTTATTTTAGTCATACAAAGTTGTTATTTATTCTAGTCTCTTGTTTATCGTAAATCTGTTTTACCTACTTGTGATTTCCATTTATTTTTTTCATTTGTTTTTTGTATCTTGCATTGTCCTCATGCATTTTATCTTTATGGTGGTGTTACGTGCCCTTTTTTCACGCTGTGTTTATTTATCTTTTGTAAAGCACTTTGTACTTTTGTTTGATAAGTGCTATATAAATAAATAAATGAAATTAGCCAGTGTTATATTAACATATATAAACATTTTACATTTTACTGATAGCATTTCTGTACTTAAACTAAAGTTAAATCTTAAATAAAGGACTTTTATTTGTGATAAAGTAGTTTTACATTGTTTTATTATTAGTTCAACTATGGGAAAGGATCTTAAAACTTCTTTCTCCGCTGTTAAATTTGTTATTTTTGCCTCTTTAAGCCTGTAACTCTACTGTTGTTGTAAGGCTACCTAGAAACAGTCTCTGCCTGTGCTGAAAGCTGATGCTCTAAGAGCTGCCTTGTTGATTTCATGTAACAACATGATTGGCAGTGTGTTGAGTAGAAACAATAACTGTGTTTGTAGTGAATCTAATGTATGTAAATGGTTATTAGACAGACATGCTGTTTTCTATGGCCAAAAAATGTCAGAGTTATAGTTGGCAGCCTGCCCTTCAGACAGCTCTGAGACCAGTCATCACATCACCTTTGACTGAATGGATCAAGCCACAAATTATAACAACAAAGCCATTCTCTGCCTATCGGAAACAGCCCTGCTATTGTGCAAAATACAGGTTTCATAAAAGAAATGAGCCAGGAAGTAAAATACACCAGCATTTTCCAATAAACACATCAGGAATCATTTATCATTTTTCTCCTCAGCTAGTAAGTTCGGCATATTTTACTGCTGCCTTCAATTTATATCCAGTCAGTGGTGCAGAAGTCAGTAAAAAGATGGGTTAACTAGAACCTTCAGTCACTGAGAATCACAAGGAAAACAATGAATTTCGATCTAGTTTTTTTTAAAGCCTCAATCTTCGCACATTTACGTGTCAATATAAATTTAATTTTTAAATTACATCGGAGAGAAAGTAACAAAACATAAATTCTACAAATGTAAAAACAGGATCTCTCCTGTTCCAAGAGTTAAATGAAGTTTTCTTTCTGAGGGGCCAAGTCAAAGGCAAACAGAGAAGTTGACATCTGAGTCGCATTAATTTCAGAGCTCTTCTTGTCTATAGAGCCGAGATGTTTTTTCCTGCTTTCTTTTGCACTGTGAATCCCGTCATTATATTTAAGGCTCCTTGAAGTGTCTGGCCTGCCAGTAAACCTGACAGTCTGCGCGTGCATATTTCACTCTAAAAGTCTAACCGTGATATTAAAATGAAAAACACAAACAAAAATAGTAGGCTATAAATAAGTCGAGAAATTAAATTAAATTTTTATGTAATTTCACTAACTTACCCTTCATGAGGACGCAGCAAACATGATCGCACCATTTCTCCCTTCAGGTTAAGCATTAAGATAAATAAATAAATTGCAGGAAACGGAGGGTTTTTTTTATAGTTTGAACTAAAATTGTAATTTACTCACAGCCTAATAGCTGCGGTTTATTTACAACACATTATAAAATCTGGGTTTACCGGATGTCAAAGTTAATAGGTAATAAAAACTTAACAGTCATAATAAAAGAAGTATGAGCTTTTGAAAAGATTGATCTCCGTTCTTGACATTTTGGAGCTGTAAATTTTTTTTTTCTGCAGGCCGATTTCCAGAAACTGTCAAAACATCCTTAAACTGCTTCCATTAAACATTTCAGTGTAATACTGATCGACAAGCAGCTCGTGCACATCAACGAAGAAGGACCGACGACTTCTTGCGTAAAAGCGTAGTGGTGGAAGGCCAAAAAACGTATTACTAAATTATATATTATATATTATTGTCTTTTCACTCTCTGATATATTCGCTCCCTGATATTATTAAAATGATGATTTAAATAATTTTTGGGGGTTGCATACACGAATCACACACAGTTGTCCAAATATAACTGTATGTCCATTCACATGTACGTATCTCATCTTGTGTATATTTTGTTTTCGCAATAGGCCTATATTAAACATGATTATTTTGTTTGCCCGTTTACAACAAAGTTCTTAAAAATATGAGATTATTTTCACATGTTTAAGGTATTTAAAACTAATTGTGTACACTTTGTAAGCAGAGAGAGAGAGAGAGAGAGAGAGAGAGAGAGAGAGGCTTTCTGACTTTATTGAAGTCCAGAATGCTTCTATTGTGCTCGTTACCTAAAAAACTAAATTAAAATTCAGACCTGATCTCAATTCAACGTAAAAAAAAAAAAAAAAGTAGACTTAAGACTCGCAGAATTGAATAAAAAGGTAGCAGTGTTTGATATTTGAGCCTGAAAGGTACAATACACACTAGATGATAGGGTATTTAACTCTTCAACAATTTTTCTTTTGTGTGTTGTGTTTCTTTGTCTCCTTATTTCTGTCGCTTTATTCTTTCCAAGTTGTGGCCCATAGATGGACACTACTGACTACATTAAATCTGGATTAAAAATTTTAATTACTGTCATGATATCAAAGGTTAGTCTTCTTTTGTGTGTGTGTGTGTATGTGTGTGTGTGTGTGTGTGTGTGTGTGTGTGTGTGTGTGTGTGTGTGTGTGTGCTGTATGAGCAGGCAGGGATGCAGTTGAGGGCAAACCAGTTAAATGCGGGTTGTCTGTGTTTTAATTTAACAAAAGCACTGAATGCTTCTTTTTGGATGACAAATATTGATACTCCAGTTTTCATACCGTGTGTGTTTCAGGTGAGAGGGTGGGGTGGGGGAATTAATAACGAATTAATGCTGCTTGAAAGTTGCGATTGCCTAACGAAGGTCAAAGTTTGATTTACACCCTCTTCATTCACCCATTACAGAAGTGTTCCCATGCAATTAAATCTAATTGGAGCCAATCAGGCAGAGCAATGAAATGAAAATATTATCAGTTTGGAGCTAACTATTTGTGCCATCTGAAAACTTGTTAATTCAATTGTCCGACTCAGCTCCAATATTAAGGATTGTAATGCAGATTATCGCATTAAATGCGCTCTAATTTAATTTTGATGGCCAAAGGGACAATTTGATAGTCGGGAAGATTATGCCTCTTCTTAACTGTGTTACGCACATAACTACTACAGGCCATGCCTGGGATGTCCATTGCTGCTGCTGCTGGAGAAAAAACGTTTGCTGATGTTATTTACACACTCTTGGGGGTTTTTTACAGGAGACCGGAAGAAGAAAACAAAACAAATGACAGTTTTTAAATGCACCAAACCCGTTGAAACAGTTTTGGACATGTAATGTTTATCAGTCAGAGAGTGAAAATACAATTTCGGATCAAATGCGTCATGACATATCTGAGTTCTGTCAGTTCACTCACGGAACCACAATGGCCCTTTTACGCATGTGTGCCATGCACTGCGATCGAAACGTCCAAACCACTTGGGCTACATCTGCGGGTTTTGTGGGAACAAATGATGAACGATGACAAGTTAACAGATATCTGCACAGGTACAGGAAATTACCAGACACAAAACAACTGCACGGAGAAAACATCCTCATGATACATTTCTGCTTATATTTCCGTGATAATTCCTCCCCTTTATAACAACAACAACTCAACAAACTCAGTTCTGGACTCGTGTTTTGTCTTTGGGAAGCCTCACCTTGCCAAGTGGACCGTGGCCGGACGCCTGGAAGTCAATCTTGTGAAAGTTTGTTTTTTGTTTTTTTCTCCACTCACCATAGTACGGGATGAGCGCTCCGTTGTGTCCGCTCTCCTGGTGCAGTTTGCCCTCCTCGGGTGGTGTTTTGCAAGAAGACCTCTGCATGAAGAGGTGGTATTTGCTGAAAGTGCCTTGCCCAGCTGCGGCGGCATCCAATGACTGGCACTCCTGCTGGAAGGGGCTCCGGGACCTTTCTCCGTAAGCCTGACCTTTGTTGGGCAGGAAGGCAGTGGGGCTGTATTTGGTGTCAGTGAATGGGAATGTTCTAAAGTGGTCCGTCTGGTGATCCCTACCTTGCGCTACAGAGGGGCTATAATACGAATCCATGGATGTCATATCGCTGTATGAAACGCAGGTCTCGGCGTTCATGCCTAAAAAAGAGTCAAGGGGAGAAAAAGACCAATTTTTTCTCTTTCTCTCTCTCTCTCTCTCTCTCTCTCTCTCTCTCTCCTCTCTCTCTCTCTCGGCAAGGGAAGCGCAGACACCCCCCCCCCCTTCCTCTACCTCATACAGATGAGCATACACACACACACACACACACACACACATGCACGCATAGACTGCAGCATACACCAGACCGCAGCTGGGTTTGGTTATAAAACGATTCAGATCTTTTCCAGGAACCACTGTCGTTGACCAAACACTCCAAACTCCCCTTCAGGTTTGAGGAGAGTTACACAAACCCGTCTTTCCTCAGAGGATGGGACCCAGATCTCCAGGCTTCAGGACCTTTCCTAAGTGATTATGCTGATGACATGAACGAGTTAGGTCGTTTATTAGCTGTGTGTGTGTGTGTGTGTGTGGGGGGGGGGGGGGTGTTGCAAAATAGGGCGGGGGGCTTAACACATGACATTAATGCAATTTGGATATGAATATAGCCCATGAGTGATGGCACTGGGGCGGAGAGGGCACAATTTCACGCTTCATTCGCAGTGGTTCATCAAAGCCAAATCATCCATACTCGGCCGATTGTGCTCCTACAGCCAACGCTGTGGCTTCTGAATAAAACTGGTAGCCTACTTAGTTTATCAGAGCCTTAATTATCACTTGAAACGAATTTTAAGTCACTTGTATCCTTTTCATTTTGTATTCACCCATAGTGAAACATTTTGATGTGTCACGAAAAGGTAAACGTGAAGAACGAATGACCTTGAATGCATCGTGGTTGTATGTAGGCTAAATAAAGGTGGATTGAAATACATATAAAATAATAATGACATCACAAGATCATGTGCATTATCAATTTCGTATCTTTAATTTTTTCAACAGATTTGGTTTGAGAAAAACAGCCAACTTGCAATGACTGCAAATATTGCAAGATCTCAATTTCAAATTGTGATACAGGTGGTATATGTGTAAGCCTATGATATAATCTTTGTTAGGTGAGACGATATAGCCTATCCCATTTTACAGTACAACCGCCTGTTGTTTTCTCCCTGCAGTGAGCTTTGTACATCCTGTTTTCATATTTGCAGCCATTTAAGAAAGACCACCTGATCTGCAGTAAGTTGCTTAGAGCCTAAACACCGTTATTCATTTGGAGACAATACTGCAGGTCAGTCCGCAGTAGAAAAACCCGCAACAATAACAATGGAGTTTTTTTTAGAGGCCCTGTGTATTGTATTGCTTAAAGGCTACTGAGGCCACTGCAATTACCGTACTTAACATTAGAGACATGATATAGACTAGTTATTTCCCGTCAAGGTGTTTGCTCTTTTTAGTAGCTTAGAGAATCCTACACCTGAGCAATAAGAACGTCCTGAAGCCTTATTGAGTTTGATCCATAATAGTTAATTATTTACCATTACCTCCATGAAACAATCAAGTCCTTAATAAGCCCTTAAAACAATAGACTTAAAATTAGCTACAATTTAATTTCAACACAGCTCAATACAGTACCATTTAATTCAAAATAAAGCAGTCTCTTGTCAGCACAATTAAGGCTCCCATAAAAAAAAACTAACTATGCATGCAAGAAAACACACTCCTTTATTTATTTGTGTCATTTCACTTTCATGTGAATTGCTTTCTAATATGCTAAATTTTATATTTGATATTGCTATTATGTGCTTCTGTTAGGGCAGCATTTCTTACAATTAGTCTGCTAAAATTAAAATTGTATTTTACCCATTTTGCTGGATCCTTTCCTCTCATGCGCAAGCTGAAACAATGGGATCAGTGAAATAAATATGTACCACTTTAAACAATTACCCCATGGTTTATAACAGGCAGCCCATATTCACAATCTTCTATTTTTAGTAAATGTGTTTGCTGACACAGTTATCTATGTTTTGAATAGTGCATTGAGATCTAATATAAATAAGTACCGAACCTGATGTAACTTTGAATGTGTTTTCGGAAACATAATCTAGAACTTTTTACTTTTTAGTATTCAACAAAAATAAGAGATAAACAACACGCAGTTTGGTCTATCTTGCATCTATGCAGCAGGTGTGACCATCACTGCCCTTTTTCAAGCTCTGTGAGATGGAAAAATGAGAAGTGTAGGATGAGCTGGGCACACTCACAGAGCTTAGAAGCAACCAGCAGAAAAAGTGAAAGACTCACAGCTAACAGCTATATATGTAGCGTGCACATATACTGTAACAAACATATTCATACAGTCATGCACACATTGTGGACACATGCACACGTGCAAACACATGTGTGAGAGAAAAAAAAGAAAGCAACTGAGAGAAGGAGGACAGAAATCTGCTCCATTTACATGATTGGATTTCAAATGAAGTCCATCAGGCTGGAAGGTGTCTATGCTTGTACGTCTGATGCAGTGTTCATGCTCTGAAGAAACTGGCTCACACTCAGCTGTAAACTGACTGTCTCGAGGGGAAACGATGAAATGACTTTACAACAGTTTATCTTTCATCCAATACAGTCAAACAAATATCTCATTACTTTGAACTCACTCTTCTCACTCAAGTCTTCTTCACTCTGGCAGTGAACCAGACTTAATGATTACTTAGCCCGATTTTCAACCTGCAGGAACAGAATACTTCTGTCTGTGCTATTCTTAGTATTGAGCAAATGTTAGGTAATGATTTTGTAATGTAATAACGTCACAGCTTTTGCACAAATTTACCTTTTCAGAGAGAGGACACTGCATGTGTGATTTCTACAGTGCAAATCATTGATGCTTTATGTTTGCTGCATTTTTCTGGTGAGGTCTTTTTACATATTTAAGGACTTCTTGGTCATCACAAGCACCAGAACTGAAAGGTCATTAATTAATCATTTTATAGATAAAAAAGTTGCATGTGTGGTATTCAGCAGGAAGCATAATGGACACCAGCAGGACTCAAAATGCTATATGTGCCCGAATATTTGTCTCTAGTGTAGATCCAGGAATTCTGCAACTTCTGTCAATAAAGACGGAACATGTTTTATATTTTCATTGCATGTTTAGAGTGTGGTTCATGCTTTGGCCACAAGCATGATTTGATCTCTTTTTATTTCACAAGCGAAAGTGTCCCCAGTTTGACTAACTGTAATTGCTTTATTATAAGAACCTTGCACAATCTCTCTCTTATCTTTTATTTTCACAGGTTGTCAGAGTGAGAGTGAGATGGACCATTTGGCCCAGTGAGTGAAAGCTTCCCCTTAACGGTAGGCCTGCCTGCAATGAATAAAAGAGCATTAAAACACACACACCAGATGCATTCATGTGTGCAAACACAAAGGAGAAAAAAAGCACTGGCATCATATTTAACTTCCAGAAACACAAGTTACTTCTGTCTTTATAAAGTATGATATTTGGCCAAGTTCCATTGAAAGAAGATCACAATTGATGACAGACATTGAATATTTAAATTTACTGACCGCATGCGATTATGAGTCAAATAAAACTTTTTACTTGACTGTTTTTATTCTCCTGTAGAGAGACAAATCTAAATCTTCCACAAGATGACAGTCCCTAGATGATAAAACATTCATTTGATGAAATCTATAATATATTTTATTACATTTTATTATATAGACAAATATATTCATTGGCAGCAGAAAGACAACTGCTTTGGGATGAGGACTAAGTTTTTCTTTACTTTTTATACTTTTATTTTTTATATGAATACATTTTCAGTGATTTTCAGTATTTTTGGATTTCAATAGGAAAATGCAAGAAAAAAAAAGGAATCTTTCACTTTAAAATCCATACCTGTTGTTAATTACATATGCATGTGGAAAGTCTGGTTAGAGCTCACAATCTATAAAGGAAGTTTAAGTTAAGGACTGATACAAAGCAAAATAGAAAATGTCAGCAGTTGGCAGCTTCTTCTTAAATATTTCTCTTTGCCGGATACATCTAAACTAAGAGTCTATTGACATACAGCCGTGACAAATTTTTTAGGAAGCCCTGTGTAATTATGTTTTATTTTCTGAATTTTCCTCTCTCAGTGAAATACATGAAGACATTGTCCTAAAGGCACAATGAGTAAGACTGTTGTCACAGTCAGTGACCTTGAAATGGCCCTTCAGTGAGTGCTGTTTTCAGATGCCTTGTTCCACTAATCGGACTTGCAAGATATTTGCGAATATGGGAGTTAAAAGAAAACACAAGGACACGGAAGAGACATGAGCCCACATCCTTGCTGCACTGACAACATTAAACTTTAGCCTCTCCAGTTTGGTTCTAGCCTGTGGCAAAGCAACTTGATTGAGGCCTTTGATGAGCATTAATACACCGTGGAGAGACGGCTTTGTTCGGGAATGGAAATGAACATAAAACGGAAAGCGGAAAAGGAAGGAGCGAGGCCCACAAGCTGATCTTATTTAATTTCACATAAAAGAGACATTCCATCTTCACGGAGCCTGTTTGGGCATCGCAGTCTACGAAAACCCAGACCGTCTCAACATACTGGGGGATGTGTTGAGCGTTTCTGAAACCAAAACAGGAGTCTGGGCTATTTTGAACACATCACATGTGGCACTTTTTAAAATACTTTTAAACACACCAAATTGGAATAACATTTCAGTGGCACTGGCCAAATCAGCATTGAGGACTGTTTAGAGCCACTACCTGGCATAATGACGGGCAGCCCTGCCCACAGGCAAACATCTGTAATTAGTATTGACCACATTCTCTGTCTTCTACAGTGTAAAGAATGAGCTAAGCTCTGCTCAAGTTTTCATCTTCGTGACATGCGAATATCTGCAGTGTATCTGACTGAATCAAAGACTCCCCTCCTTTCATATCCTATTACAACGTTTTCAGTGTGGAACAACAGTACTGCACCAGTGGTTGGATTCTTTGATGACTTTTTGACTCAAAGCAGTTCATGTATTTTCAGTGGTGGTAATGCAACATATTTGGAAAGTTAACAATTTTTTGTCAACTTCTCATCTATTGCATGTGTAAACTAAGAAGTAGACTTACACTTGTTTTTACAATTTTGTGTTTCTAACATTTATCACTGTGTATTATACCTGTAATACTATTTATTCTTCTTATATACTGGTACTTTTATTTCCTAGAATACTTTAGCCTGTTGTGTCACTGAATGCATCATAAGCTGTGTTTTGCTCATTGTTTTTACTATATACTATAAAGTAGGGATCACTGTGTTCTGAAGGAGTCTGTTGAGCCGGTGGCACTGATTTAGGGATTTTGAGTGAAGACCTTTGAATCTCAGATTTAATGAGACACTCCAGAGAAAAAAAAAACATTGACCTCAATAGTCTTTACAGACTTCCTCATCTTGTGAATTTGAACAAAAGAAACCATTTACAATGAGTATTGTGGTCAGTTCATCAATAGTGCAATTGCCATGGTAAATGCAGATGCAGTGTAAACGGGGTTCAAATACATCTACAGTGTAAAACATCAAATTAAATCAATATAAAATGTCTAGATTAGATCTTCACAGCAAAACAAAACCTCTGACAGGAAGTCCTTGGACTTGAAATGATGACTTGAATGAATGTGGAGTGGAGTGTTCACAGACACATTTCCACAGACGTCCCAGCATGTGTTGTTTGAGCGTAAAAAATTCAGTGACACTTCTTTTTTTGTTGTTTAAAGAAATCATGATGAAAATTTGCTGTGCGTCTTTAAGTGAAGTCATGGTTGTCATGCCTCTCATAATAATGAAAACAATGTTAACCATGGTGAAGGTTAGAATCCACTCGTCCCTAACCCTGCACACTGTAAAATTAACATATTTCATGGGAGCAGCCAAACACATTGTCTTACTATCTGAACTGCTGCCACAGCTGTAAGGCATCTGCAGTAACTGAAGAACTGATTCTTCAAACTATTACAAAATATTTGGAAGTCAGATCTGAATGTACCATGTCAGTGTGACAAGGTCTATTGAATAACTCATGAGCCGACACTGAACTTACTCACATTATTGAGACAGCAAGGGAACTTATACTTTCAAGTTGAACCAGCTCACAGTGTTTTGCAACATACTGGATATATTATCATTTTCCAAATTCCTTAAACTGAAACTCTGTTTACCTCCTATACACCTTTTAAGGTGTAAAACTCAAATCAAATAAATATGTTTAATTGAAATAATTGTCATATAGCTAACATATTATATTCACTTCACCTTTTCAAAGAATTTGTACTTTAAACATCAAATATACTGCAGTTGTAGTGACACACTGCAGCTGATGTCAGCCAGCCAAGTTATTCTTTACTTACGGGAAACTGAAGCTTTATTGGCATGTGAATACATTTCTGCGATAGTACTCATATTTGCATGGTGGTATGTCATTCATTTTAACTCTGAACTGGGCTTCTGTACAAGTGCTCGCTGTGGATTTTGGCACTAAAGATAGAGACTTCAGAGACACACAGCATGTTGATGAATGTGAACGAAATTCTGCACAGATGCATGAATGCTGTTAATGCTCTCTGATAAGCGAACAATAGATCATGATAAATTTGGTCTGATACACAAAATGAAACACAGACACGTGAACACATGAATTTTACTTTATGATTCTTCGTAAAATATTAAAATAATCCTAAAAGAAAGACAATTATTAGATATTATCATCAAATTTCTGTTTTAAATTCAGGTACTTTGTGTATTTGCAGAAGCTATTATGTGATAAGTTGGTGGTTGATTATCGTATATGGCTTCAAGCTGGTATCAAATAACTCACCTTAAACTGTAATAGAATCTTAGAATCAACAGAAATGTGTTTTCTGCAGATTGCTAAGAGAATTATTTTCAGTTGCCTCCTTTGTGTGTTGTCACTGTACTTTTTCATCAGCAATTAGCTGCTGTAAAAGAAGATAAGGGCTTTGCAGAAAAAAATGAAGAACTGAAACAGAGTTAAACATGTAGTTTTTTTGTTTTCCTGGGCACCGTTTCTCCATAAGTAACGGTAAGTTGGTCATAACCATGTTTTCATTTTGAGATCCATAGTGCTGTGTGGGAGATCAGTGCTGGTGTGTGTGTGGTTGTGTGTGTGTTTTTGCCACTGTTCATCTTTCTATGGTCCTGACTGCATGACATTATAAAAATACTGACTGTTGCTCTGTTCAGGTTGTGTGATAGTGTCAACCTTCTGAGTTTGCTGAATGTGTGAAACAACTTCTCCTCCTTCCTCCCTGTGTTTGACCCTGCAGCAAACAGTGGTAAGAACACACCTCCAGGTTCTCACATCTATGGCTAATCTGACCGAGGGTCTTCTGGGTGAGGATGAGATGAGCCTCTGTCTGTTTGAAGCACTGCAGCAGACTTTTATGTGCTGCTGAAATTGGTTTCACATGAGTGAGGACTAAATTGCGTCAGCAGATTTTCTGATCAAATTAAACAAAAAAAGGGGGAAAAGCAAAATAACCCAGTGGTTGCACTTATCTTGAATTTAATAAAAAAGGCCCAAGGAGGTAAAGATAGAAAATTCATCTGTTCTAGGTTTCTTGGTCCTCACTTTGACTTTGGGTGGGTGCGTAATCTTGGTGGGTACAGTCTGCACCTCCACTGCACACAGTGCCCGTGAAACATCTGCTTGACTTCCTGTGGAGGAGTTTTAAACATCTGGCACCTGGCAGGTTCAAAGTTAGAACAGGTAAACTCCCAGTGGACCTCAGTGTTTCTGGTTCGTAAGCACAGAATTTGATTTCCAAATATCCATTGTCAATTCATGGTTAACTGATATGAAAGCAAATGTGAAGTCACCCTTTTTAGTTCAAATAAAGCAGTTTTAAAATAATAATTTGTACTTTTTTATTCAGTCTCTTTTCACAGTCTTCTGTTTTTGGGCATGCGTTTGTGTGCACTGTATTTACTGTGCATTTATATCTATGTGCATGTTAGTGCACAGTGTGGCTTCAGTTATTTTCCATCTGCCTTCTTTAAAACATCTTGACTTTTGGGCTCTGCACAACTTGCAGAAGGCATGGAGATGCCCAGCCGATGCAGACCCTCTACATACACACAATCCATAGATGAAAGTTTATTAGGATCTGGAAAAATGTTTCCCATATGTGACTACCTCCAGAATCTGGTGTTGATGCTGGGATTCCTCCTTTACTAATATGATCAGTTGAGAGAATTATCCTGCTTCATCAAATTCAGAGCACACCCAGCTTCCACACACAGCATGTAGCACATGGAGGCGTGTGTGTTCATGTATTTCTGAGGAAATGGGTTAAACAAAGATTCAGGGAGAGTGTGTGTTGCTGTCCTGAATAGTTCATTGTACCATCCAGGTGTGCGTTTCCCAAAAGCATCGTTGCTAACGTCTCGGGTTACGTATGTAACCCTGGTTCCCCGAGAAGGGGAACGAGACACTGCGTCGGTTACGACACTATGGGAACGCCTCTAGGCGAAGCAGGTCTGAACGTGAATGAAATCACTCCAATCCTATTGGCTTGTTGCTAGAACGGTAAGGTGTGACGGAATAACCGTAGGAGTTTAAAGCACACCTGTACACACTCATCATTAGCTTAAACTATGAAGCGGGCGCTTCAGGCGGGGAGAGAGGTGCGGCGGGCCGACGCAGTGTCTCGTTCCCCTTCTCGGGGAACCAGGGTTACATACGTAACCCGAGACGTTCCCCTTCGAGGGAACTCGAACTGCGTCGGTTACGACACTATGGGAACGAGATACCCACTAAACCGTGCCGAAAACCCCGCCTGCCCCGGTGCAATAAAGTGGCACGACTAAGAGGAGAGCGCACGAGTGCCAGGTGCCGAAGGAAGGTCAAGACTGTAAAGCCGAATGAATGTGTGCGGAGTGGCCCAGCCAGCCGCTAAACAAACATCCTGCAAAGAGGCCCCGGAAAGGAGGGCTCGAGAGGCCGCCATGCCTCTGGTAGAATGAGCCCTCACAGCCAGGTGAAGGCAAACCGCGCACCTGATAGGCCAGGGAAATAGTCTGAACAATCCAGTTGCTAATAGTATGTTTGGATACAGGGAGCCCGGCCCTGGGAGACCCAAAACACACTAGCAGCTGGTCAGCCTTCCTCCAACGGGAGGACCTCAGAGTGTAAATACTCAGTGCTTCTGACAGGGCAGAGCAGATGAAGTCTCCCGTCCTCCGCCGTCACATGAGGTGGAGGATGTAATGCCTGCAGCACTGTGGACCCTGCCGCACAAGAAGGCACTTTAGGGATGTATCCTGAACGAGGGTGCAGGATAGCCCTAATATTCACCGGGGCAAACTCCAGGCTTTGCGGGGAACAGAAAGCGCTTGGAGATCCCCCACCCTCCTCAGAGAGGTGATAGCAAGGAGAAAGGCCATCTTGAGGGTCAAGTGCTTAGCCTCAGCTGACTCCAGGGGTTTGAAGGGGGCCTCAGCCACCGCCCCAAGAACCACTGCCAGATCCCAAGTGGGAACCTTGGACCGAGTCGCAGGTCTCATCCTCCGGGCACCACGGAGGAAACGTACAACCAAGGGAAGTTTCCCCAAGGACCCCTCCCTCAGAGGGGTGTGAAAAATAGCTGCCACGTACACCTTGAGGGTGGAAGGGGAAAGACCAGCAGAGAACCGGTCCTGGAGGAACTCAAGTACCTGAACCACCGGGCAGGTAACAGGGTCCACCGACCGCTCCCTACACCAAGTGGAGAAAACACTCCACTTCAGGCCGTACATCCTCCGTGTGGACGGGGCCCTGGAGCTCAGGAGGGTCTCGACTGCTCCGGCTGTTAGACCCGCCTCTAGGTACTGTGCCCCCTCAGGGGCCAGACCCACAGTCACCATATGGCGGGGCAAGGGTGAAGAACCCGGCCCTGCGCCTGGGACAGCAGGTCTCTCCTCAGAGGGACCCGCCACGGCGGGCCGTCCAGGAGCGACATGATGTCCGAGAACCACACCCGGGTTGGCCAGAACGGGGCTACGAGCAGTAGGCCGACATTGTCCTGGCGGACCCGCTCCAGAACCCCGGGAGCAGAGCGACTGGGGGAAAAGCGTACAGACGTAGCCTCGGCCACGAATGTACCATGGCGTCCAGACCCAACGGGGCTGGAGGAACGAGAGAAACCATAGCGGGCAGTGCGTAGTCTCTTGAGACGCAAACAGATCCACGTCTATGGGGCCGAACTCTTCGCACAAGAGCTCCACCACTTCGGGGTGAAGTCTCCATTCCCCGGGCCTCAGCCCCTGCCTCGACAGCAGGTCTGCTCCCTGATTCTGCGTCCCCGGGAGATACATCGCCCTGAGCGATAGTAACATCTGCTGGGACCACAGGAGGATCTGACGCGCCAGTCTGTCCAGAGGGCGCGAGCGCAGACCGCCCTGGTGATTCAGATAGGCCACCACCGCTGTGTTGTTCTCTTCGGAATGAACCAGGACGTGGTGGCCTTGGAGATCGGGCAGGAAACTCCTTAGAACCTGGAACACCGCCAACATCTCGAGACAGTTGATATGCCACTCGGATTGATGCACCTGCCAGGATCCCCTTGCAAAGCGGCCGTCCATGACCGCGCCCCAGCCCGTGAGGGAGGCGTCTGTCGAAATAACCAGCCGGCGACAAGACCCTCCCAGCACGGGCCCCTGGGACAGGAACCAAGTTTCCTTCCAAACTGATAGGGAACGAAGACACTTGCGCATAACCCAAATCAGACGGAGAGGATTTCCCCTCGGGGAAAAACCCTTGTTCCTTAGCCACCACTGCAGGGGTCTCATGTGCAGCAGGCCAGATGGTATTACGCTGGACGCAGCCGCCAGGAGACCCAACACTCGTTGAAAGTGTTTCATAGTGATGGCGTGGCCTAACTTCACCCCTTTCACGGCAGCCAATATGGTGTCGACACGTGCCGGAGACAATTGTGCCCGCATCGTTGTCGAATCCCATACAACCCCTAGGAACGTAGTCCGTTGGGTGGGCGCCAGCACGCTCTTCTTTGCGTTGAGCCTCAGCCCTAAACGCCGCAGATGAGCCAGAACGACATCTCGATGCCGAACGCCAACTCTCGAGACTGGGCTAGGATGAGCCAGTCGTCGAAGTTGAAATCCGGATGCCCCGGAGCCTCAGCGGGGCCAGTGCTGCATCCATACACTTGGTGAATGTGCGAGGGGAAGTGCCAGGCCGAATGGAAGAACCCGATACTGGTAAGCCACACCCCCGAAGGCAAACCTCAGGAACTTCCTGTGAGAAGGACGGATGGAGACCTGGAAGGGAGGGGAGAAAGACTCCCCTACCCCGGTCTTCCCTGAGCTCCGTCGGGACTGGATGACGGTCCTCAGATCGCATCTCTCAGACGGCCGAGGGTGAGAGCGCCGTCTTGCTGCCCCAGCTCCTCGGGGGGGCCCCCGAGAAGCGACACTCTGCTTCCTCTCCTCTCCGTAGGAGCTCGTAGAGGGAAGGGACCTACGCCTGGCAGCCTCAGCTGCCTTGGGTCCAGACCGGCGAGGGAGGTACTGGCGGAACGCTTCGCCCTGCGTCTAACGCTTCGTGGTTCTGCGAAGCTCCGCCAGATCTTCCTCAGAGGGACCCCCCCTCTGAACCATCTCCTGTAGCAGGTCGGCTTGGTAGGCTTGAAGCACCGTGGTGTGCAAGCTCGCACCTGCCTGGCCTGCTGCCATGTACGCCTTCCCCACGAGCGTGGATGTGGTGTGACATGGTTTGGATGGTAACGCCGGCTTCTCCAGGGAGGACGCAAGTCGAGAGGAGAGATAGCTCGCAAGGCATCCTCCCATAACCACGGTCCCTAACCCCCATCACATTACTGTAGTTCAATGATCGGGGTGTGGAAAGCCATGTAGAGAAGGGTCTGCCCCATGATTACTCAGTTCATCATGTAAATCAGGAAAGAATGGCAGAGACCAGCGTGGAGGTGGCGCATGGTGCTTAAGAAACCTTTCATCAAGCTTACCACTAGCCTGTGGTGTCTGCTCCTCCTGTGGCCAGTTGATGTTGAGCTTAGCCACGGCTCTAGTCACCACCTCCAGCAGCACGTCATAGTCGGGCGCCGCCAAATGACGCCGCCCCGACACCCGGAAGTCATCGTCCACTGCGCTGAGCACGTCCACCTCCTCGGAGTCGGATTGCTGCAGCGTCTCCGGATACAAACCGCGAGCGGGAGCTACGGTAGCAACTTCCTTGGTATGAACTATGCATGTTTACCAAAACCCTAGTTTGAACTATGGAGGTAACTAAGTTGGTAACTGACATGGTATGAACCATCATGCGATGCAGGTGTTCCCCCGAAACCATAGTTCAGATGAACGTTTGCACCAACTGTCGTTAAGTTGCACAGTTCAAACTGCAGCTCCTGACCCGTGCTTAGAAGCTTAGTTCATGGTGACAACATCATAGATAGCAGAAAATGCAGTCTTTGGAGGTGGATGTAATGTGTGCAAGCAGGGAATGTTAGATTATTGTGCTGTACAAACATATTTCATGTGAAGTTTTTTTCAAATGTAGTTGTAAAAGTTCTTTTAAATGTATTTGTTGGGTCATGGGTAGAGTAGTAACTTAGTGTAGCCTAGACTATCTACAAACAGCAGGTGTTTTACTCACAGATTACCCATCTGTTCACAATAACTTAATTTAATATTAGTCACCCAGTAGGCCTACAATGGTTAAAGGACAAAACGGAGAATGTAATGACAAGGCTTTTAATATTACCTTCATGTATACATTTCTAGGTCTCTAAGGAAGATGGGTGTTCTCCAGTCTTCATTACAAACCTAAATATAAAAAGGGACTGTATAAAATTCATGAATGCACTGTAATGAATAAATCCCGGAGAGCTTTCGTTGCCATTAAGATAAACGGAGAACTCACAGGATTTGAAGCCGTGATTCATAGTGTTGTGGTGAAATGAAGAAACTTGCAGATTAAACCTATTTTACTAAATGTCTTGTAATTGCTAATAGTCCATTTTTTCTTCTAAAATGTCATTATTGCTATAAAAAAGTTTATAGTTAAAGTTTATGTTGTTGATTTTGTTATTATTGCCAGTACGACTAGCTATAATAAGATAAGCCTAAATAATAAGTTAGCACAATAATGTCACTTAATATCGGTCACAACTGACATATTTAGGCAGAATATGACGTTTTGTGAGTTTTGTGCTTTGAAAGTCAGACGAACACAACTGGAAACATTTTAGTTTGAACTATCTTGGTTCAAACTAAGTTAGTTCAAACCACGGTGGCACCAACAAGGTGTACAAAACTTCAGATGTTTTGTTAGTTTAACGATGCATGGTACCAAGATGGTTCAATGCTACCTTCCATGGTTGTACGGGCAACGCACCCCAGGACAGTTGCTGCGCTCATTTGTCGTTGGATGTGAGAAGTTGGTAGTAGGAAAAAGTTCATAACTGAACTCATATATTTGAAAAGCAGAGGATGAGAAAAACATAGACGCCCGTGGTGGATTGTTTAGCTGCTTACGAGCTGCTAATTGTTTTTGTTTAACCATGACCTTATTACGCTGATTGATTTAAAAGGGTTGCATTCTGGGAATCAAACTGTAAATGTGTACAATCTTGTCAAATCATATGAATTGCAGCTTGAGAAAATGAGCACAACAAGGAACATTTCATTTTATTTATTGATTCATTTATTTTATTTTAAGAGCTATGGATTTGAATTTGACGAAATACAATTTGAGGTTCAGTATCTTGCATCTAGCTTTACCTCTCTTCATGGAATGGGTTAACAACAAGAGGGGGGCAGCCCTCACACTGCAGTAAACACAGTTGCTTGTGAGTGCTGCCTCTGTGAAAAGTTATCAAGAATGTATGACCAAAAAAAAGCTGTTGCCATTAATCAAATTCTCGACTATTTAGCAATCACCCACTGGTATTTAAATGGCTAATGCTTTGCATGTTTGGTAACCTCTCTTGTCTAGTGTGTGCTCTACCTATAATTTAGTTCTCAAGAGCAACCGTACTGGCTCTACTGGGCAGAAAGCTTTTAGGGAGCTTTTCACTTGGCTTTACAATCTCTGGAAACCACGGCCACAAATATGTCCGCATGGTGATTATGCAGCTGACAGCAACAAATGTGATGATAGCAGTGTTTCAAAACCTGCTATGTATTTTCAAGGCCAGGACAAACCTATGTACCGATGGTGGCCAACTTTCAGAGAGTAATTTAGAAGCCTATTGATACTCAAAATTAGTTTAGGGGAAATCCTTTTTTGTGGGATACATAAAAGAAACAATGCTCTTAATACATTCCCCTGTCAAATAAGCCAAAGTGCTGACAATACAAGTGAAGTACCAGACATTTTCATGTTCCACTGTATAGTAAGTAAAAAACAAGCAGTGGAGACATGTGATAGTAATGTGTTGCAGTAGGAAGATACTTCAGAAAAGCTGCACTGGCACCTCACCCGTCTCCAACCACTTCTGAGAGATAATGCTGTGCAAATAGGTTGCAGGCTGCAATCTAGAGGGCACTGTAGTCTGAATAAATTATACAAATGTCCAGCAATTTGTTGTCTCCCTCTCTACCACCCTGTCTATGTAAATGTCCAGATGCTTAAATGTTGGTTGATGCTGTCACATTTTTGGTTCTAGTGACTCTCCTTTCATTATGCAATTTTTTTTTTCACATACGGCACACATCTTTTTTTATCCTTTCAAATTTAACCTTATAAAAATGCTTTGGTCAGGACTTTCTAGACAGATAAAAAAGTTGAAAGTCTACAAAGCTGACTGTTGTGTTGTGGTACTCTACCAGTACACCAAGGTCTTGAAAACCACTGAAGGGCAGTTGCTGCCAAAAAAAGAGTTAAACATCTTTTATTCCTTATAGATGAGATTGACTTTCATTGAAAGTCAATGAAGCCAAGTCTTCTATTTGGAGATTTACAAGGTCGCTAACTAAAGATCTCTTGCCTCATGTACTAACCTCAACCTTGTTACTAACATTTCGGTACCCCACCATAATGGAAGTTGATGTAAAACCATAATCTATCTGGCTTGGTTTTATGAGGTTTTCCAATTGATTTGTTTCAATAGCAAACAGCTTATTATATCAGAAACCCTTATTAGTTTATAATAGCCTAGTCATATGAAACAGTGTATTTGGATTAAGATTAACCACTGATTGATGTTTCTGATATCTGTAATGTTGTTATGCAACAATCCCTCAATATCTTCCATTTAAAGTTGCACTGGATGATAGTTTGGCACTTGAGGGCTCAAAGTAGACAAACTCAGAGTCTTGTCCTGTGATACATCCTGCGGCATATTTGTGATTAATGTGTTGTTACAATCATACTTATCCAGCAGAGCATTGATTTACAAGTCCAAGATTACACTTTCAACACTGGTTTTGGTCCTGACAAAAATGTCTGTCTCTTTGTTTTCACTAGTTTGATTTTCTTTATTGGTCCGTTTCCTTCAGCTCTATGCCATGTTATGATGGGAAGGTAGCGTATGACCAGTCTAGTCTGGTTTGCTGCAACTCCCCCAACCGAAATTCTTTAACCTGTTGTTAACTACCAGCTATTTGCCCCTATTTCCAGAAAAAAACGCCTAAAATGACACACCCAAAATGAATCAGAAATATTTTCTCAACCATTAGGCCTAGATGCATAATAATAATAGGTCAGAAGCCAAGGAATATGGACCTATTTATTTTGCTATTAAAGAGCAAATGGAGATTCAATAAAGAGAAATAAGATATTTTCATCCTCACCTGGTATAAAATCAATTTTAATAGCAATATATATAATTCAACTGATTATAATGCAACAGAATATCTTCTAATACACCTGGAATACAACTGTAATTGTAAATTTGCTGAAAATAAACTAATATACAACAGTTATTACACAATTCTTCTAAAATATACCAGGCGAATGTCCATGTTCTGGCCATATTTACTGTTTACATGGAGTTTTCTTCAAAACACTTTCTGTCTGTTCTGGTAAATTTCTGCCCATCCAGCCACGTTCCAAACAACATAAAGCTTCCAAAACACTGAAATATTGATAAAAACAGTGACTATTCATCAACATTCCTATGACCGAAAGAACTCCCATGCTTTACAGGCCCACTACTTGAGAACATAACATAATACACGGCTGTGGGCTCACATATTCTGTATGAGACTACCACATGAGACTTGTGTATGAGGTTCACTACCACAGTTTTATATGGGGATGCTGGTGAGAGCTGGAGGATCTCATCTATATGAGCCAGCAAACCAAATAACAACAGCACACAGGTGTTCATTCTCAGGGGGACTGGTGGAACTGGCAACCCATTCATGGTAAATGGTAAATGGACTGCACTTAATAGCGCCTTTCCAGTCTTCTGACTACACAAAGTGCTTTACACTACATGTCACATTCACCCCATTCACAAACATTCATACAGTGAGCCTTCAGGTTAGATATGGGGTTCAATATAATATATAAGGAAGTCTGACATTGTGCAGACTGGAGGAGCCGAGGATCAAATCGCCGACCTTCCAATTAGTGGGCGATCGGCTCTACCCCCTGAGCCACAGTGCTCCCCATTCACATAAAATTACTGATTGATTGATTTTTAATAAAATGGTCTGCATAAAAAATACAATAATGTAAAGAGTACGGTCCAGACCTGCTCTATATGAAAAATGCCCTGAGATATTTCTGTTGTGTTTTAGAGCTATAAATAAAATTGCATTGAACTGAATAACATGTAACAAAATGTTGCTTAATGCAAAATAGTGGGCAACAAATAATTGCTTGAAAACATCCATTGAAGAAAATTGTAAGCAATTATTTGTATTCTAGTTTCTAAATAAAAACAGAGAGACTGATACATTATCATATGCTTTACCTTTTTGACATTCACAGTGTGCAGTAGCATGTAAGAAGTGTGGAATGCATGGAGGGGAGCAAGGTTGTCTTTCGTGTTCCTGCAATCCTCCCATTTTTCTCTTGTATATGGCCACCATATGGAAGCACTTCTTAAGAAGATTAGGTAAAAATAAAAAGACTTGACAGCCCTCTTTATAGTTAGAGCGAGCAAGGTTGTTCTAATCCCTTGGTCATTTCTCAGGTGTTCCAGAGGTTGTGGGGGGGGGTTATTTGTTTTTTTACCTCTGTCCAGTTAGTGTATATTTTACCAGATCAATCCACTGTGAGTGTGAACTCAATGTTTCTAGCTTTCTAGGCATAGACAACTGTTTTTGTCTGATGGGTTGAATTGTAAAATGCATTAAAAAGACTGAAAGGACATGGACAAAAGTTATGGATTTGGTACAGCGCTGTGATGCCTGTTACTGATAATTAATTTTGTATAATACAAGTTTTTTCAAAAGTGGTAGTTTTTTATGTGTTTTCTAAGATAGTGACAGATGAGCACTGTCATCTACTTCAGTTTACATGCATATGTATCTTCATCACTGAGGCACACTGGCTGTTTATGTATAAGCAAATGAAGGCAGCAAAGAGAAAAGCATACAGGAGTCCAGCAAAGGAAAACAGAACACTCTCCCTCCACCAGAGTAAAGCTACATTGTCTGGAACAATGTTGCAAGGATAAAAGGTGACTGTGATCTCCAAGCTCGACCTTTGACCCTGACAGTATTTTGATTAGAGAAGGCAGGATCCTGTGTATCCTTTGCTTTTAATCTCTGAGACTCAGTCAGAGCTGGACAGGGGTTGCTGTGGGAGGGCTGAAGCAGACCCTCCTGTGTTTATTTTGCTGGGCAGATAGGAGTTTCGCAGCAAGGTGCTTGCTGTCATCGCTGTGACCTATGAACTCGGGCCACTGGACATCACCAAGAATCCAGAGAAGAGGGCCACAGCAGCATGCGGGATGCTCAGTGAAGAGGTCATAGGGCAGGGCTGCTGCTGAACATGTGCACAGATGTCAAGAAATAGCCTCACTGAATTTTCTTTAAATTGCAGTACATTCAAAAAGATTTACTCAGCCAGGTATTTTTAAAACGTTTCCTGCCCTGGGGAATGCTGACAGTGAAGTGGAAGCTAAGAAATACTGAAGAAGTAACTTGGAATACATGAGTGTGCTCTGCAGGAAATTAGCACACCAGTAATATGCATAATTTCTTTGGAAAAGCATAGGCAATTTCAAAGGGTTTTCTATGTAACTGTCAATGTGCCACAGAGCAAACTCTCTGTTTATCAAAGGCGTTAATGTGGCATTTCAGGATGAGACTGAACTTTTTTTGTTGCAACAGTTCAATACAGTAAATCTCTTGGAAATTGGTGTTGCACCCCCATGAGATCACATGCTCACAGTACCAATAGATAGTCAAGACTCTCACACAATGCTGTCTGCGTACAGTTAAGTAGAAATTTGGTTTCTTCTGTTGCAACATGCAAAATGGGTATGGCTTCAATGGTTGACTGCTGATTGGCTGCACTAGAGAGACACCACAACATTTTAAGATTTGAAGCAAGTAAAAGCCATTTTTTACAAACACTAGGGGTTTAAGGGCACCGCTGTGGAGAATTAGTCTGATAAACCATAGGAGAACAGAAGTGAAGTTTATATTTTCCCAATGGTACTGCATAGCGGCAAGTGGTTGAGGCTTATACCTCAATATAGTTAGAGCTTATGCTGTCTCATAAAAACATCGGTTCAGGAAATTCTCATATTAGCCACAGTATGTACGCTTTATCTTCACCTTCTATCTTCACCTTCTTATCAAATGCTTGCTTCTATCTAGCAAGCATTTGATAAGAGGCACTGTGGCACTAAAGTCTTAAGTTTATGTGTTGTGTGTGTCCTACCTTTGTGTCTGTTCTGATACCCAACTCAAATAAGAAGAAAGAGAGCCACGAAAAGGGATAGGGCCCCACAGAAAGTGATCCTAAAGGGGTAAGGGATGTCAAGTTAGTAACAACAATACAAAACAAATAACAGTTTACAATAATTTCAACATGTCTGTGCATCTGTGAACAAGTTTTTTAACTGTTTACATTTCTGCTGTCCAACACAAGTAAGAAGAGGTTACCTCAAATCTGCTGTGTCACAATAAATTAATAGATCATGATTGAACTGTTTACATTTTTAGAAGCCTAACTACTTAGAAAGAGGGCAAGTATCAAACTACTAACATTAAGATGCTAACATTAGTTAAACACCAGTGTTCATGTGTCCAGGTTCAATCTTGAGCCCCATCAGCTGGTGCATCTGATCACGTATGACAAGAGTCTCTGATAAGGACGGGTGATTATGCATTGTTGAGCCACTGAGACACCGGGCAGCGAAACAGCATTGATGACCAGCATTGAAATCCAAGTGACCTTTTTAGCAAAGGTCAGCACCAAGAGAAAACAGAGAGCTCTCTCACTGGTCTAATATCCTGGAATGTCCTGGAAGCTGCGAGGGAAAAAAAACAGGATCTTAATCAGAGTCATGTTCTTTATTTAATTTGAGAGGACGTTCACAGAGACGCAGATGCCCCCATTCTTTAGACGGTAATTTATTCACTTAAGGAAGTTTAAGGAATCATACAAGAATGAATGGTTACTATTTCTGCCACACGTATACTGTGGGTTCGTGAGTCGGTCCCAAGGCCTTTCCTCCTATTAATTTATTCCCTGACAGTGGATCTAAACATTGCATTCATTCATTAAAAAAAAGATGTGAAAGAGCTAAGGACTGACAAAACAGATATTTTATCCACACATTACAAACTGTAAATTTTCATTGGGCTGCAGTTTCCTCTGTGCCATACGTCTGTATTTGTAGTTGTGTTTCTGTTATTATATGGTACATGAAACTATCAGAAAAGAAAGATGTACAAGAACAAAGTACAGTGCCTGGTGTAAATTAGAAAGAGAGTTTTGTTTGTTTCTCATGAACAAATGAATACAAGGGTAAGATTACCAGTTTTTTATGTTCATTTATTACTTCACTATGTGTCCGGTCAATCCCATGTGCATGCAATGTAAGGCAGTTCAATGCACAACCAATAAGTGCAAAGTCACATCAACACCTCAAGGTCAACATTGTATCATATTTTACAATTAATTCTGATTGCTTTGTGAAGCCTACTTTGTCAATCTACTACTTTGTTAATTTTTTTGTTGTTTGAGAGTATGTGCGACATCCAATATTGATTAAACCTTTAAATTGTGTTTAGAAATACCGCATGTGCTTCTTCTGTGACAATGCATCACTCAATAGGAAAACATTTCAAAGTAAAAAAAAATAATAATTACCAACAAGTGTTTGTAAATGAAACATCCCTCTGTGGAGTTGTTTTTGCCTGCCTTCTGTCATACTATAGCTCATTGAGAAACACTGCTTAATTGAAAAGCTAGCTGATTAATTATTAATTAATTAAAAACTATTTTCAGTGTGTATCTCAACACAGGAACTCCTGAGTATTACTGAGCAACAGTTTAAGAAGGCTAATAATATTAAAATTAGCAGTAGAAGTAGAAGCAGTGTTAGAACTACTGCTGCTACAGGTTGGATGAGTGGCACATTCATATGGATTCTGTAGTTCACTTACCTCTCTAAACACACATATGTCAGGTTCTGGGAGCTGCCATGCTGGCAACAAAGCCCTGTTCATCCTGCTTCAGGGTGACCAAGTGATTCCAATTAAAGCTGCATGTGTTGTTTACTGAGGCTGGGGTCGTGCAAGTCAAATATGAAGGCGTCTGATCTTACAAGTAGAGAGCAGAATCTCGGATCACTCTGACCTGAGTCTGTTCAGACAAACACCGAGATCCAAAGACTTACTTTTTCAACCAGGTGATCAAAGCAGTCTGTTTCAATTTTTACACTGTGTTTTAATCTATGTTTTTGACCTGATATCCACAAAAAAATTATCCTTCATATGCAACATAGCTACAGATTGTAAGAAAAGCACCCAATGCATAGAAACTGTCATGCTTGCCAGACGAGAGGCCTTTTGCTCTGAGAAAATAAGATAATTAACAGTTAAAATAAACTCAAACATTGTCGGCAAATTGATCCGCTTCAAACTGAAGGCGAGAATGAAAAAGCAAGGCAAATCAATTAGTTTTAGTATAATGTGACTTCCGCTGACTGAAAGAGAGAGGTGACCAGTCAGAGAGGGCAGAGGAAGGAAAAGATAAATGAGGGAGTCTGAAGTGCCTGAGGAAAAAGATGGAGCTCACAGATGCTCTGGCAGAATCTTGTAATGCAACAATTTTTTCATCTGCTGTCCAAGCTGAACTTGGACTATATGACACTCATATGAAGTTGTGTCACTTTGTGTAGCCACAACAAAGAGACAATTAATTTCAAACAATATAATCTTTCAAACGGGCAACATGACAGATATTACTAACAAGGTTTAACAGAGTCAAAGGTTTATTTGCCACATGCACTCAGTGTTCATCACAAGTAAATGCAATGGAGTGTGTTCCTAAAGGCTGTGCTAAAATAATGTGAAAAATAAAATTAGAACAGTTAACGGAATAAAAACGGTTCAGACTAAATATATAAATACATATTTTTTAAGTCAAATGTTTCCATGTCACAAGTGCAAATATGCAGTGTGCAGGGCAGTGCAAAGGGTTCACTGAAGACAATGCAGTATTGCAAGAGCGAATGTCCCTAAATGAGCTTGGTTGTGCTCTACTGCAGATTTCCCCCAAAATAGGCCATGGTTCTCTTGAGACATGCATTTTAAGGATTTTCTAGACATATTATAGCACTGATGGTGATTATGAAAGACTTTCTAAAGGGTGTTTTTCTTGTGTTGGCAGTCTAACTCCTGACCTTGTAACACTAAAATATGAACGGCATGGTGGCTCAGCGGTTTGCCAAGTCGCGGCACAATAAAAAGTCCAAAAATCCAACTGCCACAATGGCCAGCTGGGGCTTTTCAGTTTAAATGTTTTTAAAATGTTTTCAAATGCCAACTCAATGACAAGTTAAAACATCTGCTGTGAAAAGGCCCGTTGTATCATCACATCTAGCCTACCTAAACTAGATTTAATATTTTTTTTGACAGCACTGTAATACTTGTGATCTTGAGCTCTCACAATGAGGCAAAATGCAGCGTGGGGGTTTAAATAACAATGCTTAGCTTTTCACTTTTGTGTTATCATGTAGAATGTTACATAATTTCTAATTATGTATTTTTGTTTAAATAACTAATATTGTCACTCAAGTTGAGGATGCATGCAAACATTGGTAGAGAATGACCAGAAACCTGGATTAGGTGTTTACATGCCACAGTATCCTGGTTTCTTATCAAGGTTTCTGAACCCAGGATATGATTTAAACTCAGGCTGCACCAAAAACTGGACCATAATGGTTACTAGTGTGCAGGCACTATTTGATGTTCCGTGTCAGCAATAAGGACATTTTCTCCTCAACATGTTAAATTAACACAAATTTTACTCACTGACACCATTGATTATTACAAAATAGAGTTTGACAAAAGTTCAACCTAAGGTCCAAAGCTTTTTTTAAGTCTAAGATTTGGGTCTGAAACAAAATGACACATGTACTGAATAAAGAAGCTTTGCATGTGAGAAAAAAAAAAGGAACATGAAAGGCAGACAGGATAAGTTGATTATGTAGTATGAACAAAAGAGTGTACAATTTGGCTGGACTTCACTCTGGGTAGAGCAGCAAAGGGCAGACTGTTGGCCGAGTGTCGACATCAGCTTGTGACTTACTGACTGTCAAAGTTGGGAACTGTGTGTGTGGAAGGAGGGCTCCCTAAACAAATGTCCTTTTCATTTCATGCTTTACACCCATACACTCTGCTCCTCTGCTGCTGATTCAATTGCAGCTAATCACTCAATTGCAATCACATGTATGAGCAAGTAAATACTGAACTATTCAAAGGATTGTGTATAAAAATAGGATGTCTGAGAAAGAAGCGGATTCTGGTGTGTCTCAGTCTTATTGTGCCCATTATATAAAAGAGTTAGTTTGTAGTTTGTCATGGCCAATTCCTTTTGTATTTTTTATATTCTCTCATTGTTATTTCACATATGTTTTTTTCAGGGACACTTCACTACCTACACTACAGCCACAAATGACATGATACAGTTTTCCTTGGGGGAGCTTTTGCCAACAGAGGAAGAAGTGAAGGAAGGAAATAAGGTTTGGCATGTTGACTCAAGACTAAATTTCCCAGAGCCCTAAATGGACAGCTATTAAAGTTTAATTGCTCTCCTTGCCCATTGGACGAGCTGTGAGAGCGCTGGTGGCATAGATTTTAGAGCTAGCGTGGGTAGCAAAGATGTTAAAAGAATTTGTTGCTTGACTCACACCTGTCGCTAAAAGGTTAAGGACAGAAGTATTGACATACGTCCACACTGTGTCTCATTATCTCAGAAGTTGTTATATCAAAAGTAAAAGGAAAAAAGAATGAAGCACAATCCAGAGGGAAAGAGCAGATGACAACAACACTTAAAATTTCCAAACACCAGCCCAATTTCCCCCTCATCCCAGAAAAAAGGACAGAAAAAAACAGAGAGTCTCTGAGCTTTGTTTCTCGATTATTTGCATAATACACTTTGATGGGTGGATACTCATCTCAATCCCTGGCTCTTTTGTATCTGCAGATTACAAAAGGCCTGTTTCCAGCGCCGTGCAGGCTACCAAGAAGAGACTATCAAAGGGAAGGAATGGGCTTTCA
Source organism: Micropterus salmoides (assembly GCF_014851395.1). NCBI lineage: Eukaryota > Metazoa > Chordata > Actinopteri > Centrarchiformes > Centrarchidae > Micropterus > Micropterus salmoides. The sequence continues at coordinate 18,258,141 of NW_024044348.1, forward strand.
AGTTAGGGCCCTTCGATTGTGTTACAGATTGGTTCCAGGTGAGGCAGCTTTGGGAAGTTCAGCCGGAGGAAAATTGCCCCTCCGTGCAGTGCTTGTGAGAGGCAGGGAGGCTTCACGGTTGGCATGGTGCTCCGGAATTCCAATACAACTCACGTTTGGTGGGATTTCTGAGGGATGAACGCTGGGCCTCAAAAATCTTGTTGTGGTTGATTGCAGCTACATTAAAAGCTAAGCCCAGACAAAAAAGGGGTATCCAGAGTGTCTGGCTGTTTCAAAAAAGCAAGCTGAATAGCTGGATAGCACCACAGTCTGCAGACAATAATTGCCAACATAATGTTCAAAACATGTCTTTGATTCACTCATAAGATAAGCCCTGGATTTATTTTTCAAAACAGACATTTTCCAGTTCCACTCTCATGTTAACGTGATTTTCAAAATGAGCAATTCATGTTCTTATTTTTCACACTATTATGGCAGGAAACTATCTCAAGGACTCCTGGTAGTGAAGTGCATACACATTTCAGCAAACAGGGCTCCCAAAGTACATATAGTGTATAGCCATACTTTACAATTATTTAATTTCCCCCTCTAACACGTCATTAAATTTGTGACTTTCTCAGACCACACACAGTGGAGAAAACTAGCTTTTGATGATGTATCTACATCTTTACAGATTTGACTGGCTGTCTCCTTTACTTAATGCATTATATTGGGGAAGCAACAGGCTTCAGTGGATCTTTGATGTAATTTAGATAAAGTATTAAAGCCTGTCATCATATTTGTCAATTGATCCCGTGTAACCTTGACAACTTCACAAACTCCTCCAGTGGCGCCATTTGTTTTGTAACCAATCTCCTGCCATTATCATCTTTATCTTCTTTTGATATGCTAGTACCCACCGCACCCAGCCTCAGAGCCGGGGCCATCTGTACAGTTAAACACATCTTAAACAAGTCCTGTGGGAGACTCTAAACAGACCCTAAAGTGTTTCACACGTAACGCAGAGAGTGATTCTGTACGTCTGCTGCGAACACTCTGTCAGTTCTGATCTGAAACAGGCTACGTGTGGGAAGGACAATTAGGCAGAGACAGAGCTGAGCCATGCACAGGCATGCCAAGCCATGGCATTATGCATCACTCACCTGTCTGGCCAAATAAACAGAGACAGGGAAACATCTGCTCATGTTTTCAAAATGGGCAAAAATGTCTGTCCCATTTGGATAGTTTTGAAACTGTGCATGCAAAGACATAGTCTATTTTAGCTTTTTGTTTCAACAGCGCATCACTTACATCTGCAGGCATTAGTCACAAAAAAGGGAATAACTTGCTGCTTGCTTATTTTTCATTTTATATTATGTCTATAAAATTAATTGAGTTATTTGATTTTTAACAAATTTTTTATAGATTGCACTTGATGATTTGTTTGTTCACAGCATCATGTTTGTGAGCGGTGGACCTGTACCTGTCGCAGAGAAACATCAACAAGGCTGATGGGGAAAAGTTAATTTTACAATGAGTGAAAAGATTGTTTCCACCTTCGATCAGCACTGAGAACCACAAGAAAGAGGACCCTGCGGACCAAGGCCACACAGAGCAAATAAGCTGTTATTCCACTGCTGTTTGGAAGGATTGTGAAGAGATTGGTCTCGTAATGAAAAGAAAATAGAAGTGATGTTCCCATGACGGATATGGTAAACTAAATTGAGAGAGGCTGCTCTGTGGGCTCGGAGTTCACACCTCTGCCACCCCCCCTCCCCTCACTTTCACCCTTCGTCCTTTAACCTCATTGACTCATCCTTTCCAAAGAACCTGATCTGGCCCAGAGGCCTATGCGCTCATGTCCTGTCGTGGATTTGTTGATTTCTCTAATCACTGTTCCAGCTCTGCTTGTCTTTGTTTGTTTTGCAGAACAAGCAGCAAACACAAGCACTTAAGACGGTCCTGTGGAACAAAGAAGAGAGAACTGCTTAAGGGCACTAAACTCTTGATTGCATCTGTAAGGTCACTGTAATTACTTTGTCCTGCTTGCTTTTGTCCTGAAGTACACTGTAGCAGAATTATGTCAAGCGTAATTATGGATGAGATTTCTGCCTTTTTTTGTGTGTCAAAAACGCATGTACAAACTAATATCTCACACGTAAGGTAATTCTTGCTTGTTTAGTTCTGTCAGCATGTGACTGTGGTTCTTGTCATTTTAAAGAGCTTGTCCATATGTGGAATACTGTCCTGTCTAATTGGGAGTGTGGGTATATTTCTGTGTGTTTTTGTCTGTGTAAGATCTGGGAGGAGATGCACAGAGTGAAAGGAGCATACTGCTGAGAATAAAAACCATGAGGAGGAGGAAGTGCTGTATTTACACTGTTCATGGTCTTCTCTCTCTTCACTGACAGGGGGAAACAAGCCCTGCTGGCGATCTGCACCGCCTGGCCTTATTTCACTGACAGCAGACTCTGCCTTCTCTGAAGCCCTCTCTGTTCCTCCTGCGGCAGTTACAGTGTGTTTAAAACCAGAACCACAGCATCGTTCCTATCCTGAGGAACCCAGACGTGTACCCCCTGACCCCCAAAAATGTTTATTGATATGAACTGGATGGGCACGATGGAGGTTTGGTTATATTTTGCAAGAAAATTGTTATTTTTGTCAGAGTCAAGGCAAGAAAACAGTTTTTAAATAAGGAGACTAAAATCAAGCAAGTGTTACTGAATCAGCAATAAAGAATGATTGCAAAGACACAGGGACATGGGACATCAAAGGCCTCAACTTGAGCACAAAAGTCTCCTCTTTACCATGCAGATACAGCGCAACAGGAGGCATTAGCCACAGCTTGACACAAGTCAAAGCAAGACGAGCCAAACAGATGTCATGTTTGACCAAGATACATACTAGAAGCTACTGCAGCACTACGTGCTTAGTAGTCTGCTTATTAGTGACAGCCAACAGATTAGAAAGCCAAAAAAGTAGCAGCTTTCCAAACAGCACATCACATGGGACTTGCAGACTATACAAATCAATATGTTACTTTGTGAAATGTTCATTATTTGCTGCAGTAAAGAAAAAGTCACCTGCCACATTAATACCTCAATCATTTATTTATTCATTCTTACTTGCATGGGCTAGGTACATCACTCTGTGCCTATTTTTGTTTGGTCTTGCCCAAATGGTTAATGTCTGTATTGGGTTTAGTGAGTTTAATTAGTTCCACCATTCCACCTGAGCACATGGCTCACTACACTGAGAATACTTTTAGAGTTTTGGTCATTTTCTGTGAAAGCAAGTTTGGAAATTCTTGCTTGCTTCAAATTTCAGAAGTCAATTTTTAACTCAACAGCTTAACTCAATCCAAATTTGAGACAGTTACCGCTTACACATGTCGGTGCATAACTGCAAGACTATTTGCGTCAGAGGCAGTGTTTGGGATGGGGCTGCCTTTTGTGAGTTCTGCTCTGTTATCACTTTTAAAACAATATGCTCGTGGTGTTTTTGCTCGGATTTAATAAACCAACTTAATTAAATAGTTGACGATGGGAAAGTTGCCAAGCTCAATTTTCTATGGCCTGTTTTTGTCTACCTGATTGTGAGGCTGCCTCACAATGAATGCATAGTCACACCACTACCAATACCACTTGATCTGCAGCTTTAAGTACATAATGAACTGTTGTGCCTCAGATGTCAGTCACACAGTCTCCCTCTCCCTCTCGCTCTCTGTTTGTTTCTCTGCCTGTATCACTCCCCACAATCTCTCTTGAACTACCATCATCATCACTTTTTGAAGGTAAAAAATTATGTTTTGAAATGATTTATACATCTACCAATTACAAAGAAGAATTAATATTAATTGTTTTGGAGGAAAAAATAGGAAACTATTTTACTTTTCCTGTTTATGTTTCATATATATGAATTAACAAGAACGTTTTGCAATCATCACATATTTCTTCACTAAGAGGAGGAACAATACTTGAGGTAAAACAAAAGACATGACATCACAAGCCCGTTTTATATCCTAAACACATTTTAGAATAAGTGAACAATTTTAATAGTCTTTAGAAAGTTGGTGTAATGAGTGAATAAGAATGCCACAGTAATTTAAAATACACAGTTTAACTGTATTAACACTGAAACATTTTTACATAAAATATCATATGGTACTTAAAATAATTCATGTAAAAATTACTGTTGAATCACATCACACAATAAATACCGATTTATTTGCACATTAACGTTGTTTTCCAGCCTAATCCTGATGCTTGGGTCTCAAAACCATGCTGTGAGCACTTAAATAATGGGAGTTGTGTGGGTTGAAATGTTTTCGCAAGATCACTGAAAGTGTGCTGTTTTCTTACCAGACAGTCAAGTGATACAGTAAATATACTTATAGTTATACCAGCATGGCAAAAAAACACGACCTCCTATTGACACGCACATATAACTTAAATGGAGACCTGTTGTGGAACTCTGGATGACTAAACTCAGTCCTGGTCACTGTGGTGTATGTGTGCGCGCGCGTGTGTGTGTGCGCGTCTGTGATGGAGTATAAGGGTGCTGGTTGCTCTGTATAAATCCACATATTGTGACAGACGTCTGGTGCATAATGTCAAAAGCTGGCATTTCCTTAAAAGCTCTTCAGGCTCAATCAAGAGTCTCACCCCAGATCATCCGCAGAGCACCTGCCACGTCAGCCTTTCATCACCACCACAACGCCCACTTACTCACCAGCTCCAGACATGACAGACATGGAGCTAGACAGAATGGTACACAGCACTCCAATGCCACTACCACAGCGAGAGATGGGTGGGAATGACACACACAGCTTCATGTTATTCCTGTCGTTTGAAATAGCAATCAAAGCTCATGTAATTAAGCCAAGTTTGTATAAATGCTGACAGGTTCCAGATACTTTCTCTTTCTGCGTAAACGTCTCACCAGAAGCACAGGGAATTCTGGGATACAGGGCAGTCATGACAGAGACCTTTGTCGAGGACGTAAACCAGAAGTCAGCCGCATGTGTGTCCTGATGTTGCATGAATGCTTGGAGGAAACAATCATGCACATATTTGAGCTCTGTGCACACTCATTTAAAACAGTCATTCATTTGTCATTGTCCAGGTCTGTACTTGTTTGTTTAAGCTCTGACTTGGCATAAGATGAATGTGTATAACATTTCTCATTTAGGAACTTTGCTTCCAGGCCAGGCGAACGTGCTTTTTCTGTACAGGTCCTGCTGGTGTGCCTGCCCTTTTATTTATATAGACATTATCTATTAATTGAAGCTTTCACTTTTCCTGACTTTAAAGTTAAAGTTACATTCCTGAAAGTAATAACTTAAGATTTCATACAATGAATTTCTACTGTTGCAATACAAACAGTTTAATTTTAGCTAATATTCGAGGAGGTTAGACATTTTTGTGGTCATTCAGCGTTGGTGGTTGATACCATCTTCACGGTCAGGCTACATCCATACATGTTTCTAGTTTGACTTGCTTGGATGTAGCATGCTGTATTAGTATCTCCACATCTCTTTTGTTTTGGTTTTTCAGCGGGGATAGATTTCACCCAAAGTAACAGTGGAAGTCCAAACGTCTTCCATACACAGAAATACACAGACCAACAGTGGAGGTTATTTGGCACCGGATTTAGGTTTAGATTTTCATCCAAATTGATTTGAATCTAAATGCAAAGTAAACATGACACATTCCATCTGCTTTACAGTAAAACGGATAGAGTTTTACCAAAAAAACCACAGAACGTATTTCAACTTAACTCATCTCCTGTCATCCCTTGTGAGGATCTACTAAAATCCAGCATCTGCGTATTTTTACTTTGACTATTTTGACTGTGTAGAATCTATTAGTCTCACTATACACATGGAGAAGTATTAATACACCCATTTAGCCTGATCTGCTATAAATAGAGCTAATGGTTCAAAATGACAAATATTTGTCAATTTAAATCATTTTGCCTTCATTATGTGTACGTTGTACAAAGACCTTGGTTAAGAAGCTGCTTTGTTTCATTTATTGTTATTCCTTCTTAAACTTTAATGAACATGCTTGCTCTTTATAGACAAAACCTTTAGTATGACATGCACAGTTTAATTTTTAGTATGTCTACCTAATTTGAAGCCATATTTTAGTCCCAGAAAATGATAAAATAAATTGGAAAATTAGTTAATAAATTATATTAGTTGTTAATCTCTCCTGCATAAATTGATGTAATTATTAATGTTTTCTATTTATCACATACTGGAGAGCTGCCCTAACCATGTCCCTGACTGACAGATTTTATTCTAAATGGAGTTTCAGAAGTTTCTTCCCTGAGCTGGCTTCCCAAGAGTTCCATGATGCCCTTTGGGCCAGGCTCTGTAGGACATGAAGTGCCAGGTCTGCTCTGGTTTCATGCTTTCAGATAAAAACAGTTTGTGTGTTGGATTCCTGTCACTGGTTAGCGCTGACCCAGTACTATGGTTTGGGCTTCAGGAGTCAACACTAGTCACGCAATGCAGAGCAGGAAGTCAAAGGTCACAGTTTAAATGTAAATGCTCCGTACTTGTATAGCGCCTGTCTAGTCTTTTCGACCACTCAAAGCGCTTTTACACTACGTCTGCATTCACCAGTCATACACTGAGCCTAAGTGCTCAAACGGAAACTAACATTCACACTCATTCATAAAATATGAATGAGTGTGAATGTGAATGCGATTTGCCCCTGGCGGCTGTTCCGCCAGTGGCAAATCGGGGTTCAGTATCTTGCCCAAGGACACTTCGACACGCAACCAGGAGGAGCCAGGGATTGAACCGCTGACCCATGATAGCCGACCATCTAACAACAAACAAAACAAATATGCCTGAACTTCTCTTTGTGCATGGTGTGTTTCAATATAAAAATAATAATAATATACAAGAAACTTCTCAGCACAGCTCACATTTTAAGGAAGACATTATCCTTTAAATAAATCCATCACACCCTCATTGCAGCCACAAGTCCACGGAACTAAGCAAGACCATCCATCCATCATCAACCGCTTATCCTGGGTCGCAGGGTACACCCTGGACAACTCATCAGTCCATTGCAGGGCCACACATAGACAAACAACCACTCACACACACATCCACACCTAAGGACAATTTTGGAGACACCAATCAACACGGGGAGAACATGCAGGCCAGGGTTTGAAACCACGACCTTCTTGCTGTGAGGCGACAGTGCTAACCACTATACCACCACATCACCCACTGAACAAGACATAAAGAAAAAATATATAATGATAATAATGTTCTTTATAGAGCATTTTTGAAAACCATGTTACATGTGCAAAGACAATAAAACACATATAAACAAGAAACACTTAAAAGTAGTTTGTGAGAAACCATATCACTTTTATTCTTATGCTATAAAGCATACTTTTGAGGCCTCAAATATCTTTTGAGCAGAAATTTTGATTGAATGAGCTGAATTACCGCTGAATTACCTCATATGTGATGTTTTTTCTAAGATGATATGTTGATGTGGGAACACAAATGCAATACAAAAAAAATTTAATTAATTATTATGACAGTTTAGTCTTTAATTGACCTTGTGTTCACCACATGTGAACAATATTTTCAATTTGTAAATACAGTCTCCATACAGACACTTGACAAAGACTGATTTGCATTGGAAATATGTTGAAAAGCTGTTTGCTCTTTGTGAGTGTTGAATGTGGTTGATGAGATATTTGAGCGTGCATCTTCACTTACTCATAACTTTGTTGGAGAACTTGTACATGTGTGGCTTTTTGGTATAATTTTGTGGGGAATAATTTGTCTCACCTGCTGCAATTACTGTTAAGTTTAATTGATTGAGTTGTTGCAACTCTGTTACATGCTTCACTAAGGTCTGGCCTCTATCCATGTTCTGACTTTTTAAAATCGACACACTTTGGTTTGGTTGAAATAAGATGTAAAATATGCAAACTGTTCTCAAACTATGTAATATGCAAAGCAGATGTTCTGAATTGGAGCTCGACATCATCACTTTTTGAACAGATGTCGCATATATCAAATCATGATGTCTTTAATGGCTTGACTGAATTCAGTGACTTCTGTGTGGCTTTTTGATGCAGACTGAGAACTTGTGATGAAATAAAACCTAAACATGCACACAAGTGGAAACTGGGAACACTTGGAAGGGGAAACTTAAACTTATAAGTTATGCAGGTAACCAACTTTGTTTTGTTGTTGTGGATATGAGTGCACATTTAAAAACAAAGTAACCTTTGCCAGTATCTCACTTTGAAAGTAAAATAAATGCAGTGACCATCCACTGACAGGTTCTTTGGAGTTAATGAAGTTATGGAATATATTTTGAAAATCATACTGTAGTTCTGATTATGAGAGGCAAACATTTGTATATACATACAGGTCTACATATGTTTATACGGGGAGTATGTGTTTCTTTTCTGGTCAATGTGAAAAGGTTCATTATGAGATGCTCTATTATGATACTGTGTTTCGTTTTAGGTTTGAGGTACAGACAGAGAGACAAAGATGTTAGTGAAGGACTGAGAGCTGTTGTGAGGGACTCAAACAATGAGAAACAATAAATAACAGAGAGTACATCGACAATGCTGAGAGGCCATCTAGCATCAGCCCATTGCCAAATTGTACATGGATGGATGTCAGTATCTTGATGGATGTCTGTGGTCATTACCAGCGAGATCACCTGCTGCTCCTCTGTAGCTGCGTGACACCTTGTGAGTTACAACCTTTAAACCCGTACACACAAAACAGACAAACTGTGTGATCATAAATGTTTTTCATAGCAACTCTCTGTAGTATAGGACATTATAAGTCATGTGGCGTCTTTGAAAATACTTACATCACCAAAGGCATCGCTGGTATGGCCTTGTTAATGCACTGCAGTGAGAAAAATGGGGTGTTTGGTTTTGAAATGCAAACGACTGGTGATACTAATCATCATAGTTTGTCCCAAAGAACTGCACTGTAACCAAATCCACGCTTGAACCACACTCTGAAATCAAACCTCAGTCGCATGAAATCGCAAATTGCAAGATGGTGAATACACTTCTCCTGCTGTCATAATGATAATGACGGTGGTTAAGTGGAGATGCTTGCAATCTGTCTGCAACACATGTGGGCCATGAATTATTAATGTTGCCCAACTAACTGAAGTTAGGAAGTGAGTGGTAAAAGACACAGTGACCCGCCATCCCTACAACCCTCAAAAAACGTCTGGAAACACCCAAGATCCTGATTTCACCTCTTTATTTCTGGTGATTTCTCATGAAATAATAATAATAATAATAATAATAATTTTTAATATAAATAAGAGTGTGAGAAATGATCATGGACAAAAACAATTAGAAATAAACAAAGGGGAAGAGGGGTGGAGATGGATTCCTGTGCTTGCCTGGGCTGCACTACAAGTGGTCTGGGGCCGAAGTTTTTGTGGGGCTCTTGTGGTTTTTCAGCCAATAAATCCTCTGCACATATTTAATCCAGTCAGATGTGCTGCAGGAGAGGAGCACTGAAGGATCTTTGGCCATTACTCATCAGCCCACATCACAGAGCGGAGCTAGATAGCCACACACCCCCACCTCACTAGTTATAGATATTCCCGTCATCAGACACAGGGATCATAAAGGAGGTGTGAAGTTCATTGAAAAGGCCTGAAACTCTGAAGGTTTTATAACACTGATGCTCTTACACATTGATATTTTACCATGTGATGCAAAGTGTGAGAGATCTGAACTTTCAAAATATAAATATGTTTCTGATTCCTTTATTATACGGACATGATGGAATGAAACTGGAATGAAATTATAGCTTTAAAGATAACAGAGATTAGAATATATCAATAGTTTTAATCTGCCTGCCTACACAGTTAATTTTCAAGTAAAGTTTTGACTTGACAGTTTAAACACTGGTAGTGTTGATTTTAAGACATGACTGTTAAATCAGCACTACCACTGTTAGTACAAGCGTACTGAATTGTGTTATGGCTTGGTAGTGTTTATGTGGTACAGCCTGGTCATTACAGTCAGTCTGGTATACTACTCAAAATGCTGACAAAACTCCTGCTCTGATCTTTTCATTTTCACTCTATGCAAATCATGGTTGCGGATTTATACCTTCTTTACCCATGATACTAATGAAAAGAACAAACCTAAATTTCAACAACACCACATTGAACACACTCAATAAGATCATCTGAGACAGCAGTACAGGATTTGGTTTGGAAATGTTTTTTTCAGCATATTTGAAGATTGATACTCTCCCATTATATGGGGCACCTGCGCCCTCTTCTGTTCATTTTTTGCTGTTACTAGAAGTCCTTTTTTCAGGCTGAGTCATCCTATGTTATTTACTCAACATTATTGATGTACTAAAATTACCATTAACTTATCTTATCCTGAGATTTAACTTTGCAGTAGTTGTGGTCTGTGTAGGTTTGGAGTTCTGCTCAAGGACAGATGGGAGTGGGACCAGGGGACCTTCTTAACCCAAGTTTACATATTTAAAGTTGACTTCAATAAATAAATAAATATGTAAAAAAAATATATGAACAAAGGATTTGTTACATCCCCACCAAAATTGTTTTCAAGGCCTCGTGGAGAACACTTTGAAACATTATGTAGGCTAGACTTTAGTATTTGGAAAGCAAATTAGGCCTGAAATTCTTATATTCTATATAAAGTTGGTGTTTCAGGTCTCACGTCATATTTGTATCTGTGAACAAAACAAGCATTCAAAACAAAATGTGCCTATGGTGCTGGACATGTTTTGACTATTAATTAGAAATAATTTTTGACAGAGAAGGAGTTATATGAAGTTATTCTAAGATGGATATGGAATGAAAAATGCCAGTGCAGCACCATCAGGCCTAACAGTAGGCTGAGGACTCCTCTATCCATATTTAATATGTATTTTATTGTCAGGCAATCTTGAGGTTGCTAAAAAATTAAAATGACTTCACCTAAGATGACTGTCTTGTTTTCTCTTTACATTTAACCTGAAAACCTGCCCCATTTTAACTGAACAGCTGGAATCTGCTGATCCTCAAATTCTCATAATTCCAAAACAATTATACGTTTTCCAGTTTTTTAAACAAATAAATATTAAAGAGGCCCAAGCCAATTTCTAAAAAAATGTTTTTAGATCTTATTGCTTACTTGATGGTCATATAAGATAAATTACCAAAAAGTAGCCCATTTTAGCTGACTCCACCCTATTTAGACCATAATATTTGGAAAGCATTTAGGCCTACAAGAAATAACTGAACCATTGAATGTAAGATGTATAATATATAATCATTTTTTATAATGTGCTTTTTTGGTGGGGAAGTGGTGCTTAACCACGACTTTAGTATTTCTAAATTTCTGATAAATGACTACATAAAGTTGGTTTCACATCATATTTGTGTGAACAAAACAAGCATTCAAAACAAACTGCCTAACGTGCTGAACAAGCGTTGAAAAGATGGATGTGGAACACAAAAATGCCAGTGCAACACCATCAGGTCTAATAGCAGGCTGAGGCTATCCATTTTTAACTTTTATTTACCGTCAGGCAATCTTGAGGTTAACTAAAGGGGTCCTTGTAGCCGTTAGCCCAGCAGCAAGTCCGCTATTGGCTGGTGTGAGCCTGAGCCTAGAAAAATTCCACTCAAAGTAGAAGATACGGACTTCTTCTATACAGCTAACGTTAAATCCGACAAAGGAAATCTCTTTGAAGACAAAGAGTATAAAGGTATGGGATTTATGCTATCACCAACGCATGTGTATTTAACCTGTACGATGTACTGAAGAAATTCAATACATCGTCTTTAGTCATCTTTACTCGAGGCGACTGCACAACACGAGTTGTCGCAGCGTCTCGAGATGGTCTTTGTTTTTCAGTTATAAACGTCGTGGGACGACATTTCTTTTATATGAATATAGAATAACTGCTTACATTTATAGAGTTTTAGCTGACATTTAGTAAACTCGGGACTTTAGCCGCATAACACGTCAACGAGTACGCTAGCTTCTGAGCTAACAATAGGACAAGGAGATTAGGACCAGTGTCCCCGCTTATTAAATTGATTTGATGTAGCTAGCACGCTTACTTTGTACTGCTGAAAGGCTAACGAAGTGAAAAAGACGAGTTTACAACGTTAACTGACATTACGTGATTACGTATTGGTAGCACCTGTCAATGAGGTTAGCCGGTGTTGCCAAGGAGCTACGCTTTTTTTTTAACTTTGATTGGAAGGCCGACATTTTAACTTGTTAACTTCCTTTGTCAAGTTGACAATTTAGCTCAGCGTCCTTTCGTTTATCTTACCGCAACTAACCATGTAACTTTAATGACTTAACGCTAACGACTAACATTAGCTTATGCCTCAGTGAAGGTAACGTTCGGGTTATGGAAACCATAATTGTGTTCATTCGTTCCGCAGCCCAAATCAAAGACGGGCTGATTTGCTCCCCCCCGGCCCCAGTGTTGTGGGGTTGAGTCCAGCTTCAGGATCCTGATGTTAGACGACATTAAGTACGTTGTTAGTAAAAGAAATTCCAACACTGTTTTGAAACGCAAGTTACCAGTGTTACTTAACGTGAATAACGTCATCCTTTGTAACATCAACATCTGATCTGTTTATATGAATCCTCAGCTCGTCCTCAGGTGGTTTATACACAGTGTCTGTCGGTATATATAATTATCAACAATAAATATCTAAATGAGAACCCTGTTTTAACTAAAACCTACTTTTGTACTATGCTTTTACTGTAAACTATAATTTTCAGCTGTCCATGACTCTAATTCTTGAGTCTTCTCATTAATGGTTTAGAATAGAGCAGTCATGCCATGTGCACTTCTTACAAATATTTGACTTCTAAATCACTATAATCTGCTCCAGCTCAGGACTGTTATATTTGCCTGTGTTTGTTACTTCCATTCAGGAACAAACATTTCCAAAATCTTTATTTTAATCTTTCAATGCGAATAATACATTTTCTCCCCATAGATGCCTTCAGTGACGGTTGGCAACATTGCTGTCCAGGCTGCCATTCCAGACCTGGGAAATGGAAGTCATTGTGAGGCCATGAAGCAGGTTCTTGGAGTGATTGACAAGAAGGTCCGCAACATGGAAAAGAAAAAGGTATCTACTTAATTCAAAATACAAAATGTGTCGTTATATTATTTTCTTTTTGTTTATCCCTAGGCAGTGTGTGTGAGATTTGGGGGGGGGTTGTTGTCAGACCATTTTTCCCATAGTACAGGATATGGCATTTTATCCCTTTTTAGTGATTTTGGGAGAGCACGGATGAAGACGTCTACAGTATTTTGAATGTTAGAGGAGAAAGGTTAGAGTGGGTACGGTATGTCAGTGGGTTTGTTAAGTGGGCTATTCTAATGTATATTGAATGCTAACCTGTCAATCAGTGAACAGAACTGGGGAGGGGATGCGAGGGCGAACAAGAGACGGGTTAGCTGGGTATTTATGGAAATAGCAGCAGTGGCGTGATTGATGTGTGGCCCTGCTCCTGAAACTCTGCTAATTAGTTCCACTAAATTTCACATTTCATGTTTCTCCATGTTCTAACAGTCCAAGCTGGATGACTACCAGGCAAAGAAGGATAAGGGAGAAAGACTGAATCAGGATCAGCTGGTAAGATAAGACAATGGAAGATTAGCTTTGTTTTATTGTCTTGACAAATAATAACAAATAAATTCACTACACAAATCTCAATTTACCTTCCATGATGTACCTGAAGGAGGCCTTGTTGAAGTACCAAGAGATCATCAACAACCTTGAGTTTGCTCGCGAATTGCAGAAGAACTTCCTGAATCTGTGCCAAGAGGTGAGTCCTGAGTTACGATTGTTCTCATAAGTTCATCAGTTCTTGAAATGACATTGCTCTACTAACATTTAGTGGCTTCAACATCAGGAAACACTGTATTCCTTCTCAGTCCCCGGTCTTTTTAAGAGCAAATTCTGTTCTATATATGGAGATCTTGCTTACAAGTATCGCAGCTACCACAGCCTGTTGTAATTGGTACCATACTCGAGAGATGAGACTTGAGACTGCATATCAAAAAAGAGATGCATTTATCAGGAATACTTGTTAGACCCTGCTTACTAGTGCTGACTGATAAATCGCATTTTCATTGTCATGGCAATATGAACATGTGCAATAAACACACACCAGCCACTCATCTTCACCAGTGGTAACGTTACCTGCAAGCAGTGAATAACAGCAGCAGAGTGAGGAGGAAGACAAGAGGAAGGATTTATGCTGATGTCTTAGTCTTTCATTCTTTCAAAACTTAACTCAGTATTTTGAAGTCAGGAATAGGATTTATTTTATTGAAATTTTAGATTTGTTTCCACTGAAATGAGTGTATACTGTGACTTTGCTGTTGTAAACTTTAATGTTAATTTACAGACAACCAGTCAGCTAATGTGCGCACTCCAATATTTGATTATTTATTGCAAGTCATATCGTCATCACAATATTGAACAGCGTTATCTCACATCACAGATTTTCCTCATATTGTGCAGGCCTACTGCTCACTGACATTTTTAGTGCAGTGATATACACTGAAACAGGGTTGTGATTTGTTTGGGAAACCATGTGAAACCAAATGCACTGAAACGTGTGTTCAGGTTCAAAAGACGGTGAAGAAGACTGCAAGACGGGAACAGCTGCAGCGGGAGGAGATGGAACAACGACGACTGAAGACCGTTTTGGAGCTTCAGTTTTTACTGGACCAGTTGGGAGATGACAATGTCAGGCAGGACCTTAAACGGCCTGATGCCACTGGCTCCCCTTTGCTCACTGACGCTGACCTCACATCCCTTGATGAGTTTTACAAATTAGTGGGACCTGATAGGAACTATGACGTCAGGTAGGAGGGTGCCTGTTGTTTTCAGTGATTCTGATATTTAAATACGTATACGTTATGTGCAGTGCTTACAGTATAACTATCACTGCTTAACTCTGTTTAAATTATGGTTGTAATCTGTGAACAGTTGCATTTTTACCTGTTTAGTGACGGATATACGGATATTGAAAAAATATACTACTACAAAATTGTATATTAACCCTGTTGTGTGACTTGTAGGTTGATTGACCAATATGAAGAGGCCTCACTACACTTGTGGGAACTGCTTGAGGGGCGAGACAAGGCTGTGGCAGGGAGCACATGTAAGTTTTTTTTTTTTGTTTTTTTTTTCTTGACCCCCCCCCTACCAACACAATTACTCAATGTATATTTATATCCTTAAGCCATGTTTTTGTTTTCTGACTTTGTCACACTGTCTTTGTTTCAGACAAGTCACTGAAGGACACTCTGGACAAAGTGCTGCTCAGCGGTTATTTTGACAGAGCACAAACTCATCAGAATGGGACATGCGAGGAGGAAGAAGAACAAGAGAGCAGACTGTGGTGGCTGAGAGTAAGCCTGGGAAGCAGCCATCAGAACCTGGTAACTGACTACAGATGAGTGGATACACCGATCAGCCATGACATTATGACCACCTGCCTAATATTGTATTGGTCGCCCTTTTGCCGCCAAAACAGCTTTGACTCCACTAGACGTCTGAGGGTGTGCTGAGGTGTCCGGCACCAAGATGTTAGCAACAGATAGTTTAAGTCCTGTACATTGCAAGGTGGGGCCTCCATGGATCGGACTTGTTTGTCCAGCACTTCCCACAGAGGCTGTATTGGATTGAGATCTGGGGAATTTGGAGGCCAAGTCAACATCTTGAACTCGTTGTCTTCCACAAACCATTCCTGAGGCATTTTTGCTTTTTGGCAGGGCGTCGTCTAGTTCTAATGCTCACATGCCTTTTGTAGCAGCAGGGGCTGGCTCAAATAGTGTCATCAGCAGCTAGCAGCATTTTATCATTTTACACTGCAACATAACAGACTGTGATATGAATCAAATACTGTAATCAAGGAAACCTTGCAAAAAATCAGGTCATGATGACGCTGCCTCTAGCAAAAGTAATACGGCAATACTAACGTTATACTGACAACTATTAACATTCACAAACTATAAATGTATCTCACTAGCAGATGCTACAAAAACCATCACTGCAGTGGCATGTCCTCTTTCTTTCCACTTTCTATCAGAACCAGTATTAACTTTTTCAGCAAATTGATCGGACCACACAGGCCAGTCCCCACGTGCTGCAAGAGCTGCAGTTTTGGAGATGGTCTGACCCAGTCGTCTAGCCATCAAAATTTGTCCCTTGTCAAAGTGGCTCAAATCCTTATGCTTGCCCATTTTTCCTTCCTCTAACACATCAAGTTTAAGGACAAAATGTTCATTTGTTACCTAATATATCCCACCCACTGACAGGTGGTATGATAATGAGAGAATCAGTGTTACCTGTCAGTGGTCATAGTTTTATGGCTGATCGCTGTATGTGTGAGAGATTTCTTTGACCCAGTGAAGAAAAAAATAAATAAAACTCTTCATTTGCTTATTTTCTTCAGAAGGAACAGCCACTGAAAAATATACTGAGCCAATTGAAGTGGAAACCACAGAGGTGAAATTTATTGCATATTGAATATACTGGACGCTGCATAACAAATCACACTTTTTCACACACTCTTCTTTTTCTAGTATTAATTTTAAAAAAAAGCATTTTCTTGTGTTATAGTTTGTAAACAGACAGTTCATTCCAGAAACTACGTACAACAGTACAGACAAAGACCAAGTGGAGGAGTGGACAGTGGAGGCTCAGGTATGCTGCACTACTGTCACCACAGCCCTTAAAAAATCATTGCTGCATTTTTAAACCTGGGCCCTAGTTTCACATATTTTGGTGTTGAAATGAATAGTAGGTAGAAAAGTGTGGGAATCCGTGCAGTAGATGGCTTCAGCCGGCAGCTGCAAACCAGCTGCAGTGACTGCAACATATTCCTTCGGGGAATTGTGTCTGTAAAAATTATGTCCACAAAAAGTGCTTCTTTTTGCCGCTAACGGGCAAAAAAAAAAAAAGGCCCAGGTTTTAAAATTTTGAAATTAGCTTTTAATGCCACTATTCATATTTGTCAACACTTGGATTTGCTGGTACTCTAATGTGCCTGTCGCATGAATATTTATGTTGAGTAGATGGTGAATTCCCTCCAGCACCAGCCCCCTGCCAAGTGGCCACAGAACCAACCATTACCGTGAACCACGTCACTCCTGCTCCGGCCAACGACCCAGTGGTCAGAAAGCAGGTTGTGCAAGACCTCATGGCCCAGATGCAAGGGACGTACAACTTCATCCAGGTAAAAAATCCTTAATGTGTTGTTCACACATTGAGATACCTAAATAGATTTATGTAGGGAAATAATTGTCTCCATTCAGAAGCCAGTAAAAAAAGGGAAAGTAAAAGACATTAAAGATAAAATAAGGTGAAACAAATTCCAATCAAATAACACAAATAAGAAATCTGGATGAGGATAAGCTTTAAAAGAAAAGTATATTTTAAGAAGGGATTTAAAAGATGATAGTACTATTGATTCGGTTCACCTAGGAGTCTGTGTTGGAGTTTGATGGCCAGGCTCTGGACCCCGCCATTGTGTCTGCCCAGCCGATGAAGCCTGTGCAGACTGTTGACCGGCAGCAGATGGGCTGCCTTCAAGTGAGCAGCAGTTAATTTACCTTTGAACAGATTTTCACTGGAGTAGGGTCTGGTCACGGATTTCTGAGGTGGATATAATATACTAAAATACAGCAGTTAGTAAGGTAGTTCTTCTAAAATGCTTCTCTTGTTGTTTTTTCTTCCAAGCAGCCCTCTCAGAGAGACTTCCTCAACCAAGTGCAGTGACTGGACCACAGGAATCCTCACAAGTAAGTAGAACGGAAGAACCTCAGAAGGTGGTTGGTGAGACTTGATTTTCCCTTAAGAGTGGTGCATCCGTTGAATGACAAAAGTACTACATGGTGTTTCTTGTATTATGCAAGGTGAATTTTGTGGTTCAAATATGATGCTGTCTGACACCTCATGATCTTTGTCTACTGTGTATTATGGGGAGATATTCTTTAGAATATGATAATAATTTAGAAGTACGTTTAAGGTGAACAATCTGAGGTCCTGTTTCTCCCACTGAACTGTGCAGCCTTGTTTCTGAATTGCCTCCTTCCTCCCTCCCCAGGCCTCAATGTCTCTGTCTTCTGAGATGTCTCCCGCCCAATGTTCCCTGTCCTCTGCTTTCCCACCTGTCTCCAAACCCCCCCACACTGGAGGCATCAATGTCAACGCAGCACCTTTCCAGTCAGTGCAAGCGGTACGCTTTCTATCTGGGTTCAACTAAACAATATAATGGTGAACATGTGAAGACTTATTTAATACATAATTTTGTAAAATTTCGGGGTTCCTACTCCATTTGGTTAGCAAAGTGAATCAAGTATGTAAGGACAGTTAACACATCTTATTAGTAGAAGAAAAAAACTGGTGTATTATCGGTGCACGATCTACACAGGCAACAATTTGACATGTCTCGTCATTTCCCAAACTCACAGCACATCTTGCTCCCTAGGTGTTCTATAGAAATTATAATTGTCATATTGTTTTAGTACAGACAGAAATACAGAGAAATTTTCTTTCTCTCTTTAGGTATTTAATTTGAATGCACCTGTACCTCCAGTCACTGATGGCCAAGCAGATCCTCTGAAGCAGCCCAGCCAGTTCCCAGGTGGCTATGGACAGGGCTTTAGTAGCCAGTCAGAGAGTACGGTAGACCAGCCTGACATCCCACAAGAGACATTACAGTCAGGTGAGGTCAAGCTTCGGCTGGTTGCATATGTTTAAACCACGCAGTTTACATACGCTTGAAAAGCTGTTGACATTGTTTGGTGTCACCTCTTCATTCACCAGTATAGGTTTACACACATTTAAAGCTTGTGTGCATTTTATGTTTTGTATTAAACCCCCAAAACTCACATCTTGTATGAACAAGATGTAATAATAATAGATAATAACTCGTGTGTACAGTGAAATATTTTTATGTGTTTAAAATGTGTCAATTTCAGGGGCCTACGTAATTTCACCTTGCTGCAAGACAAAATATCCCTTCAGTGTCAAAGAAATAAGAGTATCAGCATGCAATAAAGCAAAAGCTTGCAGGGAGTCTTTCTTTTAAAGCTAAACTGCTTAACTGAGCACCCATCAGTGCATCGTATACTTACAAACTCTTGTTTGTGTCTTGTTTGCTTCTGTCCAGTTGTCGGTGGGTTCCAGCCCCAAGACCAGGTCATGCCTTCAGCTGGAGGCCATGAAGAGCCCTCTCCAGGCGCGGGATTTGGACAGCCGGGCCAGTCCTTTTACAACAGCAGGGCTGTGCCCAGGACTGGTCCCAGGAACGCCCGTGGCATGATGAACGGATACCGGGGCTCCACCAATGGATTTCGAGGTACAAGCATGGAACTATGTTTTACAGAGATGCAAAAGTCATGTGGTTTTGTGATTCATTGTAATGACACAATACATGCATACATTAATTTTAATGTCTTTTATCATCAGGGGGATATGAAGGCTATCGCCCTCCTTTCTCAAATGCTCCCAGTGGTGGTTATGGCCAAACCCAATTTAACACGTCTCGGGACTATTCCAATAACGCCTACCAGCGGGTATGAGTTCATATCATTAACTTAAATATAAAAAATTACTAAAAGTTTATTGTTGTTCAGTGCATTGTCTTTACAGTTTGAATTTTTGTAGGATGGCTAGTTATTGTAAATCCCTGTTTCTTCAAGGAGGGATATCAGCAAAACTACAAGCGTGGAGCTGCCCAAGGACCTCGAGGTTTGTCTCGAGGAAATGCTCAAGCAATGCGATCCTAAAGGATCCTAAGGACCACCAAGTCACGCCACGTTTGACATTCAGGATTTTTGAATGTGTTTTCCCCAGCTCACTTTTATAACAATGTTTTGTTTCTCATTGGTAACCTTATTTTTTAACTCCTGGCCTACTTATCAGTCAGCCTGCTTTGGTCTGTCTAGATCCTCTCAATGTTTTAACACAAAATGCTGAACTTCACCACATGTAGGATTATCAGCAAGTCTGTGTGATATAAAACAACAAATAGATATTCCTGTAAACTTGAAAGATTTCATTAATTTATTTTTTGTACAAAATAAATGCAAAAAATACCCTGCCACTGTCGATCTGAATCCATGAGAATGATTTTCTTCTGATCTGTGCTGTCAGCCACTTTTTCCTGTTGATCTTAGTTTTCATAAAGGCATTTAATGTTTTTTTGTTTGTTTTATACCCCGTCACCTCTTGCACCATCACCTCTTTGTACGCTGATGTTATTGGTTGAGGCTGTTCCAATAAAGTTGTGTTCTGTTACCTTCTGTTTAATGATACTACTTTTCTGCTGTGGTGTGGTCTGCTATTTTAATTCTGTTTGCTTTTATATGTCAAATCAGTGTAATTCTGTTGTAGACTATTGTTAATGGTTTGGCGAGACAGGTCCTACCTGTCACTGAGCCCTTTAAACCTATGACAGAGGGGAGCACCAGTAAAAGTCAAATAATATCTCAATATAAGAAAGAATTGTCGACCTGAGAAAAGCCTTCAATCTTTGTCTGGTTCAGTACACACAACCACAATCACGGGGAAAACTTCTGACTTTTCCAGAAGACACTCACTTGAGACCCCCACAAGGAGGGTAAGCCACAGAAGGTCATTGCTGAAAGGGCCAGCTGTTTGCAGAGTACTGTTTCAAAGCAGTCATGGAAGGTTAAAGTTTGGTAGGAAAAGGTGCACAAGCAACAGGGATGACTGCAGCCTTGAGAGGCTTGTCAAGCAAAGACGATTCATGAACTTGGGGAAGCAAGGAGTGGACTGAGGTTGGAGTCGGTGCATCAAGAGCCACCAGGCACAGAAGTGTACAGAAAATGAGCTACAAGTGTCTCATTCAGTGTCAAGCCACTCCTGAACCAGAGACAACATCAGAAATGTTTTACCTGGGCTAAGGAGAAAAGGAACTTTTCAGATGAAAGGTAATTTTGCATTCAATTCGGAAATCAATGTCCCAGAGTCTGGAGGACGAGTGCAGAGGCACAGAATCCAAGTTGCTTGAAGTCCAGTGTGAAGTTTCCACAGTCGGTGATGATTTGAGGTACCATGTTCTGCTGGTGCTGGTCCACTGTGTTTTATCAAGTCCAGAGTCAATGCAGCATCTACCAGGAGATTTTAGAGCATGTTGTGCTTCCATCTGCTGACAAGCTTTATGGAGATGCTGATTTCCTTTTCCAGCAGGACTTGGCACCAGCTCACACTCCCTAAACAACTAATAACTGGTTTGCTGATGAATGGTATTACTGTACTTGGTTGGCCAGCCAACTCACCTGACCTCAACCTCATAGATAATCTATGGGGTATTGTCAAGAGGACAATGACAGACACAAGACCCAACATTACAGACGAGCTTAAGGCCGCTATCAAAGCAACCAGGGCTTCACTAACACCTCAGCGGTGCCACAGGCTGATTAACTCCATGCCACGGCGCACTGATGCAGTAATTTGTGTAAAAGGAGATCGACCAAGTACTGAGTGCATAAATTAACCTTTTTTAGAAGTTTTATACTTTACAGAAGGTCTATATTTCTGTATTATACATTCTTTATTCTAATATTTTGAGATATGGATATTTGATTTCGGTGAGCTGTAATCATTAAGATTAAAACAAAAGGCTTGAAATATTTCATTTTATGTGTGATGAATCTAGAATACATAAAAGTGAACTTTTTCACGATATTCTAATTTTTTGAGATGCATCTGTATGGAGGCAAATGAAGCCTACGCATGCCTTTTAAGATGAAACATTTTACATAGTAGAGTTAGACAGGTCACTCAAGTGATCAGTCTGTTACACAAACTGAAAGTTCCTGTTTTATTATCTTGATCTGAGTTGTACAGTATCATCAAATGACTGTATTTTATCTAACAGCAAGCAATAGGAAAACACACTCTGTACACGTTGTGCAAATTATGATGCAGTATTGTCTCAAAGGAACACTTGGCACACAGAAAACAAAGGACACAGCAAAATGAAAACAGCATGTAAGAGAACAGTATGTATGCAATGTTTACATTTTGTATAAAGTAAACCCACAATAAGGCAGACAAGGCAAATGAAGCCTTCATTAAAAAGGGTCAGTAAATCAACACCTGTTTGCCGTGGCCACCGTCTGCCAGCTAGAAGAAACCATGACATTACATGAAAAAAAAGCAACCTGGATGGCACAGCAATTATACCAAACTGGTAATCTGTGGGGAAAAGAGGCCATGCTATTTAATTTAACAAATCAGGACCAATAATAAAACATCTGATGCCATATACAATGAACTGCACGCAAATTAAGAGGTTTTCTTGATATCACCCTTTTAACAGACAATATTAATCAGAGACAAAAAAAATACCTTAATTGATAAAATTTGCTTTTTAACATCAAAACTGTTTTATTAAACAAATCAAAAAATCAAGATCAATTTTGATCAACTCAAACATGTCACATACACATTTTGTGCATAAAAAATAGACCAAAATTTAAATCATACAGTTAAATGTACCAAAGCAAATTTCAATTCCACGCATACTGTAAGTAGCCCAATGCTTCCATGTAATAAAGCATCTGCAGGACTTTGATGACGTTTGCTGAATGGAGGGATCTTCCATATTTATCTATCCTTTTTTTTTTTTAAAGAACCTAACACTGTTATTTCTTTTAACAACTCAACAGACAGCAGCTGCGATGTGGCCCAAAAAGGGCCAGTTTCTGTAGTCCTGTACCTGCTGTCTTTTTAGACAGAGCACACATTTTCTACAGTTGAGGAAGTCTAACTATATATCAAGGTAGGTAACACAGGTTATGACAGCAACCAGAACCAACATTAAGAACGTAGCAAAAGTATCGGTAGTATGATTTCTTGACAAAAGTATAAGGACTCTGAGAAACCTGGCTTCAGGGGGGCGTTTCTGGTTAAAATATTATAATAATTTTTGATATGGCAGCTATGATGATGATGGAAGTTTAAAAATAAACATGTATTTAACAAAGATCTGACCGGACCCTCATAGATTTATAATGTACCTGTCTGCATCAAGAAGTCCTTACTTTTATTAAGTGAAATGATTCCCGTGGTGTATACTGGTTCAAATGTCTATGATGTGTATTTTGCTCGTTTAGGCTCTTAATGCTATAATAAAAAATCTTAAAAATGCCTCTTGCACTCAATTTCTAAAATGTTTACCACAGTCCACAGTCCAGTGAAACACATTTCACCACAAGTCACACGTCTTTCTCTTTTGTCTTTTTTTTTTTAAACAGATGTTTGGGGGCGTCTTGATAGTCAAGTCAGAAACTCAAAAAGCCAAAATAATAAAATAGACACAAATAATTTTTTCATCATATCCGCCTCAGCTGCAGACCTGTACATATTCAACATCCACATATCCAATATCTTGGATCAAAGCTATCAGGTCGGAGAGTCAGTGGCATGCCATTTTTAGAGCTTCTGAACAGCAAACAACAGGTCAAGGCGGCTCACCAAAATTATATGTTCCTATAATTGTATTTCCAAACATTTGTCTTTAATTTCTAATGTAATCAAAGAAAACTCCTTGAAAACATAAGTATGCACATTTTTAGATGGTCATTTTACTAGTGAAATTCTGTTATGTAATCCAAGGATTACAGTTATCATCAAACACTGGTGTCATTCAACAGGGGTTCCTTTTGTGCTGCTCCCTCTCTCTCAAGTGTCCTCCAAACCCCCTAGGTCATGCCGGTTAAAGAGGCCTAATACTCAGGAGGGACTCTCCTTGCAGGTGCTGCAAAAGTCTGGCTGTGGAGGTTCAAGTTGTGACAGTATATTTATGGCAGGTTATGCTGGCCTTGTGCAGCTTCTTGGTGGCCTGGTGGCAGGTCCTGGTGTGTCTGGGGGAGCCCATGCTGTGTCAGGACATGATTTTGTTGTTCATGGTGTTCCTGAGGTGCTTGGGGTGCAGCTTGATGCCCTTGTTGTTGAGCCTCTTGTTCAAGATGCAACTGGTTGTCCAATTTATGCATCTCTGGGACAGCATTTCCTGCAACTGAAACGAAGACGCAGTTTTACATTCTCAGGTGACCATAAAATTAAACAACTATCAAAAGACAAACAAAATGGTGCAATCGGCACTCACCTTGAACCTCTGGAGGGGGTTCTACTTTCTGTGATTTCAGCCGTTCCATATGCTCAACTGCCTGTAACAATGGAGTTTCATATCAGTTTTTTATATTTTAGAAGAATACACAGTAGGCCCACTGTGGCTACCAACAGACATCTGATATCTTAAATAAAACACTGACAGAAAATGTATTTGTCAGAAAGTGTTGTCACATTGAGATTCCACCCACAGATTTGGTGTCTTGTTTGGATGTGACCCGTCACTGTTAGAGTAAACCTTGTCTACAACAAAAAATTATTACAAATAACAGTGTACCACTCCTTACCTGTTGCAGCTCTATTTTCTGTGCATTAAGCTGCTCTTGTTGTCTCTCCAGCTCGTCTCTCTGTTTCTTGAGGTCCTCCGCCTTCTGGTTCAGGTCATGTTCCTGCTGAGCAAGATGCTCCTCAAACTCCCTCATCTCCTCGTCCGTGTAAGCCTGGTTCTGCTCCAGGGTCTGAGGAACACACATTTATTACAATCTTACTTCTTGTTAAAAAATTATAAAAATAATCAACTTTTACCCTACTCTTAAATGTCAACATGATACATATATTGCGTCTCACCTCCCAGCTATCTGGCTCCAAGAATTCTTTTTTCTTTGTAGCAACCAGGAATTCGTCTAAAGAGACCAGCCTGTCTTTGTTAGAATCCACCTATGAGGAAGATGGGAGCAAGACAGAGTCAAGGTAACAGCTAATAGATGGAGGGCTCCGTCTAATGCGCATGCCTGAGTGTAACTTACTGTACCTCATTCATGACATGCTCTCTCATACGTAGCCTCTCTTCCTCCATCTCCACCATATCATCCTCTTCATTGGTGGGGTCATAAATTTTTTCCAGCTAAAATGACACCAACAGTCAGTGCAAAGACCATTCACTGAAACATTACACATTTTCAGATGCCATGGCTTTACCTCTTTTGTGAACAATGCCTCCAGTTCCTGTTCATCAAAAAAGCCATCTCCATTGGTGTCTGCATTGTCAAGGAAACAAAAAACGACTAGTGATGAACAAATGTCCCATCCATATTGTGTTATATGTAATATTACACAATATGGATAGTATGTGGCACTGAATAAATGAACATCATCCTTCCAGTCTTTAACAGTTGCCGGCTGGTTACTTACCATGCAGGTTGAAAAAGGTCTTAGGGTCAAAATCTTCAGGGTCCAAACCATCAGCTTCCTCCCACACCTCCTTCAGTTGATTCTGGCTACCCTGCAACAAATTTGAATTACAGCTGAATAAATAACACATTTCAACATTTTGGTAAATAGTTCACATGTCAATGCTGGAAATACACTGCAGAGAAACCCAAACCCCACCATGGACATAAAGTACCACTTTTGTTTGCGTTATGCAGAAACTAAACTCTTCAAATCTAGACTGAAACTTCAACAGGAACATTGGCTTTAACATAACACATCATGTCTGTGTGTCATATTGTCACCTGTGTGTGCAATGAGGTCAAACTTACCGGGTGGTTGACTTTCGGGTGGTCAGCATGCTTCTTCCTCATCTCCTCGTAGTGCTCCTCCTCTTTCTTTCTTTCGTCCTCGTCCAGTGTTTTCAGGTGTTCCCGTCTGTCGTGCTCTTTCATCATTTCATACTTTTTGAACTCATCGTGTCTCTCTTTGTCATAGTTCTCCAGATCTTTAGTGGCCTTGATGCAAGGGAAGAAAAAATTACAAGGGCTGTAAATACAAATTCATAGTTAAAATGGTGCAACTGCAATTTTCTACTTTTTTCATGTTGTTAATTGGAAACTAAACTAAACTAAACATACCTATTATACAGCATTCGCTGTGCTCAGCATATAGAACTGTTTACTGAGAGTTTAATAAAAAATGTTTCATTTTGTTATGAAAAGTAATGTGTAAGGACGTACTGGAGATGGGCAATCCATCAGAAATAATTAATTTAAGTCCCTTCATTGTGCACACACATTTTGCAGGTCCAACATAGCAGTACTCATGGCATATCCAGATCAACTGCTCCACATTGCAATTGTCTGCTCTTATGTTAAAAAATAAATAAAAAAACAATAAAGAAAAAATGAACATCATAGCGACATCTTTGTTTAAAAAACACTACAGTATTCTGATTATCAAGGAGGATATTTTTTTCCCCAATCTTTGAATTCCAGCTTGCTAGAGCCTCTCAGCAGTTGTGAACAGAACTTTGTGTGCACAGTAACTTTGACCAAAATTAAGGTAGTAAGGTAAAATATACAGTCAGCGGACACTTGATTAGGTACACTTGTTTGTATACTTGGTATTTATAATATTAATTTTACATATACATATTATTCACACCTCTAAGACAGTGTCAACCAAAAACTGAATTGAAACTGCATTAGACTGTACAGGTGTATCTTATAAAGTACTGATTTTGTATATAAAACCAAATATGTTATATAAAAAGTATGGTATGGTATGTTATGTTAAATGAAAGTTAAAGTATAGGTGCAATGTAGTGCATTTTAAAATCATCAGTAAGAAATGGAATTGTCAACATCAATTGAGATAAAGGAGCAGGCCTAAACTTAATCCACTTTTGTAAAAATAAAATAATTCTCTTGAGAATTTGTGCTGAAAAGCAGGTCACATTACACTTAGCTGCAGAAGGTCCTGCAGGCTCCTATAATGACACAACTGCTCTCTACACCTACAGCTGCCTTCATTTCCTTCCTGGATGCTGAAAATGTCAACAATCCACACAACACGTGGTCATTCTTAAGCCATTATTGGCAGCTTACAAATAAAGCAGTTTTGTGTCAACCTCTCTCCTGCAGCCACAACATTCCTGTTTAGTGTGTACTTTCCATCTGGCTAGTGTAATGACCAATAACTTACTAAAAAATGTCAATGACAGTTTAAATGAGTGGAATAGTGTAAACATGTCATTAACTTAACTTTTTTTTTTTATGGAATGATGTAGCAACAAGATTTACCGATTTGATGAGTCGATCCAGGTCATCCACTTCAAATGTATGTGGGTTCATGTGGTTCAAGTACTCAAACTGTTTCAGCAGAGCCTGGTGGTCCACTGCTATGTCTATTCAGGGAGTAAATGATGACATAAATGACAACATTTAGAAATATAACATCGCATCTTCCTTGTATTATTTAAGATGTATCATCTTACATCAAAACTAAATGTACATTTTGTTGCACAACATACCATTTCCTCCTTCAAGGTCTTGCTTGGCCTTAATCAGAGTTCGGAGTCTGTTTACCTCCTGCCTCTTCAGCTCATCCAATTTGGTTCTGACGTGATGGCTTACAAAGTCCAGCTCTTTGGCCAGCTTACCTTGCTGTATTTTACATGAATAATACCAAAGTTAGTATTATTTAACACTTTTGTAGATTTGTAGCAGTGCATGAAATAAATAAATTAATGAAAAGTAACTATGGCTTTCAGTATTGTGTAAACTTAGAATGAATTGTGCAATTGACCAAAATAAGAATGAGAAAATCTACTGGTGAATTGTTGGCATCTCTCAAAAAATCCATTATTTCCCTGGAAGATTTATCAAATTTCTGGAGGAGTGAAAGTCCATAATTTACTGGTCAGAGTAATGATTTACTAACAGTTTACTTAGGGCTGGTGGAAACTTCCTGTCATGCTGATAACAGAGAAAAGCAGGATACCTTGATGTCTTCCATGTCTGTATTGTGAAGCTTTTCTCTGAAATGCTGATCTTTCTCTAGAAAATCAATGACTTCCCTGAGGTAGCGGTCGTAGTGGAGTCCAGTGTCCTATAAAATATAACAGATCAAATGTCACTTAAAACCCCAGGTAATATATTAAAGATAATGTACATTAAAATAATCATCACCTTTTGTTTATTATGTTACTTTACATAATAACATACTATTAGCAGCGCCATCAGCATTTCAGTCTGATATACTGAAACCCACGTTGTAAAGTGGGAATATTTTTGCTTTCATGGGACACATGTTTGCTGACAAACATAATAGATCCTGTGTGCAGATGTTTGATGTGAGGTGACAGGTTTGGTCATGCATCAGTATAAACTGTATTAATGCCTTATGCAAATTGCCATATGCTGCAGCTGTTCTATGGTTCTATGGTTTACTTATTCTCCAGTAAATGGCTGCACTATGCGTTCTCACCCCAAAACAGAATCTACATGGTATTTGTTTAAGCTCTGATAAGCCAACATGTTAATATTAAACATGGACAAACCCTTCCTGAAGCAGAAAGGCGAAACTTTAATCTGTGCACTCACAAAGCTACAACATCTGGAGCCGCTGTACTGATGATGAAATGGATTTGTGGGTTCATACGTACTGAGTGGAGTGTCAGATTGAGGTAATTTAATTGTAGTGCAATGAGCAACCAGGCCATCACTCATTTAAATTAGTCCGGGTGCTGTTGCCAAACTCTCTCTCTATATTGCTGATGAAGCAGCTTATAACAGCGACATAACTCCATAGCATAAGGCAAGGGCGTCACTTTGTGTTTTTGGGGGGGGGGGCGTAAGGGCTCAGATTAGGGGCGTGATGATATACTTGGGTCACGAAACGTGACAATGCACAAGAAGAACAACAGAAGATTTTAAACACTATTTTGAAGAAATATGAAATGCAGAAATATATGAGCGTGGGTCTGGGAGTTCTCCGCCATAAAATTGGAGCATTAGACATTTAATTTCCTGCATTCTGTAGACATTTTCTGCTCCAATTTACAATGTAAATATCTTTATTTATATAAAGGGAAACAAAACTATCAATTCCGCTGTCAGGTGACAAGTCATAAATATAAAAATATAACAGAATATAATGGAGTAATCTGCTGCAATTTTTGGACAATGCACATTTGTTTTTTCTATATTTAAATTACATGCATTACATGTTTTCTT
Organism: Micropterus salmoides; assembly: GCF_014851395.1. Lineage (NCBI taxonomy): Eukaryota > Metazoa > Chordata > Actinopteri > Centrarchiformes > Centrarchidae > Micropterus > Micropterus salmoides. Next base: position 18,287,230 of record NW_024044348.1, read on the forward strand.
ATTATGCAAATAAATAAAGCATCCCCAGTGTAAATGCCACCTATGGCATCAGGACTGCCTGCAACTAACAAGTTACTTATTATTTCTGAACATTGATAAAACATTTAGTGTAAAAATATTTAAAAAAGGAAATGCACACCAAGTTACCAAAGCCCACATACATTACTGAATATGCTTATTCTGCCTGACCTCCTGTCACACAAAATTAAGCCTTCAATTAAAATAATATAAAACAGGAAACAAACTATTTAACAGTGTAATACTCAAAGATTTTGGATTGGTGTTTAATTTACAAAAGTGGAACATTTATCCATTCATCAAAATGTTGATGTGTAGACATGGACAGATTGAACTGATTCATTTCCATTTTGTGTCATCTTACCACACTAGCTGGAGGTTCTTCGGGTGTTTTTTCTGGCTCTTTGACTTTTGTCTTATCAATACTGATTGGCACTGCCTCTAAACACAGCAGCTGGACCAGCAGCAGCAGAGCCCAGCCGGCGAGAAGGGCCCGGCTCCAATACATCTGGAAATGAGGACAATTAACGTAACAACAGTTTTCCATTACATTACTATTTACATTTTGTGAAATATAAACAGAAAATAAACAGTCACCGCATCCCTGTGTGTACAAGGATCGTTGTGTGGCCAGCTTCCTCATTTGCTCTTACTCAAACAGCTCTTCTGTTGTACATTACTGGCTAGCTAATACTAACCAGAGTAGGCTGTTGGTGTTAGCTTTAGCACTGCCACTGACAGATTCGGCTAATGAGAATCAAGCACCTCAGCTAGTTACTACTCGTGTATTCTGACAGTATGAGCAAGGCAACTAACGTTACATGTTCATGACACTAATCGGTAATAGGCTTCCCCAAAGAGCACCATAGATGTGTGTGACTTGTATACTCACTTTATTATGAGTCCTGGACCTCATCTGCTCTGTTTTGCTCCCGTCGCTCCCTCTCAGCTGAAGTTGTGTCGGGCAGCTAGCTCGCTAGTCAGCACGCAAGGTTGTTCGCTTGGTAGCGTTAACCGCAGTGGCCAGTTGAGCTGTCTGTCAAACGGACCAATCATGTTGCGTTGCATTGAATCGTACGTGGCGAGATGACGACAAAACAGGTGGGCGGTTACTTTCTTAAAATTGCAGATTTAATCCATAACAGCAAATTGAAAGCATAGGTCAGGAAACACACATGTCTTGTTTATTACTTTATTTGTGAAAGAGGATGACTTTGAGAATTGACTTACATAAAGTAGGTACAAGATATGTACTGTTCTTTCACTGTACAAATGGTGGAAAAAGTAGGCTATTCAAATAATGTGAAAATAGTAGTATCACACTGCAAAAAAACATCAATTTTACTCTAGGTCCTAAGCCTTACATTTAAAACATTAGTTATGTAGAAGAACACAAATATAATCAGCGAATTTTCATGAAGTTAGTATTCAAAGTAAAAGTATGCATTATTCAAGCATTATTGGTCCCTGTTGGATAATTATTAGCCTACTGATGCATTTATGTGTTAGTAAGCTTCTTTGGGCTTATTGAATTAAATGGAACTGAATCAAATATGTTGCTCCCTAGTTATTCATCAGGGGACATAAGCACAAGTTTTGACACGAGAGATTGAAAGCTGGTTAATTTAACTGCTTACATGAGTGTTGGGTAGCCTGTGCAGCATGAGGTAAAACCCTACATTGTCATCCTCATTGATTAATGATTGGTAGGCTGTGGGTCAGGACTAATCACAGAGTTGATGGTTCGATCCCACATGTCAAAGTGTCTAGGACACAACTGTAGATTGATGCCATCTGTGTATGACTGTGTGTGAAGGGTGAATCAGAGGTACGTTGTAAAGCACTTTAGATAAGCTATAAGGAATTCATACTGTATATATGACATACTGTATATATGTATAACAGGAATTCCATGTTAGTTTAACTGCTCAAATATGTTGGAAGAAACAGGAGATAATGAGTGCATGATTAAAACCATCTAGAACTTATTTATTAGATTTTAAAAAGATTTAAACCATGCTCAAATCAGATTCCCTCTTGTTTTAACAGCTGCTTGGACCAGCTTGGACAGCGGGCATAAATTTGCTGCCCAGGAGTTGTAAAAACATTTGCTTCGTACTGGAACTGTGGGTGCAGGACTACAAATCCCAAAAGACTATATATGAGCCTTGGCAGGTACAGCAAGACAATGAATCTAATTTTTATCTGGATCAGTTGGCTTATGACTAAATATAACATCCATGCCCTGTAGGTGTCAGTGTAATAGTTCAATGAGCTGGAATGCAATTAATCATTGTCTTAGATCATAACTAACATAGAAAGTGAAAGAAAGCTTGAGCAAATGAGGAAGATCAGCACTTCTTTTCACTCAACAACTATATGATGATTATATGTGTTGCATAATGAACAGGAGACTACTGTCTAAATATTACTCTATACTGTGGAGTAGTTAATTATTAAGGCACCTCCACACATTCATTTAAAGACCTTACCCTGCTCAGATTAAGGGATAATTTGAACAATGCATTTCCGAAAAGATATTATTGATTTCCTATGTGAGAACCTGCCAGATAGATTAGGACCCAAACTATTCTAAGTGGAAGAGCTGAAAGTCAGAAGACAACAAGATAATCTTTATTACATTTTCTGCTCAGCACCTTTAGTAAGCTGTGATTCAGCAGGAGGAGACTCTCTGAGGAGAAGACAATAACATTGAGTCACCTTGCTGCATTGTGAGCCTCTGGCAGCGGAGAGGATGGGAAGCAGCAGCGGAGACCACACTGCAGAGCTGCACTGGACTGCGCATCAACTATGTGTGTATTTGTGCGTAAATTAGTATGTATAAGTGGATGTGTGCGTAGTGGGGATGATGATAAATCACAGCAAGGTCAAAGAACAGAAAATTGAATGGGGATACCAGATGATTACACTGCAGTATACATTTCAGCTGCACTGTACTTCATTTTGCAGATTGGCTGCAGAATGCACAACAAGATAAATGTGCACCAATTGATGCTAAATTTAAGGACAGCAGTATCAATAATACAGTGGTATTATTGATTAATCCAAATACTTTTCATCCCGTTTGCAGATCTCTGCTTGACCTTGCAATGCAGAAAACACTCATTCCCCCAAATGCAGCATTTCTTCACTTTTCTTCTTCAAATCTGTTGCAATTGGGTGGCGCCGTTCTCATATTGTGACAGATGTAATAATGCATTTTATTCTTTAAACATTTTGGTTTGTTTCTTTGAGGTAGATGAGTGTGAAATTAAAGGAAAAACAAACATGCAGGCCAGGTGTCTTGGTATGGTGTCAGACCGCATCGTCTAACACTGTGTCAACTGGGATTAGATCTGATGATTATAAAGGCCAAAGCAAATGATTCCCATATTTTTAAAAGTAATCAAACTATTCACTACCCCCTTGTGTTCTGTATGGACACATGTACATTTGTTGTTTCCACACTTATTTCTTCACTTTGACCATTTAATTTGTCATCCGTCTCTAAATCACATATACTTAATTGTACATTTCTCTTTATGTCTCCTATATGAACAGAGACCCTACATATAAGGTTGGAAACATATTATAGCAGGGATAATGCTTTTAGTCTTTGACTTTTCTGTCAAGCAGATAAGAATTTAGAAGGTTTACAGTGAATTGGTTTCTGCACAGCAGCTGTACAATAATGGTTTCTTAGAGGCAGTGTTTTATCTCTCACCGTCTTTGAGGCAGAGTGCCTTAAACCACTGGAGAATGTTTGAACAAAGAATCCCCAAAAGGGAATCACAGATCAAATATTTATAATGTTGACAGATGTTTGTTCTCTGCTCAGTGGTATATACCCCATACAGTAGTATTTCCTTTCACAAAGGACACATAAAAATTACTGTAAACTACACCTCAGAGGAAACACAAGAAACTCTTGTGTATTTCTGCATGTCTTTCTATGATCATTTGACAACTTTATTGGACTACATTTGCTCCTTCCCTGTAAAAGCACATAATGTTCCATGTGTTCCATGCTCTCTTGCATTAATGATAATGCAAGAGAGCATGGCATGATGACGTGAATCACTGCTGCTTGTCTGTTGATGCTCGCTGTTGAGCAAAATAACTCCTGTGCCAACACTACTGTGACTTTGAACATTTCCTGCCCTCACATAGACCAAGTGAAATTTATGGGCAGCATTGGCAAATTGGGCAGGTCTGTTTCATGCAGTGTAAGCATTATTGTAATGTCTCTTGGTCAGGAAGGTTCTCTGTCCTCAAGGTGTGACTGCAGTGAAGGTGATATGAGCTAGACAAACTTCATCTAAAGCTTCTAGTACAATTTATCCATGGGCATTTGTTCATTCACACATGCAGGGATGCTCCACTCACACACGCACACACACACACACACACACACAGGCAGTTTTACAGAGACCTTGTAGCACTTAAATGCTTTATTTATTTGTATCATCATAATTTAAAAATGCGTGCGTCCCACACACAAAGATCTTTAATAGCAATAGTAACCCTGTACATAAAAGTTGTGGGTAATTCTATCATACTGTAGTAGAGGGGAAAAGACAAATCATAGACCTATAGCGCTGCAGTACAATAAATGCACAAAGGCAAGATATCTGAATCAATAGATAACTTTAAACACTTGAAACATTCTGTGCATTGTAAACTTTCAGAAGACTACATCAGGGTATACTGCAATGTTTCATTTTTGTTATTTATGTAGCCTATAAATTGTGTTTAAGTTTCTACAAGTCTAAACTACAGACTTTATTAAATCTGCTTTAAAGACTACTTCGGATGTTATTTTAACAGGGGACAAAGTTGATTTACACAGCTCCACCTTAAGTTCACTTGGGTTCAAATGTAGACACGCCTCCTCACCACAATCACACCTTGAGCTTGAAAATGTTTTGTTTTGTGACTTTATCCTTGTTGTAGACAAACGTTTACTCTTTTCCTGTGCAACAATTCCTCCTGTGAGTGATTCAGATGATGCTGCTTTCAAACATTTCAAACATTCCCAACTATAAAGGACTGAAAGCTGGTTGGAAACTAAAACACACTCATACTCTTAATTTCATAGTTCTCTCATACATGGCTGCCAACCTGACTTATATAAGCCTGGGACAAAAAAACACTTCTGTGAGGATGCTGGGTTCCTTGTTTTATCTGTTGCCCCTTTCTCTCATCACCCTCATTACATTTCCAGAAGAAAAAAATAAGCATGTTGGTTTAATTTAGTTAGGTTGTAGGCCTAATCATTTAATATCCCTTATAGGACTTAACATTTTTTTCATGTGGAAAATACTAGAATTACTTTTAGGATTGCTACATCAACATTTTTGTTTTATGTATTGTGCCAATCATTGCACTAAAATGCCCCAGTCATAAATTCCAACTTTAATCCAATACACTTCAACTACACCCTAGGGCCTACACCCTTTCTCCGTTGTGGGCTTTATTTATTATTAAATTGAAGAGGTCTGAGCTTTGTTTTAATTAATTTAATTTAACAGACTACTTGTGATAACCGGTTAGCCCCTTTTCGTTAGCTCAAATTACATTTTAAAGAGTCGTGAAAGTGGTCTGAATTTGGTATTCTTCCCCTTTAAAAAAAACTATGCAGCCCTAGCGGTGGTGTTTTCTGGGCTCCCTGGAAAAGTCTGCGGAGAGGGAGACGTGGGGGACAAGGCGAGCCGGAGACGAGAGATCATGGCGGCACCTCTCGGACGGGACACCCTACCTGACCACTGGTCGTATGGAGTTTGCAGAGATGGCCGGGTCTTCTTTATTAAGTGAGCGGGGTTTTACTATCGGCGCTTGTTTCTCTACGAGGAATTATTAATACGAAGGATTTTTGTTGTTTTATTATCGTTCAGTAACAGGTGTCTCTCTTGCAGTGACAAAACTCATAGCACTACTTGGCTACATCCACGCACTGGTGAACCTGTTAACTCGGGACACATGATACGGTCAGGTACGTGGCAAATTATCTGATTTGTAGGATACCGAGGGGACTTTTTCCTTCTGCTGCAATGTGTTTTCTGTCTGTGGCGGGTCGTTCAATGTATTTTTGTTCGTGTTATAGATTTGCCAAGAGGATGGGAAGAGGGCTTCACGGACGAAGGAGCCAGCTACTTCATCAAGTGAGTGGCTCATGAGCGTTGAGTTGCATTGTTTGACCGTGTAAAATGTGATCCCATTAGCTGGTTGTTGCGTTTTAAAGTGTAGCGTGTAAAATGCTTTCCTACTCTTTTTCATTCCCCTTTCTGTCACTGTGCGGTTCTGTCACGTTTTGTAACATGTCTGAGCAGTTGCAGTCAAACGCTGCTACTCGGTGAAAAATTATGCACTGTAAACACAGCATTTCATCAGCATGCACATGACGAATGACACGTAAAGACACCAGCATATGGATTAACACACAGGGGTTCCATCGGATAGGTAAAACTAATTACCTCTGCCTGCATTGTGAATGGAAAGTGGCGGTGCCTGGCAGGACAGGAAGAAGGCTATTAAAATTCTCCTCACATCCTCCATGCAGGACCTCTACTCTCTCCATTAGGTGTACAGTAGTGTGTGTGGCAGTGTGAGAGTGTGTGATAGAGATACTGGTTGCAGGAGAGAGGTGTGACCATGTGGTGACAGAGATGTATGGTATGATGGCGTTTTTGAAGCAGAGAGGACAGGATTTCCAAAGTCATGGACCGCAGTGTGAAGTTGTTGTTGTTGTTTTGTGTCAGATTTTCACATGTCCTTCAGATATTAAAATGTTCAGGAATCAGGTTTATAATCAGTGAAAGGCACCATTCCATTAGTACCACACCGACACATCTGTTATGTTCAACTAGATAACACAAGGATTATATGCATTACATTTGCATTTCCGTCTGCATTGTTTTAAACCATGGCTTTTTTTGTGTGGATTCTGTTCTGTGGCTGTCAGTGTATATCAGATGGTTACTGTGAAAGAAACCAGGAGACAAGATCCAACAGCAAATCATGCAAATCACACAATCAGATCAAAACTAACAATGACACAGAGAACGCCAATGATAAAACATAGTGGATACAAATTCATCATGGGCACTGGATCACAGTGAATTACAGTGACTTCTCCAACTGGAGCTTATTTAAGGTTTTGTAGTTCTCTACCCAAAGTCCTGTCCTGGCCATTTTAGTTCGCCCCATTTGTTCTAGATAGAAAGCCTGTATGGAGATGTTTTATATCCCTATAGCTGTGAGGTTGATAGTTTTTGGAGGTCTTTGCTCAACGATACCAGTTTATAGCACTGAATTAACAATACAGACATTTTTTGTTCATTACAGCAATACCTGCACTCAGAAATAATATATAATAATAGAAAACAGTGTAATAAAAGAGATATTATCATAGTTTAAAAGACCAAACCAATGGCTGGCCACGCATTCAGGAGCCACTTCAAAAGACGTTGTGGCGTCCAAAGATGTGGGCTTTAAAAAAGACACATAAAATGGTTTCAGCTAACAAATTTGTTGTTGCAGACACCTATACTGTGTGTAGAATAAAGGCGGTTGTTGTGTTTCCCTCGTTCATGCACTTTTTCCTCTGTAAGAAGTGAGAACAATGCAACAGTGAAGTTGTGTGATATACGGTAGCCTAAATGTCAAGGCTGTTAAATCAGTCGACTACTTGTTGCCCAGTTAGCTCAGTGGAAGGATCCTGTTTTTGCTCTTGCTCCCAGCTTACTTCTTTGTTTTTCAGGGCTAATTTCTTGGAGTCAAACAGTGGACAGGAATGCGCCAAGACTGTTCTCTTGTACCATTCAGCTTATCTTGAGCATAGTTTTTTTTATTTTTTATATAAATATAAAAAGTATAGTATAGTATAATATATAAAGAGTATGATGAGCTGGATACCATAGTGTGCCAGACATATTTAACTTTAACAAGAGAGTATTAATTAATATACTCCTTTGTCTGTTTTATTATTTATTTAATTATGTATTGATTTGTCACTGGGCCGGACAGGGGGGCAGACATGGGTATGGGGGGGCACAAACATCGTACAAACAGACAACATAGAGAAAGGACAACACCTGCAAGAGAAGGGGGATGGAGGGTGGGGACAACATGGAATAGTAGAGGGAAACACCAATTGCAGAAAGCAACAAAACCTGCAAAAGAACGGGAGGGGGGCTTGGGGCAGAGAAAAACAAAAACAAAAACAAACAAACACAAACAAACAAACAATAATAATAATAAAAGACAACCAGCTGAATAGCAGCAATAATCAGCTGACATAGTAAGACAACTAAGAGAAAAATGAAAACAAGAAACAGTCACTCAAAATAAATAAGCAACACAGCACAGCCATGAAAGCTGGAATGATAAAAATTATTTAAATAAGTAACTGAAAAAAAAGCATCAAGAATAATTCTACCTGGGACAACCTAAATTTGTTTGTGTCTGTGTGCGTGTGGGTGAATGTGTCATAAGCCTGTTAAAGAATGTAGTTCTTAGTGAGAATGGGAAGCCACGACCATGCCGCATCGACCCCAGCAACAGGCAGGCAAGAACCCTAATAGCCAATAGGGGTGGGAGAAAAAAAAATAAATAAATATGACTCCCAGATACATCGTGATGCAAACGCGGAAGACCCTGGCCCAACCAACAGACGACCCCAAAAAAATGACCATCCAAATGCCAATTGACAACGTAATGCCGACGGAACACAAAAGGCGTAACCCGCGGAAGAGCAGCGCCTAGACCGACTGCGGCGCGCACACAACATAGATCAGTGCTCCCCCCCCATCCAGCACCCCACCGCCGTGGACCGAACAGCCAAAACGTCACGCATTCATCAACATCAATGCACTAGTGACGAGCCCAACCCCCACACTGCGCAAGCACGGCAACACCCAATGCCCGGCAACCCCCCGTGTATCACACGTGCGAGCCTGGGCAAACAAGAGTGAGCCAGGTGCAGAACACGATGGCAAAATCCAGCGGAGAAAACGCCAGCAGCAAGTCCCAGCCCAGCAGCAAACGCGCCGTGCAGGCCACCGTGCGCCCGCCAATAAAAGTACGCCATCCCCCAACCGCCGGAAAAATGAATGCCGGCCGCGCCAGCCAACATCCCCCATGCACAGCACGTCCCCAGGCCACTGCGCGACACCAGCCAAACCAGCAACGAAGCAAAATCAACTAGCTCAGCTGCATGTCACCACCAACCCACCCACCTGTCAAAGGCCGAGAACTCCAGGCAGAGGTCCAGAATAAACCGGAGCGCAGCCCCGCCCCGCACCAACACTGCACATCCCGAAAACTAACTTTATGCTTCAGACTGCAGTGGGGTCCGACAACTGGCCGACAGAGAAATGGGGAACCATGGATCTGAGGCCAACGAAGCAAACCAGGGTCGCAAACTGGTCCCTCCAAGCCAACGAGGAAATGCCTCCCCCGGACTCCAATGCACAAACCAAATGCCCAGCAGCCATCCAGAGACCCTGCATAGGGAAGAAAAAAACAAACAAACAAAAAAACCCAATGCATCAAGATGCATCGACAATTGCCCAACAATCCCACCGCAGCCCTCCAAACTGCAACTGGATCGACCCGCCACCCCCAATAGCCAGGGCACCTTGTGACCCCCCAAAGCGCAAAGGACCCTAGACCGCATGTCCCGGGGAGAGCTGCGCCCTGCCCCGAGGGAGAACAGCAGAAAGCCGTGCCGGGAAGCTCCCCGCTGCCAGGGAGCGATAACACGGGAGAACCAGGCCGACAGTCCCCCAGCCCAGCCGGAGGCATCCCCCCCCAGAGTGCAGGCAGAGCCAGCAGCCCCCGAACCCAGCCCCCCCACTCAACCACCCCCAAGGAAGAGGGCCAAAACCTACCCTGACAACACCAGCCATGTGCCCCTGGGACTCCCAAATGCCCCCCCTGTGAGAGAGCCGGCAGGGGGAAGCAGCGGCAGCCCCACCCCTGCAGAGGAGGGCCCAGGTGTGGAGAGGAGACAATGGGCTCCCAGGCCCAGGGACACACCACCCACCCAGAAATGAGCAAAAGCCAGAAGCCCGAGTCCCCAGACCCCCAGGTCCAGAGCGGGCCCCCACCCCAGGGGAGCCACGGCCCCCTGACCCACCCCAGGCCAGGCAAGGTGGTCACCAACCCCGGGGCTCCTGTGGCAGGATACGAGGCCAATGAGAATCCCCCAACTCCTTCAACCCCCACTAATGGATAGATCTGTCTCCCACTTTAAGAATGGGAGAGAGATTGAACTGTCTGTTTTTAACAGTAACATGTATACTTTTGATAACAGTTTTGGAGGGGAGAGTTTAAGAAAGTCTGTTATCATTGGAGGTAGATCTAAGTCCATTATTACATCGTACAAGGTCATCCTCTATTGATTTAAGTAAAGGCATGTAGTTTAGCCATGTCAGTTCTGACAGCCTGGAGGAAATATTGACACCCAGATATTTAATATTCCCAGACTTTAGCGGTGTGGTAGATATACTCTGGAAATCACACATTACAGGTAAAACTATGTATTTACTCCAGTTAATGGAGTAGTCTGAGATGGATGAGAATTTATCTATAAGTGTGATTGTCTCAGAAAGAGAAGTTTGTGAGTTTAGGAGGAAAAGTAATACATCATCTGCATAAGGCTTATCTTGTGGTGTATATTTTCTGTTTTAACTCCTTTAATATTATTATTTTGTCTGATAGCAGCTGCTAGTGGTTCTATAAAAATGGCAAATAGCGAGGGAGAGAGTGGGTAACCCTGCTTGGTACCCCTTTGACGACTAAAGCATGGAGAAGTATGATCGTTTGTCCTGACAGAAGCTCTTGGGGAACTGTATAAGATTTGAATCCAATCTATGAAAGAGTTTCCAAATCCAAATTTATGTAAAGTAGCGAATAGAAATGTCCAATTTACTCTGTCAAATGCTTTCTCTGCATCTAAATAAACAACTGTAGTTCCAGGTTGTGAATAGTGGCATAGTCTATTACATTAAGTAGCCTGCGTGTATTGTTGGTGGAGTGCCTGCCCTTAATAAATCCTGTTTGGTCGGAGTGTATTATACCAGGAGTGACCTTCTCTAGCCTTCTTGGTAGGGTTTTGCAGATGATTTTAAGATCTGCGTTAATAAGTGATATTGGGCGATAACTGGACAGGAGTGTGGGTTCTTTGTCTGGTTTAAGGAGCAGGCTGATATTAGCAGAGTTAATTGTTGGAGGCAACATGCAAGTACCCTTAATTTGCATAACCATCCTATAGAATGTGGGCGCAAGTATTTCCCAGAATTCCTTGTAGAATTCAGCTGGAAAACCGTCTGGCCCAGGGGCTTTATTATTCGACATGTGTAAGAGAGCTTCCTGGAGTTAAGCCTTTGAACCAAGTGAATCCAGAGCCCTGATCTGTTCATCATCTAACCTTGGCAAATCTATATTGTTCAGAAATGCATCGATGTTAGAGCTAGATGCATCAATTTGTGATGTATATAAGTTTTTATAATAATCTCTAAATGCATTGTTGATTTTGTCTGGGTTATGAAACAGATTCCCAGCTGAGTCCTTTAAGGAGGAAATTGTTATTTTTTCTTTATTCAATTTCACTTGGTTGGCTAAGAATCTGCTGGATTTATTGCCATGTTCAAAGTTCTCCAAGCGTAGTCTTTGCAACTGAAATTGTGTTCCTGTGGGGAGGCAGCAAGGGCAGTTTCTAATGTTTTTAGTTTTTGTTCTAGCTCTAATTCACGAGATCTCTCTTTCTTTTTTTTGTATGATGAATAGGAGATTATTTTACCTCTCATGACTGCTTTTGCTGCCTACCAAAGAAGACATGCAAAGTTCCTGGCAGTCTTTAGTTTCCATATATATTGCCCACTCCTTTTTGAAATAAGTCTCCAACTTCTAGTTGGCTGTGTGACTTTTTTTTTAGTAAGAGTGACAGAAACCGATTCATGATCACTGATAGTGATAGGGTGAATCTAAGTGTAGGAAATGCCATAATTGAGCTGTCTATGAAGATTCTCAGTCATCCAGGTCATAGTTATCCAACTGGACTTGATTTTAACCTTCGTTGGATACATAATTGAGCTGCTAACCAAAAAATAGTCAAGGCGAGAATATGAGTGGTAGACCGGTGAAAAGAAGGTATATTCTCTAAGAGTGGGTAGTAAGTACGCCAAAATCGCTCATGGATTGTTTAAGGGTGTCTGTTGATTTCCAAATATGGTGACTGCCTGCCATACTGAGCATGTCAACTGCTGGATTACATACCAGGTTGAAGTCCTCTCCTATTATAACAGCTGTGTCTGAGTGAGCAGAGAGTGAGTTGAAGAAAGCATGATAAAAGGAGGGGTCGTCAACATTTGGGCTATAGATATTAGCAATGCATATATGAGTAGGCCTATTTTGAATCGAAATGTTAACAATAATAAATCGACCCTCTGTATCTATAGTAGAGGTATTATGATTGAAGTGTGTTTTTCTATTTATCATAATGGTGACATCCCTTTGTTTTGAGTAATAACAGGCTGAGTACGAGTGAGGAAACTGTGGTGAGTTTAGTTTATCTTTTGTCTTGGATAAATGAGATACAATTTCTGCTTGCAGTTTATTTAGATGGTTGAAAATTTTTAATCTCTTTTCCCTTGAACCAACTCCACATACATTCCAAGAGGTGAGCTTAAGTGTGGTCATCATTCAACTAAGGGATGTGGTGTAGGCTAGTGTGTGCAGTGTGTGTTTTGTATCCTTGTGTGTGGTGTGTGTGTTGTGTGCGCCTGTATGTGTGTGTCTATGTGAGCATAGTTAATATCTTCAGTGTTCTGTTGATGTGTCAAAGAAAGACAAATCATTATATGTTTGTCAGAGTGGGTTAAACCGCTGGGTGATTATCTTTATTTATGATTTAATATGCTAATATAGAGATATCTTGGTTCATAATTATCAGTTTCATTCCAAGTGAACATACATTTTATCTTGTATCATGCCACTTACTTTGACTATGTATATAATTGACAGTGAACTGTAACATAGTGATATTGAGATACTGCTATTATAATGATCACAGTATTGAAGTCTAAAGCCACCCCAGGTATGAATGTATATAAAGATAAAGATTGTTGCAGAACTAAAAAGCTGTTGTTAAAACACAGCATTGATTCATCTGCAATATGACAACTTGATTGGTATTTTTTAATTCCTGAAACAGTAGGACTATAATAGATAATTACTTTGAGAAATAGCTGATTGGTGTATGACTCATTTTAGTATTCTCTGATGACTGAGTACTGTCATTTTCTCATTGCGGAGAAGTTTGTCTTTGGTGGTTTATTAGATTTATTGACCTTGATAATTCCAGGTAATTAAAGGAAGCATCACTTTTGTCAAGCTCACCTGGCTTTTAACTCTAGCATTCAGCTAATTAAGGTAGGAGTGGATCCACAGGCCTGGTTAATTTATTACTACTTTGTTGTTAAAGACATGAGTCGGCTCAGCAGATTAAAGGTTAGAAACAGCTTTCTTTCCAGGAATATCTGTGCTTTGGTTTTTAATGTTAACTGGCAAAACTCAAAACACTGACAGTGAAGTGGCTTCAGCTCAGTGGGATTCATTCATAAAATCACATTAAATAAATTGGAAAGGGACTGGACAGCTTGGATTGTGGCCCTATTTCAGAACATTAAAATCATCACAAGGTTTAGTTTACAACTGGCTGCAACTCATCATTTTAAAATTCCCATTAATACTACAGGGGCAACCCCCATTAGCTCTGAGTTTAGGTGAGTTTATTTTTCTGCTCCAGGGTGCACTTAAACATCAGACTTTATGAGAAGCTCTCGTGAAGTGCACAGTCAGATTTTTAGGAACAAATTAAGTAGGTTCTTCGATAGAAATCATTTCTGCCCATTCGTCTTCTCGTCTCATCTCATAGCTGTCCAGGAACTATACAAACTCAAGTAGGACCTAAGTCTGCATGGTGCTGCCATGACAATAGTCACTAGATTTGGTTGTGTGTTGATCATGGTATTTTTCCGAGGTGGATTACAAAGGAAGGCTTGTTTAGACGTTGCTATTCTAGGACAGCCTGTGGTCTGTGGACCTGTTAATCTGTGTAGTGGTTTATTTTTTAAACAGTGTGAGGGCTGATGATTTTTCATCAAGTCGAACAAAGAAGGATTTATATATGATAAAACATAGTTTATATTATGTACCTTTGATGTTTAGTTTAAGTTCACTTTAGTTACAGTACTCTTAATACACTGACGTTAACATCAGACTGAACTGTGCAGACTGGAAGAGGAGATGGTCAAAACTAAAGGGCGAGGTCTGTTGTCATCTGTGGCAGTAGATTGAAATAGAGTCTTTGGCTGTCATACTTGGCAAATCTCCAAGGAAGTGACCCAATTTGAAAATCATCTTCCAAAATCATCCTGTTTCAAACCCTGCAGAGGATCTGCCACAGATGAAACAGGACTATGTGTTGAGGTAAACTTGTGTAATGGATGCATATTCATTTTAGGAAAGAATTGCACAGCCGAAGAAGACGTGGCAATAGGATGTGTACAGCATACTGTATTATTAGAATGCACAGTTCCGACACTGATATCGGATATCGGCCCGTTATACTGACTGAAATACCTGGATCGGGTATTGGTGACACAGGGGTAGATCTATTCCATACAATTAAATGCGTACTATGTGATGTGCCAGCAGTGAGCCTGTAGACCCCAACAGAGAGAGCTACAAACAAAGGGTTAGAAGTTTGGAGGTATTTCACGCTTGATCAAGCCTGATGGTGCCTAAAAGAATGATTCCCAGTCTCTTCCTCACAGCTTATTAAATTCACACTGGTATCGGATCGGTACTCCCATCGGACGATACCCAAAGCTAGCAAAGTACAACTAAGTTAAGCTTCTTTTTCAAGTTAAAATAGTACTGTCATAAACCTTAAAGGGATAGTTTGGGTGTTTTGAGGTGGGGCAATATGAGGTACCTATCAAAGTCAGTGTATTACCTGAATTATATGCAGCACTGCAGGTAATACACTGACTATGGATAAGTAACTTATACAACCCCACTTCAAAAAACCCGAATTATCCCTTTAATGCATCCCTCAAATGGTTAAACAGAACTATTTGTAAGTTGGAGTCTATTTGCTCCAGATGGCATGGCTGGAAGAACAATTGAAAAGAATTTAAGATATTTCAAACATTAGATCAGATCAGTAACAGTACAGTTGGTGGTAAACAAAAGAGTAAGAACCAATGTGATTATTTTACTAACTGTATGTAACTGTATGATTAATTTATGTCATATTTATATATCTTTATAATACATTGTGTTAAATGATTCCCAAGTAAAAGCTGGGCAAACTGAGTTCTTCTAGGTTTACTCTCCACCACATCACTGGCACTCACTGAGCATAGGAAATGTGCAATTCTATAGCTCCTGGGGGAAATAATGACCCCACTGAGGCACAATGGTGTCCTGTTGAGGACACAGTTCACATTGTTCAGTGGGCTTACAATACTGTGGACAGTCCAGAAAGAACTGTTTGATATAAAACTCACATTGATTTCACACCAAAAAAGGCTTACTCACCTTCTGTCTCAACTTTATGTAGGCTACTCGTCAGATGTGATAACGCCATCAACATCACTGGTTTTTAGGAGTGTTTTATTTTACCATTCTCCTGCTGCTTGTTGTGCTTTTAGGTTGTGCTTGCATTTTTTTTACTTGATGACTATTAGTTAACAGGACAGTATTGAGTTGATTAGCCATCAGGTGTTTTGGGAGTTTTGAAGCAAGGCATAAAAAAGAAGTTTATAAAACCTACAGGCCCTTATCTGAAGGCTGTCTTAATGAAGCTTGTTTTCTGCTAACACAGCAAATCCATATCTCATTGCTGAGTTCAAAACATCACTGCCAAAAAAGAGAGGGAATAAATGAGCCCCAGTGTACTTCAAATGACCTTTTCCCCTCCATATTTAGATTAAGTTAACGTGAAAAAAAAATGTATGTCAGAATTCCTCAAATACTTAAAAAAGTATTTAACTTGGGCTATTTGGGAACATTTTGTCTGCTTTGATGCTCCTTTGTAGCTTTGATGCTGGACATTGACTTTGAAACTTTTAAAGTGAGGTAAAACTTCTAATGTGTTTCTTTGTGCAGGTTTATTCTTTTTGTGACAACTTTACCACAGCGGATTTAGGATGAGCTTTACCATCACTTGTAAAGTGTTTTCCCAACTGGTCCTCCTTTGGGATCAGGCAGGAAGACAGTCCAGAAAATCACTAGCAAACCCTTCAGAAATGGTCAATGCTCAGAATATGGGACCTCAAACTATATCCTCAGAATGTATAACAACATAATTCACTGACATTAGTCTAAAATTCCATTGAGCATTGTAGTCGATGACAGTGACTGTTAGGTCTGCTAAGTAATGATCATGTTTGCTCAAATGACCGTGGACATTAAGGGACATTGTTTGGAAATCTTTGTCGAGTGCCATGCAAAGTGGCCTTGCAAACACATCACTGACAGCAGAAGGATCAGTACAAGTAATAATAATAATAGAATTTTCTTTTAAATAACTTTATTTTCTTAGCACATTTCATGCAAGTATGCAGTTCAAAGTGCTTAACAAAACAAGATCAGAATAACAATAACAATAAAATAAAAATCCATAAATAGCAAAGGCAACAGAAGAAACAAACATACAATCAAAGCAAATAGAAACAGTAAAAATGTTGTTGTTGGTTGTGGGGTTTTTTTCAGCAAAGCTGAGGTGACTGAAACAGTGCTTGGATATTAAAGAAAAGAAGGTTGGATGAAATTGTGTGTCATCGGGTTCATCCAATGGGAACAGATGTGTCACTTAACAAGATCCCATAACACCCACAGCTTTCCTACTGCATGTGTGCTCCATTGAGCACATATTAATTACATATTTATAGGTCTTATACTTGGGCTCAACTCTGCTCATGATGACAGTCTAAGTAAGGTGACTCTCTTTTACACTTTCCCAGTTTATTTGTTGTTTCTGGTTATTGTGAGAAACAAGCTGTGATTGTTGAACTACCTCTATAGGCCTCCACAGAGTACTGTAAGTACAACTAAAGTGAGGTCCTACTGTAGGAACCGTATTTCTTAAAGCGCTGTGTTGTCAGACTCTGATAACATCACTCTCAGGGTAGTTTATGCACCTTTATGCACCACAGCTGTTTTCTAAAGCATTGCTAGGGTAAATAATTATCTTTTAACTTACTTTGTAACATGAGCTTTATTGATACATGCTGGCGTTACTGAATCTGCTCTTGGGCTGTAGAATCTTCATAAAGCCTCTTTCATTTTTTTTTGTCTGACATGTTTCTGTTGACAACAGACATCCTTGACAAGATAAACATGTTAACAGTCAAAGCAGCAACCATTGTGCTTTGATTATTTTTTTGTGTATTTGCTTGTGTGAGCAGATAGTTAAAAGTTGAAAGGGCTATGTCAGCTACCAACTTGTATACTAATTTATGCACTTGCCCATTGAACTTTGTATCAGTAATCTTACAAATATATTTGTATATTTGTTGAGTAACAAGGTCATTTAGTTTCATTTTGTCCTTTTTGCCATTTTCTTAATTGGAAATGTACTTAGTTCATGGTACAAGGAATGATATTATGGGACACAGATATATTTAAATGTCACTTCACATGACATGACACATTTGCGGGTGTAGGGTCTGTAGTTTGAATAATGGTAAGTCTAAGACACTG
The DNA here is from genome assembly GCF_014851395.1 of Micropterus salmoides. Taxonomy (NCBI): domain Eukaryota; kingdom Metazoa; phylum Chordata; class Actinopteri; order Centrarchiformes; family Centrarchidae; genus Micropterus; species Micropterus salmoides. Next base: position 18,305,023 of record NW_024044348.1, read on the forward strand.
ATCATCATCATTAGATACATGTTCCTTTTTTTCCCTCCATGATTTTAATCACTATTGTTCAGACATTTGGCTCAAATATATCACTTTTGCAGACACTTCTTCTTCTTCTTTTGTTTTTCTTTAAACCTGTCCCGCCCAGCAGTCTGGTATACAGTATGAGGAGCTGGATACTCTGTTGTGCCATAAAGATCTTGCTTTAACAAGACAGTTTTAAATATACTCATTTGTCTTCTTTATTATTTATTTAGTTATGTATTTATTTGTCACCGGGCCGGGCAGGTGGGCAGAAATGGGGATGGGGGGCACAAACATAACACAAACGTGGGGACAACAGGAAACAACCTTGCAGACACTTCTGAGTTTCATATCTCTCTTTTTCTACCATCCCTCAAGCTGTTTGTTGAGACACTGACCTTCAGCTGAAAATAGATACTCTGAAATCATTGTGTCATTCTTGACAGGCAAAATCCTGATGGATCAGATTATTCCTGTCTTATCTTTGAAAGATGGAGATAAAGAAATTTGACTTCAAGGACATTATTACTATGATAGGGGCCTAAAAAAATACTATTCTCCTATACCATGGCATGGTTCTTTCTTATCGGCATTATTCTACAATTGAGGCTTATCATTGTGCATTTTATTTGTACTTGCTGATGAAATGAGTGATGATCTGAAAACATATGGTCCATGGTTACATTTATTGCAGCATCACAATCCTACCTTTTGACGAAATACTAACTAACTCCCAGCTTGTTGCACTTCTCTTTCCATTATTGCACTATGTGTGCTGTGCAGCGAATGAAAATACTGAGTGAACAGGCTATTTCAAAGTCAAGAGAGTAGCAACATGATGATTTCCACCACCATAAAGATAGCGGAGAAACTCCATGGAACATTACAAACACTTCATTCCCTTATAACAGACACACATAGACAGACAGCCTTACATTGAAGCATGAATCATTAATCCTGTGAAGATGGCAACAGTGCACATGCTAACACTTTAGCAGGGATACTGAAATTGATATTAGGATTCATGGCCAAGGAATTGCAGTTGGGCTGTTGGTGAGGTAGCGAGTCCTTTCAATCTTGTGGTGTGATTTATGTTGACCATTTGTCATTATTAGTAGATCCTTATGTCATGTTTAAATCATGTCCAGCTGTTATGTTTGTGAATCTTTCTCCTCTCCTTGGTTGTGAGGCGGCCTGAACTTTCACTTGAGGCTCGAGCGTTTTACAAACAGAGCTATCTTGTCAATATCATGTCCATGGTGACTTATTACAAGGCAGTTGAACAATGCATACTGTACAGTACTGCCGGGGCCTACAAATAGAGTTGGAGCTTAAAGCAGCAGACTGAATAAAGATGATAAAAACAAAGAGCACATTGAGAGTCTGGGACAGTGGATGTTTGTGCTGCAGAATTGAAAAGAAGCTTTCCATCAGGCCTTGTTTGGACTTGCAATATTTAACCGGGAGCCTGCAATGAATGAATACATTAAGAGCTGAGGTGTGCTCTGTGTGATGATATACATTATCTAGAATGAGTCATTCACTGTCCAGACAGCTTGAGCAAGTTTACCAGTCAGAGCTGGAGCAGGAGTCAGAGCAGAAACAGGGCTGGGGAGATGCCCGAGCCGGGATGGGGACCTGCTGTTGCAGTTGCTTGCCCCTTGGCCAGGGGACTGACTTGGCTGATCATGAAACAGAGGTGGTTGCTGGGCTGGAACCCTCCAGTTTGGAGAAGGAAGAGAAGCAGATTGAGACAAGGTAACACTGGTTTAATGCTATAATCACTGTGAAATTTTGTCTTCAGCTTTGTGTAAAAGAAATACCTGTTTTTATACATACTACGATCTGGATATCTGTAACATGCTATGGTAATGTACAGGCAAAGTAAATGGAACTGGCATGCAATAAACAGCTGACAAAAATCAAATTATATACATATAAAACGTTTCTCTTTGTCATCTATCATTCTTTTCATGTTGTTAAAGAGGGAAGCTCTAGTCTGCACCTGAGTAATTTCACCTGCCGGTCTGGAGGAAAGAAAGAGTTTGTATACCCTCCCTCTGATTAAATTCAGATGACAATTCTTTCTGCCGCATTCTGTCAGAGGCTGAGTGTGACGGGAGCCACTGCAGAGGGAAGCAGGTCCCACACTGTTCTCATCTCACCACACGGGTGAGAAGAGAGGTGATTACTTAGCAGCCACAAAGGTGGGAGATGGATGTTGTATAAAAAAAGTCTTTCTAGAGAGCGTATCTGAGACTTAGCTTTTTTGTTGAAGTTTCCATTTTTATTTTTTCCATGTGATTCCAGTGTTTGGTTAAAAATTGCTGAACAATAAAATAGGTAATTTAAACGTGAGAAACTCACATCACCAATAGAAAATCAAGTACACGGTAGTGTAACGGCATTGATTTTCTGCAAGCATAGTACATTTGCATTTAGATAAAAAAAACAGTTTGGTTCAGTGAATCTGGTAAAAGTTAAAATTCTGCTTTCACTAGAGATATTGTCTATAGGTTTATTAATATAACTCAATGCTGCAATCTTCTCTGCTTTATTTTTCAGGTCATTATATTGGTAGTATGTTTTGATTTAATTTCACCACTTTCTTCAGTGTTGATTCCACCTTTAATAGGCAGCTGTTTTCAGCAAACAAGCTCTGATAAACCCACTGTACACCACCTGCCCAGCACCAAAAGGCAGACAGAGAAAGTTAGCGACTAACTGGTAAACATAGTGGCGCATTAAGCAGCTAAAGAGAAGAGTATTTTCCTCAGGAGTTTGTAAGGACCAAAATAGCTACAGAGAGTGAATATTGGACTTGGTGGCCAGAAGCACGACTCCAAGGTGGCCAACAACTTCTTCTCTGTAGTCACAACTTTTTTTCTAAGTAGCACCTTGAAGATCTGTACAGATCTACTTAATCTGACATTTATTGACTGATCATAGGATTTGTAGCAATGAAGGTTCTTTGTAGTGTCTTATTCTATATTCCTAAAGGTACAGTATATTGAATAACCTATATCTGAATAACCTAACCCTTCAATAAGCTTATGTTTCTCATTGTGGATTACTTGACTAAATATTGCTGTTCTCATTACTGAAATATTGAGCCTGAAAAAGATAAATGAAAAGGCCCATCTGGCCAATGCAGAGAGCAGATCTGGCGGTTAGGGCAATTTCATTCACTGCAGCATTTATTGAACACATTGACCACACATCTGTGCAAGTTCTCACAAACCAATCCAATTTATTTTGCTTTTGGTGCAGAGATGCAAGGCTAATACGTTATTCATTTGCTGATTGATTCTCCCTTTTACTATTCTTTCATTTACTATGAGATCAGTCTTCACCTCCAACCATCCGTTGTCTCTAATCTGTGCAGCAAAGATGTAGTGTTAGTTATGTTTGGAAGTTTTCAAATCACTGTAACAACTGCCCTTCTCTGTCAGTGCATCCTTGAGACCAGATGGAGCATGTGCATGAACAGTCCCTCCCAAAAGTATTGGAACGGTAAGGCAAATTCCTTTGTTCTTTTTGTTCACTGAAGACATTTGGGTTTAGGATCAAAAGATGAGCATGAGACAAGAGTTCAGAATTTCAGCTTTCATTTCCTGGTATTCACATCTACAGGGGTTGGACAATGAAACTGAAACACCTGGTTTTAGACCACAATAATTTATTAGTATGGTGTAGGGCCTCCTTTTGCGGCCAATACAGCGTCAATTCGTCTTGGGAATGACATATACAAGTCCTGCACAGTGGTCAGAGGGATTTTAAGCCATTCTTCTTGCAGGATAGTGGCCAGGTCACGACGTGATGCTGGTGGAGGAAAATGTTTCCTGACTCGCTCCTCCAAAACACCCCAAAGTGGCTCAATAATATTTAGATCTGGTGACTGTGCAGGCCATGGGAGATGTTCAACTTCACTTTCATGTTCATCAAACCAATCTTTCACCAGTCTTGCTGTGTGTATTGGTGCATTGTCATCCTGATACACGGCACCTCCTTCAGGATACAATGTTTGAACCATTGGATGCACATGGTCCTCCAGAATGGTTCGGTAGTCCTTGGCAGTGACGCGCCCATCTAGCACAAGTATGGGGCCAAGGGAATGCCATGATATGGCAGCCCAAACCATCACTGATCCACCCCCATGCTTCACTCTGGGCATGCAACAGTCTGGGTGGTACGCTTCTTTGGGGCTTCTCCACACCGTAACTCTCCCGGATGTGGGGAAAACAGTGAAGGCGGACTCTTCAGAGAACAATACATGTTTCACATTGTCCACATCCCAAGATTTGCGCTCCTTGCACCATTGAAACCGACGTTTGGCATTGGCACGAGTGACCAAAGGTTTGGCTATAGCAGCCCGGCCGTGTATATTGACCCTGTGGAGCTCCCGATGGACAGTTTTGGTGGAGAGTTGAGGTGCACATTTAATTCTGCCGTGATTTGGGCAGCCGTGGTTTTATGTTTTTTGGATACAATCCGGGTTAGCACCCGAACATCCCTTTCAGACAGCTTCCTCTTGCGTCCACAGTTAATCCTGTTGGATGTGGTTCGTCCTTCTTGGTGGTATGCTGACATTACCCTGGATACCGTGGCTCTTGATACATCACAAAGACTTGCTGTCTTGGTCACAGATGCGCCAGCAAGACGTGCACCAACAATTTGTCCTCTTTTGAACTCTGGTATGTCACCCATAATGTTGTGTGCATTGCAATATTTTGAGCAAAACTGTGCTCTTACCCTGCTAATTGGACCTTCACAGTCTGCTCTTATTGGTTCAATGTGCAATTAATGGAGATTGGCCACCAGGCTGGTCCAATTTAGCCATGAAACCTCCCACACTAAAATGAGAGGCATCTCAGTTTCATTGTCCAACCCCTGTAGATGTGTTAAACAACTCAGGACATACCACCCTTTGTTTGAACCCACCCATTTTTCAAGTGAGCAAAACTATTGGAACATGTGGCTGACAGATGTTTGTTGTTGCCCAGGTGTTGCCTTTTAGGTTGATTGTTCAAACATTAAATAGCTAGACTAGTCTAAGTTTTCATCCTTGGTTCAAAGCTATAAAGACTGAATTTCCTGTTAAAGAGGATAAACCAACATGAATACCAGAGAACTGTCTATGGGAGAAAAGCAAGCCATTGTCAAGCTGAGAAAAGAAGGAAAATCAACCAGAGCCATTGGACAAACATTGGACATAGCAAGCACAACAATTTGGAATGTCCAAAAAAAGAAAGACACTACTGGTGTACTGAGCAACAGACGTCGAACAGGTCGGCCAAGGGAAACAACAGTAGTTTATGATGGAAATATCGTGAGAGCTGTGAAGAAAACCCCCAAAACATCAGTAAGTGACATCACCAACGACCTCCACATTGCAGGGGTGAAGGTATCACAATCCAGAAGAAGACTCATTTGCAAAGAAGTACAGAGATGAGCCGCAAAAGTTCTTGAACACAATGGACTGATGAGACCAAGATTAATCTCTACCAAAGTGATGGAAAGGCCAAAGTGTGAAGAAAGAAAGGAACTGCTTATGATCCGAAGCATACAAGCTCATCTGTGAAGCATGGTGGAGGTAATGTCATGGCTTGGGCGTGCATGGCTGCTTCTGGAACAGGCTCATTAATATTTATTGATGATGTAACTGATGATGGTAGCAGCAGAATGAATTCAGAAATGATCAGAACCATTTTTGTCTGCCAATTTACGGAGAAATGCATTGAAACTAATCGGGAGGAAGTTTATCATGCAGCAGGACAATGACCCAAAGCACACTGCCACCAAAACAAAGGACTTCATCAGGGGAAAAAAGAAGGTTTTAGACTGGCCAAGTCAATCACCTGACCTTAACCCAATAGAGCATGCTTTTCACCTCAAGAGGAGACTGAAGGGTGAAATGCCCCAAAATAAACAAGAACTGAAAGAAGCTGCGGTAAAAGCCTGGAATAGTCTGCTGGGTCGCAGGCTTGAGGCAGTTATTGCAAGCAAGGGTTATGCCACCAAATATTAAATGTTATTACTTTTTTCCATTACTTTTGCTCACCTAAGAATGCTGTGGTCAAACACAAACGGTGATGTGTCCTAAGTTGTTTTAACACATCTAGATGTGAATACCAGGAAATAAAAACTGAAATTCTGAACTCTCGTCTCCTACTCATCTTTTGATCTTCAACCCAAAAGTCTTCAGTGAACAACAAAAACAAAGGAATTTGCCTTACCGATCCAATACTTTTGGAGGGGACTGTATGTTGAAGTGCTGTTCTGTGGGTAGCCACTAGATACTGATGTTGAGTCTTTGTCTCTTTGAAAGTTTGATGCAATATTACATTTGTTTCAGTCTTATTGTCGTTATCAAGACATGTAATGCATGAAATAAGACTTTCTTATTATGCAGGATTTTAACTTAACTGAGTTTAACTCAGGCTTGAGTTAAAGATGTCTTACCTTCCAATCATACAATGATTAATTAATCATTTCTCAGTCATATTGCCCTTTTCCTGTATTTGACTAAAATGTTGTATCAGTTCTATATTAAATCCTCAACGATATTTCCTGTCCCACTGTGTAATTTTAGCCTTAATCAACTTAACACCTCTGGTATATTTAAAAAGCCTTTTTTTCTGGGTTTGTGGGTTTCTGATTTGCTAACACAACAGGCTGGGATTGATACAGTGCTGTTATAGCATAATTTTGCTATACAACAGACAGGAGGACAACAGTGGAAGTAAGTGATAGAGTGAGGTATGAATGTTGACCCTGGCCAATGTTTTTTTTTTTTCTGTCTGTATTGACCTAAACCACCCTCATCCAGCCCTCTGCTCTTATCTGTGTGTCTGTCTGTGGATTATTGAACCAGCACTGCAGCAGCCTGAGCCAGCCACTCAGCTATTAGTCTGCCCTACCATACTCTATCCCTCTCCCTCTGGCTGACTGGGATCTGATCTAGGGGACTCGGGGTGAAAAGGAAGGCTCTGGTTGCAGTCAGAGACCAAGGTCAGCACGTTACATTGACTGGACAACACAGTGAGGTGAATACTGCTCATCTGTGGTCACCAGGAAGAGTGGTGGCTTTGGAGTTTCTTAGCAGGTCGGGCCCTTCCCCTTTCCTCCTTCTTCATCTTCTGTATAGTGACTGAACAATTGAATGTTATCATTTTATTCCTCCCTGGAGAGGCTAAGTAGAGCTACATACTGTAAGTGCTGGCAGTGTTACTGAGTGATCGAGAGTAAAGAGAGAGGGCTGAAACAGCAGTTATACTCTGACACCGCTCTTTGTGCCCTGTCTAGCACACCCACCTAGCACAGTGCACACAGTTAAAACAGGCTCAGTTACCACACGTTACAAGAACAAAAAGGGACTCCTTATTAGTTGTCTTCAGGATCAGGACAGATTTGGACATATGAGACTTTAAAACTGGACTACTTTGCACCTCTAATCACCAACTGGTGAGTATGTATGTAGCAACATATATTATTGAGAGGACTCTGTAGCTATCAGAGACACACTGGGATTATGATGAAGCTAAAGCTGAAGGCTATCCAGTTCAGTTTCATCTCTTAAAAACTATTAAAAAATCTGTTCTATTTCTTTTTCTTACATCACTTTGTTCTTTGTAAACATATTTTTTTTGGCATTTCTGCTTTATTTGATTGTGATAGTAGAGAGAGACAGTAAAGACAGGGAAGAGAGAGGGGATGACATGCAGCAAAGGCCCCGGCCGGATTCAAACCTAGACTGCTGCAGTAAGGCCTCAGCCTTGATTTGTGGAACACACTCTACCAGGTGAGCTACTGGGCGCCCCTCTCTTTTTTAAATACTGTTCATTATGTGTGTTCGCACTTTTATTATTAGTATTAAAACGTTTCATTGCTTTGTGATCCTAAAATATAAAGCACATTTCTATATTTAAGTCACTATCCATTGAGATTACTTGTCCATGTCAGTAGTAGCCATACAGTTTATTGAGGGTCATTGTATTGGCTGTGGGCAGTGGTAGCGGTATCACATTATTAAACTACTCTGTTGCAAGTAAAAGTCCTGCATTCAATGTCTTATGTAAGTAAAATTAGGCAAGTGTTAACAGAAACATGTATTTGAAATTAAATGAAAATAAATAAAAAACATATCAAAAGTCAAAGTACTCGTTGTGCTGCAGAGTGATCGTCTCAGAACAGAAGTACTCTCATCTCGCTCGCTTTTTTGACATACTGCGTAACAGATGACGTGACGTTAGGTCCGCGTAGCAGGTCTTTGCAGATAAGGTCAACTTTTATGAACTGTAAAATGCTCACTATAATATGCAAAAAGTTAGGAACCGATAAGCAGGATCGAAATGCATGTGTCTTAACAAAACAACGATTCTTGGAAATTGGTAACAGTTCCAACCAGTTCTTGATACCCTACTGTAGAGAGATATGCACAATTCAAATAATCATTGGTGGTGGTTAGACCCGGAGGTCTACTAGGGTGGTATCATATCCACAGGGTTGAAGAGGTATTTACTTGCAGTGCGAGTGCCTTCGACTCCTGGGGTATGCTAATGAGATGTGAAGGGGGATAGATGGATGAGAAAGAGCAGCAGAGGATGAAACTCAGGGGATAAGGGCAACATCAGCTGGATGCATTACCTGCTTTCCTTTGTGTGTGTGTGAGTGTGTGTGGGAAGAGGGTGGGTTAATGTGAGACTTGACTCAGCTGGTGCAGAAATCATTTTTCACCCCCCCATGATCCTAGCATAGTCATCAGTCAGCTGTTAGGTCAGAGCCCAGTGTCTCACACTTTCCACTCATCATCTGATCAGCATTTCCTGTTTAACTTGCTTACAGTCATCCTGCATAGTAAAATGATATAAAAGTAAGCAATTTTTTGGTGCAATTTTGTTGTCTTTGGACGCTGTTGTCCCAGAAAGCAGTGTGTAGTGGAAACATAAAATTTGTTGTTGCAAATCACTTCCTCATCCCTTTCTCTTTTTTTCCTTACTCACTACCATAATTCCGCCTTTGCGCTCCTCATTCCCACCTAGCCTCTTGCTCACTCTGCATGCTGTATATTGCCTGCATTACTGCAGAGGGAATGGAGCAGAGAGGGCGTCCAGTTTAGGCAAGTGCTCTGACGGCAAAGCTCTGCTGAGGACCGCATACATTAGAAGAGGGCAGGGGAGAGGTGAGGTGAAAAACAGTACCACCACAGGGAGGGAATGTGAGAGAAGAGAATTTGATATATATATGGGTTATGGCTAATGCATGGTACCTGTAGTTTTTCTAGGTGCTCTGGGGCCTCTTACATGATGTACCCGTGAGGTTGGCTGGTTTTAATAATACCCATCACAAGCCTAATGCTCTCGGAGACAGGGGACAGTTCAGTGATTGCATGTATTTTTAGCTCCACCTCCGCGTAGCAGGTCTTTGCAGATAAGGTCAACTTTTATGAACTGTAAAATGCTCACTATAATATGCAAAAAGTTAGGAACCGATAAGCAGGATCGAAATGCATGTGTCTTAACAAAACAACGATTCTTGGAAATTGGTAACAGTTCCAACCAGTTCTTGATACCCTACTGTAGAGAGATATGCACAATTCAAATAATCATTGGTGGTGGTTAGACCCGGAGGTCTACTAGGGTGGTATCATATCCACAGGGTTGAAGAGGTATTTACTTGCAGTGCGAGTGCCTTCGACTCCTGGGGTATGCTAATGAGATGTGAAGGGGGATAGATGGATGAGAAAGAGCAGCAGAGGATGAAACTCAGGGGATAAGGGCAACATCAGCTGGATGCATTACCTGCTTTCCTTTGTGTGTGTGTGTGAGTGTGTGTGGGAAGAGGGTGGGTTAATGTGAGACTTGACTCAGCTGGTGCAGAAATCATTTTTCACCCCCCCATGATCCTAGCATAGTCATCAGTCAGCTGTTAGGTCAGAGCCCAGTGTCTCACACTTTCCACTCATCATCTGATCAGCATTTCCTGTTTAACTTGCTTACAGTCATCCTGCATAGTAAAATGATATAAAAGTAAGCAATTTTTTGGTGCAATTTTGTTGTCTTTGGACGCTGTTGTCCCAGAAAGCAGTGTGTAGTGGAAACATAAAATTTGTTGTTGCAAATCACTTCCTCATCCCTTTCTCTTTTTTTCCTTACTCACTACCATAATTCCGCCTTTGCGCTCCTCATTCCCACCTAGCCTCTTGCTCACTCTGCATGCTGTATATTGCCTGCATTACTGCAGAGGGAATGGAGCAGAGAGGGCGTCCAGTTTAGGCAAGTGCTCTGACGGCAAAGCTCTGCTGAGGACCGCATACATTAGAAGAGGGCAGGGGAGAGGTGAGGTGAAAAACAGTACCACCACAGGGAGGGAATGTGAGAGAAGAGAATTTGATATATATATGGGTTATGGCTAATGCATGGTACCTGTAGTTTTTCTAGGTGCTCTGGGGCCTCTTACATGATGTACCCGTGAGGTTGGCTGGTTTTAATAATACCCATCACAAGCCTAATGCTCTCGGAGACAGGGGACAGTTCAGTGATTGCATGTATTTTTAGCTCCACCTCAGCAGCCCAACACAGCCGTAGCGGGAAAGACGATGTTTTGAATGAATGAATCGACGCCTCGGTGCACAGCAGAGGACGTCAGCAGTAGCAGCACTACCAGCTGAGAGGAGTACACACACACACAGGCACCACTGAGAAGAGCAGCGCACAGCACAGCGAATCACAGATCTGCAGCTAACATGTTGGGCCAACCAGGACAGTCAACCTTACACGTCCCTTACAAGAGGCAGCCAGGGAATCATGCGACTCACAGGTGTGTATCCCAGCCCCTCTCCCAACGCATATGTGGGATTGTGTTGCTACGTAGCTACTCAGGAGTTTGTCTGCTAAGGCTTTTCAGCAGCTGCAGGAGATAAAGTGCTTCAGATATCATGTTGTTAAGTGTTTGTATGTGCAGGCAGGAGAATTTACATGTATGCTGAGAAGTGTCTATCGTCCGTTGTGTTGGCATAGAAGGCAGCTGGCTTTTTTGCTTTTACAAACCTTTGAATTGCCTTTGGGGAGTGCAAATATATCATGTGTAATGATATATGTAATGTCTAATGGAGCAGCCTATACAGGAATAAGGACACAGAGAGGAAGAAAGAGAGAGAGATGCTCACTGCAATGCCTCATGATCACAGGTCACTGACTGCTGTGTTGATGTCAGCAGAACTGTGATAACTCAGGCTGATTATGATACTGTTCTATGTACATGGTTAATGTGGGATGCTTCCATATGTTAGACTGTAGTGGAGGTTTGATGCAGTCCTCCCCACCTTTCCGTATGCCAGAGATACACTCCTCAAAGGAATGCACTTGTTTACATGAGTTTTCTTTTCAATGATTGGCACAGCTGCTGTTAGTGCCCAGACACACACAGGCAGACACACAGAGATATTGTGTATATAGACTCACACATACAGTGTCACATCCACTGCATATATTACACTTTACCATGCACTTGTGGACTATTTAGTTTTCTTTTTGCTGAAGTTGTATGTTGTTTGCACTCAAGTAACACCACCATGAGCTCTCTAGCAGTGTTATGTTAGCATAGACATTTCACCCATCAGCATCAGAGTGAACTGAACATGTATGCTTGCTGGTCTCCTATACATTATCATGGAATTAAATCCAGGGATTCACCAATACACCTATGGTCATATTTACAGGTATATAAACCTACAGTTTAACAGCTAAGCAATTCTTTGGTTCATTCTGTCATTCTTAATTAGGATGTGACATGGAAACCATTCATAGACCCATGCAAAAAATTTCAAGCTTATTATCATTCTGTCAGGGTCTCGATGTCAGCCGCAGCAATAAGGTTACTTAGCCTATTTATCATTCCTGCATGTGCTCCCTCATCGGTCAGCCCTCCTGCTGTGCTCTCAGCCACAGGCAGTAAGGCTGCAAAATTTTAATACAAGCAGCATAGAAGCTGGTTGACTGTTTGGGTCAGCTTTGAATCGATATTATTTTCATGTCAGGATATATACAGTAGCTACATATATAACCTAGCTCATTTTCAACTAACTTTAAAGACTGGGTTTGTCCAGTCTTGCGTGGTGGTCTGTAAATAGATTATCTAATGGTTGAGTTTAGCTTGGTGTGGTTCTACTCAGGGTGCTGGCCAACAACTGATTTGGTGTTTCCAGTCATTTTGAGTACAGCCCGCTCACACCCAGCCCAGCTCATCCTTTCCATTTCATCTCTCGACCGCAGGGTGAAAAGTAGCCGAAAGACACAGTGCTTCACTTAAATGTTTAGCTGATATCAAGGTCATATCTTTGTGCCGCTTTAAATGGCTGGGCCACTTCAGTCTGAAAAATTACACACCTAAAATTAGTGCAGGGGATGGAATACCCATGGAGGGGAGACAGTATCAGAGGAAGGAGATCTCTCCTTAACCACAAACATTGTGCACATTTCCAGGGAGACATAATACTTCTAAGAATAGACATAGTGATGATACCTAACAGAAGGTTGAGGTATTTGAAAAGGTAGTACATTCTCTGTAAATTAAGACTGTGACCTTTTAAATTCCCCAGACTGTGATTTAGATCAGCTTCTGTGACTGGGATAGAAATTCTAGGTAAGGGACTGTTCTGGTAAAATTATGCTGGCCAGTTAAGAGTTTTAGAGCTGTGCACCAGATGTGGCCTACCTTCCTCCACTGATGCCTGACTTAATAAGCCTCCCAAGTCTCTACAAGCTCCCCCCACACTCTCAGGATACAGAGATCTAAAAATAGCCCCTAAATTCAGTTACCCTCTGCCAGTCATGTGGAACCTCATCTAATTAATTTAATCCATCTGTTTAATTTGCGTGATAAAATGATAATGCGATAGCCTGCTTGCTTTAGCAACCATGAGGGACAGATGGGAGTGCGCTTTAAATTATTAGAGCTGTTTTTATCATATATTTTATATTCTAACAATGTGTATTGTGTTAAAATAAGGTGATCAGGTATTTTATATCACTTCTGTATTGGAAAAAATGGTATTCATGTGTTCTGCCTGAGTAGGGGAATACCAGTGATTAAATAGACAATTTAGAGGAAACAGACTGTGAGAGAAACCTGCGGTGCTTTGATAACTTTCTGTACAAAAAAAACGTGGAGCCCTCTATACTGCTACTATACGTCATAATATAACAAGACAATGACATTAAACAAATCAGTTTGCATCCTACTATAGATAAGCATTTGTGTTTTTTGGGCCACTGGGGCCGCCACATGTGGTGCCTGCGTATTATTCATTGCCACTGAGCATTGCAGTCATGGAGTAGCTGTGTTGCCTTAACCCTGTGTATCACTGTAACAAAGCTCCCCAGTGGGAGTGTGTTCAGTGGCTGCCTTTGCACTGTGGTGTGTGTCTGCTCAGATTCTGTAATGAGAACTGCAGGAGAGAGGTCCAAGCTTGGAGCCAGACCGGACACAGTTAGCTCCAAGCAGAGAACAGACATCACACACACACACACACACACAAAAAGAGCTGATTCAGGCTGTTTGTCCTGCAAAGAAGGGATTATGAGTGGAAGAGAAGGTAGTTGCCAATCTTGATGAGAAGTCAAAAACATCTTTGTTTTCCTCAGCTGATAACATATTAAAGATGTGATAGACACTGTACACACTGAAGCAAACACTGTTGCAAAGACAGGCCTGATGCAGTAAAATGTGCTGCGTTAAGCTTTCACACCCTCAGGGCCAACATTCTCTGCAGCAAAATTTACCAGACTAATCAAATTTCTCTCATCCTGTAGCTGTTGTATTTTGCTTAAATGTGATGACTTTATCGTTTACCACTGTAGCAAATCCTAAAGAATAATGTAATGTAATCAAGGGTCTGAACAATAGATTTGTCTCTTAGTACGCTTTACAGCTCATTTTACAGCAGTTGGATAATTTGATACATTCCTCAACTGTCATCTTGCTAACAAAAGCTCCCCAATGTTAAAACAAATCTTTGATTTTTTTGTGCGTGTGCCCTTTTATATGTGTGTGGCGGATGAGGGTTGGGGGTAGGAGGATGGTATTTAGTGGTGGGATGCCATAATAATGCCTCTGACATGATTGTGTAAAGGATTTAGACATGTTTCACAGCATGAGGGATAGCTGAATCCGATTGTTGGAGGATCCAGTGGCACTTCCTCTGCCCCTGTGCTTTTGGACAAAAGCACTGTCACGTGACATGGCTTTCATGCAATTGTATTGGAAAACAGGGATTACCCTGATTCAGATAATGTAATCCTTAAGGATATAATAAAATTCAAATATGCCTGTTTTTCTACATTACAAGAAGAATATGGTAAAAGAGATGACAGCATGAAAACATGGTATCTTAACATACTTTCAGGACTTGGGATGGACGTTTCCTATTTGTTATTATATAAATGTATTATATAATGATATAATTTCATTATATTTAAAGAAGAGGTAGATGACAACAGTTGTATTTGATCTTATTAAGTATAGTTACCCCGACATCCAGCTCTTACAGAGGTGTTTTCCCAAGAGATCTGTGGGCCGGCTCCCATTAGACAATTTACTTGCAACTTTGCAACTCACACCTTCCTGTGCCATTCTACTCACAAATGTCATCAAAGCTATCTACCTAGCTACCTACACACACTAGTCACTTACTTAGTTAGTGACTAGCTAGTTGTATGGTTTCTTGTTCAAGCATTCAGAGTAGCCATCTCAACAATTCTCTGCATTTTTTTTGCCATGCTTGTCTGTTAGAATTTTTTTTGTGATGTTTGATTTATTTTTGATGTTGCAGGATTATGGGGATCAGAGATCAGATAGATAATCTGAACATGGACATATGCAATTTGTGCCTGTGGTTGTGTGTGTGTGTGTGTGTGTGTGTGTGTGTGTGTGCTCAGGGCTCAGGGGAATGTGTATGACAGATTGCCTAACTTTGGCTGAATCAAGACATGCGGCAGATCTTTCATTTGGTACTGTAAAACCTCAGGGAGCAGGCAGCTCTTTTGACAAGGAAAAATGCTTGGAGTTAGTCTTGCAAATGATAACTGCTGCTGCATGGGACTTGCATTGACAACCTGCAGGTAGGCTATCATTGTTTTGATAGACTTTACATTCTATGTTGTCCTGTTACATACATATGTACATACTGTTGTATGTGTTTTCGATTGATAGGGAATCAATTGGGAAGGTGCACATGGCTACCTTATGTATTGATGCATAATCATAGTCAGCCCCGAGCCTCAAAGCGCTTTGGAGGCTCATTTGTGCCATCAGCCATCAGGCTTCACAGCACCAAACTGACAGATTTGTGCCTGATTATATCTGAGACATTTATCTGGTTGTAAATGTTTGTAAATAATTATTATTGATTGTACAGTGTAAATAGAGTGTTGATAGTTCTAAAAAACTGCATCTGTTCTTTTATATCCCTTTGTGCTGCTGTGTTGACCAAAATTTTCCCCACGGGGGATTAATAAAGTTATATCTTATCTTATCTTATCTAGTGAAAAATACTTACTCACAGATGTAAGCCATTCTGCTGCACAATGCTGATACCTTGAAGTGAGGGCCCTTGTCTCGGTCTGCTCTTTTATTAAATGGCCTTATGAATAGTGACTAGAAGGATTATTGTCTTTGATCAGAAAACAAAAGCTGACCATATGTTTCTTGACTTTTGTTTTGTAACTCTGGATTCTGGACGTTTTTACTTTTCTAATGAGCGCTGATTTTTTGTGTTATTCTGAAGCACAACAAAATCTGGCAAAATATTGGCTTGATCTTTGGTTTTCCAGTTGATGGACAGTCTTGCTGTGTTATAGTGCTTTGCTATTCTTGAATGCTGTGTTTTTTGATGGATGGTAGATTAGATGGAAATATGGGGTGTGTACAGGATGTCTAAGACCTGGGAGGAATTAAGTCTTTCTGTTGCTATTATGTCTATCTGTTTTGGTTCATAAGTTACTCAGATGTGAGCTATATAATATATGTGTATAAGGACAATGAGGCTGAGAAGGAGTGGGGGACCCAACATCTCTTTATCTTGTCTGATTCTTTCTTGGTTATTGTTCAGAACTTCAAGCTCTCTGATATTCCTATGCTGACAGTGTGATGATCATTTTGCTGGTTAAGCCTCCTACACATGGGTGGAGCTCCCTGAAGGGATTCAAGGGTGAGTCGGTCAAATTCAAACGAATTACTACTTAAGTCTCTGTCTTGGGGATGTAATAAAAGTTTAATGAGTTACCACCATTTCACACTATGAGGTGGTCTTCATTGGTTAAGTTTTATTAAAAATAGAACAGACTGGTTTTCGTTATTGGTGGTTTGGTTGCCTTGTTATCTGTCATTATTTTACATTAAGATTGCACTTATTCACTACTACAGTGCTTTAAGATTTTGCTGTGCTCTGTTGTTACTGTACAGTAAGGTCTCTTGATGGTTTTGTTTTGTTTAGCTACAGATGACAGCAGTGTCAACAAGGCTTGCAACACAACATTCCCACTGGTCTGTCTTGCTTGGAGCTTGCAATTTCCAAGCCCTCCGCCTATCTCCTTCCTGATTTTCAGCTTTAACATTCCCCCGCACTTCACATCCTCTTCTGTCCTACATTGCACAGATGAGTGATTAGCTATGTTTGGCTTTGAAATCTGGGTTGGACTTTGCTGCTGAGATACAGCATGCAGCACTCAAGCAGATGCTCCAGTTCAGTAACCACATGCAAAAGTGTCCAGTCTCAGGTTGTGAAAGAAAAAAATATGTTTAGATATAATAAAATATATATAATTATATTTGTTTTAATGATTTTGAGTAATTTGAAAGGGTAATGAGCAGTCTCAGACCTTAGTAGACTAGACCGGAACATAATTACATGGATTTGATTACATTAATTCTATTTAGCGACCATTGCTGATCATCCAGCCAGCTTTGATTGTTGGCAGTTGCTCTCCATGCTTCATTCTCATCAGGTTCCCTCAGTATGTGTCCCTATTTGAGAGACTGAGTCAGTCGAGATCTCCTTCATCAGGACTGGCAACCTTTTACCTGACCTGGAATCATATGCTTGGACCCAGATCTCAATCTGCTTTCCCAGCCGACTAGCTTGCCTCTCAGAAAGCAACAGCTTGCTTGCTGATTCTTGTCTGCTGCAAAGGTCAGATAGTAGAGCTGGGCTAGAACCTTCTGTTCAGTGGTGGTGTGTCCTGATAAGTCATATGCTATCAGCTAAGCATATTTGCTGACAAAGTGCTACTACAGTAAATATTCTTGACAACTGATGAGAAACGCGTGCTTTAGGTGTGCTAAGTGTGTGAAATGTTCCCATTTTTGCAGAAGACAAAGACGAAGATTTCAAATAAGAAACCGCATACTCCCACAGCATACAGTAATTCCAGTTTGCGTGCTTTTTTTCAGCAGACTAAAACTATCGGTGAATCCTGTGCTGCTTTGCTACAGCACAGTTACAATGCTCATGCTTTGCTCTGGCAATGTGTAGTAGCAGTAGCAGTACTGTAGCCTAACAGATCCTGTTTGGACAGTAACAAAGGACATGCAACTGTTATTGTTCTGCTAAGTGCTGATACGTTGTTTTCACTTTGCGGTGATGATCAAACTATGCTTCATCTTTCATGGTCAAATTCCATAGTGTCAGCCACTTATTTATATCTCCTTCTGACCTATAGTGGTTGAAAGCCATGCATAGCACCCATGGAGCCTCTGGAGAATGGAGACAAGTTCTTTAGCTCATCTGAGACCTTTGATCATAAAGCTTGACTCTCTGAGGCAGAGGTGTGTCTGTATGTTTGTGTGTGTGTGTGTGTGTGTGTGCGTGTCAGTGAATGGAAAAATGCCTTTGAACCTCCCCTGCTGATCGGATGATCACAGCGGGGTAAGGACTGTGGAGAGAGAAGAGAAATTGGCTATTGAAGATTTGATTTGTTTTCGTTTGTCAGCTTATCACTTTTTCAGATGGTCTGTTTATAAGAAAATGTGCTGTCATTAGATGATAACATCCATGTACAAGGGCTACAATTGACAGAATCCCCCGATGTCCCTGATGTGCCTTGCAGACTGTCCGTCATCTCAGTTAACACAGGTATGTGATGCTTTTGCTGATTGTTAGCTTTTGTCACGGTAAGAATTAATTTGCTTTGGGAAATCTTCTTTCCTTGTCACTAAGATTTTTATGTAATACATCAGTTTATATCATATTAATTCCAAATGCAGCGCTGCATTACAGACTAGAACAGAGAATAAAGAGTATCCCACTCACCCTTACTTAGAACTTTTAGATTTGCCCTTTGTCAGGTTTGTAAACATCCACCATGGATGTTGGCACAGTGGATAAGACACATGCCTTTGGTGTGGGAGACCCAGGTTTGATTCCCATTGTGACATATCCACCAGTTTCCCTGAGCACTGGAGCACTTGCTCCAGAGCCATAGGGTCACAAACTTTGCTTTCTATTGAGTTTTATGATCTTATTTCTCTTTGACCAGAAACAGTAAGTTGTTCAAAAGTTGCTTTATTTAAACATTAAATAAAGCACTGTTAAGTATACCAAACAATTTGTCTACTTCGCATATGCGCTTCCTGAGAAGCTGCCACTAATGGTTGGTTTCTCAAAACTAAACCTATTAATAGGTTGGGTATGCACACTAATAAATAAAAGGACATTTAGTAACGCCTGGGTTGAAAACCAGTGAAGCTGTCCTTTAGAATCATACCTAATTTTAAATTCGATTAAGCGTGCAGCAGTATCAAACAGCTCATAGCCTTTTTTTCCCAGCACGCATTCCTGCAGAACACACTCATACATTGGCACACTTCTGGCTATTCTTGTTAGCACAAATGAAGAGACGAAATAAAGACTCCTGGTTGCTCTTGGTCATCATTATTCAGTGAGTAAGGTGCAAAATAAATCTGTGATATTAAATATTGACCTAAAGCTGCAGGGAACCTTCATTGATTTATTCATTGTGTGATGCTCGCACCAGAAAACTTCCCAACTTTTTTCTTTGTCGCAGCATATCCCTGTTGCTATCGATGTCTAAGATAAGTGCCTTTGGAAGTAATTTTATTGTCATGGTCGGAGGCATTATAAAACTCCAATTTATTTGATCACTCTTTATAAATATTTATCAGTCAGCTAAATTTGTGCCAATAGGGCAAAGGAAGTGCTGATGTGCTCACAGTCCTGAAGGTATCCATCTCTCGCTAAGGCAATTTTCTCTCCTGCTGCAGGCAGGTTATAACAAGTTTATAACAGTGCAACCAAGAGCTAACCTTCTTGTGCACATGATATTAATATGGGTTATTGGCTCAGTTTGTCTTTTTTTGCTGCCCCCAGAGAGTTTGGAAAATATAAGTTCCAATTGAAAAGGCATGAAATGAGATGGAACTTAAGAGCAACACCTATTTTTGGCAGAAGATTTTAGTTCCCTGATTAGGATTCAGGATATCAAGATTTTCACCTAGGGTTTCATTTCAGAATTAGTTTCTCTGCATGGAGAGTAGTGTTTCTTGCATCCTAATTCCTTATTATTGGCCCAACACGAGTCTTTCTTGCATTCACTGCAGTGCAATTAGCTGTTGCCTTGCTTATGTTTTTGAAAATCGTGGCCTAAAGGACCATTGTGACAGCAATGAAATGTGCTGTGTCAGAACAGTGTGTGTGTTGAATATTAAGAAGGGGACAACTCTTTCAATTTCTGCCAAACCCTCTGTCTGACAGGGTTACTACAGACACTGGCAAGTCCTTGCACCTGTTTCTGCTCTCCATTGGGCCTGTTTGAGCCTGTCTTTGCCACTCTTTGCCCAATGCTGTTTGAGTGCTTTGCTACTGGCTCCACAAAAGCAGAGCTTAGACTAGCATTTTGCTGTTCCATTGATGCTATTTTAGATGACTGTACATGCAACTGTAGCACATCTGTTCTTTTGTTGTAAGGTTGTAATAACTGTCTCATACTGTCATCTCAGCTTGGAATTTCTGCTGTTGAATACATTGATACATTGAAGATGATGATGATGATAGTAGTGAATGAGTGCAATGAGAGGAAAGGGCCAGCCAGTCAGTGTGAAATGTGTTTGGTCGGCTTCCCTCATTTCCATACTGAGTGACAGTGGAATTTCCCAGTAACTCTGTCTAGATAATTTCTTCACAAATGTCTGGTAAATGAAGCTGAGCGAGGCTGCTGCAGTGCTCTGCTATGAATTTGATAAAGGTCAGTCAACATGTGCAAATCCTGCTGCTGAATGCTTATCTCCTTAATGGCTCCCTGAGTCTAGATACTGTGCACAAACCATTGTTAATAAGGCTTGATTAATTTTGCCTGCTAGGCCTCGGATGCTACAGGGTGTTTCTAGACGCCCATGATAGCTCTCTCTCACCTTATAATGTCCTGTCACACATTCCCACTGCCTGGGCAGGGTTGTCATACACACAGAAATGACATTACAGAGTTCAGTATAGGTTCATGGCACCTCATTTGACCTCTCGTGTTCATATCTGTAGCCCCTCTCTGATTTGTTTTTGTCTTATTTTTTGGATTCTGCTGAAGCATATCATGTGTGTGCACTGATATTAATGTTACAGCTGATTGAACTGGTCTGGAAATAAAGTAAGCAGCCCAGCTGAAATTTTCTCTGGTGATTAGTTACACAACATTGATTTGACTTTTACTTCATTCAGAGCTACAATGTCAAGCCAAATGCAGGCTATTATATGACAGCTATTACACCGCACTGGTACAAGTGTTGACTATGTGTTCAGCTGCACAGGCTCATCTTCAATCAGTGGATGCCTTAATCATCAACTCAACCTTGACCGTAATGTTACTTTTAAATAGGGGTATTGATGTCACATTAATGACAACATATGTAATCTGACAAAAATAAGAAATGTTCTGCCTTTTCTAATATATACTTTTTTGCAACTAAGTTTGTTGTAGATAGCTGATTATGTATCATATAGTTTGGAGTGTGACCTAGAAATAATTATAGACGTTTCACTGATTACTTAAAATCATTTGATTAATATCAGCACTTAAAAACTTTTGATATCATTATATATTCTTGGCTCTGCATTATTCTTTCTCCCTCTTGAGTTTTCAGACACCACATTGATGCTGTGATGGTTATTAATAAGGCTATATGGAAGGAGACAAGAGGCTCTTCTTGTCCATGTTGACAGCACTGAAAAGAATTGCTTGCCACAAGAGCTCTTGTGTCTGTGCTTCTCTGTGGGTTGGAACTTGTTTAAGTTGTAGTTTATTACGATGTCTGAATCTTTTTAAAATCAAAGATAAGGGTCATGAATTAAACTGCTTCTAAATTGAAAATGTGTGGGGGCAAACAACTAGGGGCAAAACAGCAAACTCAGATCTCTGCTTTTTTAGCTTCCCTAATCCTTGGTTGTCTATCAGATTCAATATTTACCACAGGCCTACTGTATATTGGTACCGCCTGCTCCTCTGGGCTGCATTCCTCAGGATTAGTTTCAACTCCCTCTTAGCATAGGTCACAGGTCAATGTTACTGTTAAACCAGTGCTTCAAAAAGTAGACACAAACGACCCTGAGGTGCCCTTGAAGGGGCCCAAGAAGTTCTGTTTTACAAGTTGCAGTATATTTCCGGATCCTGGTTTAAATACTCTAGTTGATTGTTGTGGTCATTATTTAAGTAGTTGTAAGGATCCAATACACTGACGACTGCACAGAAGATATTTAACTAAAGCTGATGTGGATGCTGCAGGTGCGTGAGTGTGTGTTTAAGAGACTTCACTGCTCACTGTTTTTTAGGTGAACTTTAAAAGTATACATGGAACACCTAATGTGTATTGTAGAACTATTGTATAGTAACTGAACTGAGTAAAAAAGAGCCGTTTGACATTTTTCTAAAGACTGCATTGATGACCAAGGTACAGTATGTCCACAACACTGGCTAACTTCTGTGCTATTTCCTTGTAAGAGATGATGTTTACCCAGTTAAATTCTGGTAAAGAGGGTGTGAGAGGTGGAGAGAGGGAAGTAGAAAATGGAAAAAGAGGAGGATCTGATAAGCAACTGAGGTATTCCCCTGATGGGAGGGAGTTACATCTCTACCATCCGCCCAGCAAGTGTGGGGTGAGACTGTCAGACAGCGCGCTTGAGCAGGAGGAAGCAGAGATAAAGAGCTCCCCCTCCTGCTTTTGTCCTGCTGGCTCCACTTCACTCTGCTCTTTGCGGATGCAAGCTGCTACCAGAGACCCTCTCTGCATCTTCCACCTGTGCTGATAATGCCGAGAGGGTTTCCATGACCTGCAGCACTGCAGCGAGTCTAGCAGCTGATTCATGATGATTCACTCTCTCACAGCAGGTGAGACTGTCTCCACTGTGTGCATGTTACACAGAGTATAATAAGTAGCAAAGAGAGATCTGTGCTAGTAGTGGGTACAGTTTTGGGAATTTTCTTTCTTCCCATTGGGATTTTTGTTTTCTAAAGGGGTGGTGTTAATAGATACAGGAGTTGAGGCTATAAGCGGATGGTGTGTTGCCTGTCTTTGATGTGTGTTTCTATTGGTGTGTGAGAGAGAGAGAGAGAGAGAGAGAGAGAGAGTAGAGAGGTGTTCAAACCACAGCCGTGCCCCAGCCGGCCCTGCTGCCAAGACTTAGCCCTTGTGTTGGATAGGGATTACTTTGAGCCTCTTGTTTTGCTGAAAAAAATTGGTATGGCATGCCAGGACTGAACTGTGTACTCCAGTTGTTGCAGCATTGAGAGAGAGAGGGCTGCTTTGAGCTGCAGTGCTGCTGATTTTCAAACCTTTCTCAGGAGTAGCTTTGGCTGAAATCAAAACCAGGTTGCCATTACATTCTCAGGTTACTCACTTTTCACGGTTTGCATACTTTACATCAAACTCAACTTTAAAATCCTTAATGTGCTTCTGTAAGGGTCTATAAGGATAAAGTTTAAACTGGTAACTGGTAAAATGGTGAACTGGTATTTTTACTTTATATATGGTACTTTGTAACCAAGAGCCACCTCTTTTCTCAGCTAGGATTGAGCTCAGCCTTGTTTACATTGTCGTAACATTTCTACTGTAGACTGCTACATCGAGAAAAGACCCCGTGAGGCTCTCTGCAAGGAGAGATGTCATTCTTTCTTGTCTTTATCTGGCCTGGTGGAAGCAGAAACTCTACTTGACCTGATGGTTAGTGTTTTGGGGCCCTGTAACGTGCCAGTGGTATAAGACAGTGCCTGTTTTTGGAATGAACATTTCCCCGACCCTTGATCGGTGTCTAACACTGAACGTCCTTTAGGATAAGTACTGTACAGTGACACAACATATCTCTAGTGTAGAAATGTTTTGTTGATTCTTTCATCTTTCAGTCTGTTGAATTATTATGAGCGTATGATACCAATGAACAAATATTTGGTGTCAGTGGTTTCTTTTTCCAATTGTTACATCACAGTATGTGTAGCTGTAGAATAAGAAAATGGAATAATGTAAGGTTTTTGTAATAGAGTGGTAACTTGTTGTATAGTAAGTCACATGGCTTTATTATTATCATATAATGAAAATAGAAGCTAAATAACCTGAATAACTGAATGCATGTTGGTTTCATTAGATTTATTTGTGCAATAATAAATACTGGAAGCATCTCTTTTATAGGTTGAGATGTAAGTTATAGCTTGGTATTACTGTATCTATGTTTACACCATATCCTCATGGTGTATTTGACTAGTTATTGATTAACATTGCTGTGCTTGTGAATGATTCACTTGAAGATTGACTGCACACAATTCAGTGTGATCTAAATCATCGTTCAAAACCTTGAATAATGTATTATGACAATCCATGTTTTATGCAGAGTCACTACACGGTATCATATTCGTGACATTGAACCCTATTAACTACATCTGACTGGCTGTTTCTCCAATACACAGTGTAGAAGGCACTGTGCTACAGCTCATCTGCAGCAGCAGTTCATTTTCCCCTTTGGGACAATATTATCACAAGCATTGATGGAAGCTAGTTTTCTCCAAACAAACAGACCTACTGTGCTGCAGTGTTTATACACAAACTGGGGATGCTGCAAATTCCGTGACAAATAGTTCAGAAGTAATGTGGCTAAAACAAAAGCCTCAAAGAATGCAGATTCCTAATTAACAGGGGATGCTGGTGCAGTGCTGTGTGTGCCCAGTGCAGCTCAGCAAATTATGAGTTGTTACCAGGAACAAGCCTGGCCAAGCCTGTGTGTGTGTGTTTGTGCACAAATATCATCAATAGCTGTTTACACGTGTATGTGTAGGTTTTATGTATTGTTTATATTTGATGCCATGTTTTTTGTGTGTGCAGAATCACTCAGCATCATTCCTGTTCCATACGCCCTCTGAACTTTTCTGAAATGTCAGCTCATAAATCTTTCTACCCTGCTCAGTTTGTCTCCCCTCCCTTAGCTGCATGGTGATGCAGTGAGGCACCACTTTCTGTTTGTTTCATTCTGCACATTTATAGTACTGACGTTGTGCAGCTGTCCTTCAGAGGACTCAACCCTTACTGCTGGATATATAGTAATTTCAATACCCTTGGTACACTTTAAGTTAGGACAGTGTAAACATGATATTCGCTATGTGCTTATCTGTACCCATGTGTACGTTTATGAAAAAGCAGCATATGGATTTAGATTCTGCACAGCAGTTTCTTCTGTTGAAGAATAGTACTATAGTTTTTCTGCTGTAATAAATTGTGTATGGTGGTGATGGGAGAAGATAAGAAAGGGTTAGGGCGGATGAAATACAATACTAACAAAAACCAGACTTGAAAGCATAATATTGCAGTTCAGTACATTAACACACTCACTGCATTTTTTCAGCAAGCCTGAATGGGACAAAGACAAGACAGCTATCTCCTGATTATCTACACCTGAGTAGAGAGAACACACAGGCCTTTGCTTCTAAATATTCGTAATGGCAGAGGAGTTGCCAGTGCTGGAAATTCTTCCATAACATTACATTGCATAGTGTCTCTACAGAACACATGTTTCTGAAGCTCCACATTTTTATATGTGCATACAAAATAAATAAATTGAAAAAGTCTCAGATGCACTAAGGATTAGAAACCCAGCAGCGTCTCAAGGGATGTGTCACATTTTGAAGTGATGATGGATGCCAGCACTGAGTGCCAGTGGCCACTAACTAATCCTAGATAGCTGTACACCTTAAAGTCCCTTGGTAGTAGTGTATAGTGCTTTCTGTATAGTGAAAACTATAGCTAAACACAACAAGAAATTGAATGATTGAAGCTTAACCTACCACGATCGTTAGATGATAAGGTTGGGAATCAGATCAGTACATTAGTGATTAAAAATGGGTTAAATGTCTCTTTATAAAGCATAAGAAATATCAGCCAATTACAGTATGAGAAAGAAGTAGAAGTAGAGACTCTGCTTCAGTGTGTCAGACCAGGGCTGGTCCAGGCAGAGTCATGGTGGAATATTTCAATCCTCTCACCACCAGCACCACTAGCCATTTGTCTGTTTCTTATTCTATCCTGTGACAGTAACATGCGTTCATGCTCTAGTTAATGCAATGAATGGCCCCATCTAACTGAAATCAATAAAGCCTGGTGAGCTGGCTATGAGAGAGTGCTGATCCCTACACTTTGCGTAAAGAATATGAGCTGTGGTTCCCGACCTGGCTGCAATGCCACCATAGATTTTTTTCCCAGTTGACTGCGGCGTTTATTGAAAGCTAAACTATTGTTGTAACCTCAACCAGCCGCCACATAGAAGTAATGACTTGATACTAATTTTGTTTTCTCTCCGTCCTCTGTCCTGCAGCCACAACTTGAGGACTACATCATTTCGGCACCCTGTCACCGGACAGATTTCCCCTGAAAACACAGAATACACACTGCAAGACAGGTTAGTGTTTTGTTTTTTTCCTGGAAATGATGCGTATACTGTATGTTTCAATGTACAGATACTGTAGGTTAGTTCAAGGTCATTCAGTAGGAGTACAGAAATAGACAGTGTAATTGGCCTCGCACCCTCCCTGATGAAGCATGTCATGTGATGGGTGGGGCACTGAGAGGCTACTGTCATAGTCGCAACACAAAAGGAAAGGACTGAAGAAGCCTCTTGGATGGGGGGCCAAACATCAACCAAGTCCAGTTGCTCACTTGTCAGAGAGTGCTTTGGACTCTCAGGTATTATTCCTCAAAGTTTTGCCTTAATAGGATTTATGGTAATGCTAGTATGGTAATGTTAGCTGACACTAACATGTGCTTTTGACAGTGTTCATATCACATCTGGAGTCATGAATCGGTCTCATCAATCAGCCAAGTTATGCTTATGTTGGCTAAGCTTTATTTTCTTTGGCTATTTTTCTCAATGAAGATGAAGTCATAAAAATGGAAACCTGCCTGTGTGATTCTGACTTGGGCATTAATAGAATTTCCCCAATATTTGTATGTTCCAAGTAACTTTAAAAAACAAAACACTTCTTTGACAATAAATATTGTATGTTAAATATCAATATGCCACTGAAATTTTGAGAGTTGGAACTGTGCTAGAATGGCGACATTGTGTTGTTTTCATTAACTGCAGTACATGTACATTGTTTTATTGTATTTTCATTTTATGTCATTGTGTGAATCTTATCCTGCAAAGCCATCAAAGCTGTATGGCAGGCAGAGCACAGTATAAGGCAGCAGTTGTCTGATTGTATTTAAGCTGGCTGGTGTAAGATGATCATGCATAGCTGAGATTCCACTATAGGCAGCAACAGAGACAAGCATGTGACCTCCACATTCTCAGTAATTAAAAGATGTTCTCTTGAGGAATGTAAAACTGATTGTTATTCATCTGCATCCTTGACTGTCATTAATTTCCTGAACCTTTCCATTATTCCTAGTTCAGTTCTGTTGAGCCATGGATTTACGTACTAACAATGGGCTTTAAAGTTAGGTGGCCATACTTGCATATTTTCAACAGTGATAGAGAGATTATTTTACTTTGAAATAAATGCCAGTCATAATCTCTTTAAGCTATCGTAAGAATAGCGTAAGTTTTATGCCTTTCTCACAACAACACAATAAGGATGTCATGCAACTGACAGGACAAGGTTAAGAAACCTAGTCTTTGTATATACAGTAAGCATAAAAAAGTTGTGTATACGTAATTAAAATTTTCATTATTAAAGGAACACTCCAACATATTTCTTAAATACTGTCCACTGTCCCTTTGATCTCTTGAAATCACAGCAGTCACCTCTGTGTTGGCAACTACTATAAGAAAATAGTTCAGCTTACAGCAAACCAATGGAAGGAGTTCAACCAAAATTATACAGCCAGGGCAGGTACACTACTAGTCAAAAGTTTTAGAACATCCCCATTTTTCTAGTTTGTATTGAAATATACAGTAAGTAGTTAAAGTCCAGTGAAAAACCTTAAATGAAACCTTAAAGTAAGCAGCAAACTGCAAACGTTTTTTTCACTGGACTTACTACTTATATTTTAATACCAAAAGTTTTCTAAAACTTTTGACTGGTAGTGTATGTCCTTAAAGACTCCACTCCATGTATTTGAAATAGATCATCACAGCTGGTCAACCTATGTATAGATCTGTTGATCTATCTTTCTTTTGCTCATCCACCTTCGCTGTTTCCCTTTTACTTTTAGCAAACACCAGCTTTAATTGCTAGTTACATACCCTACAGTATTTTATGTCGTACGTTATCCATTTTCAAGCAGCTTTAAGTAATACAGTTATGTGTGTGGAGTGTTCTAGTTTTAGCTCAGTCTTAAGCTAAGACGATGTAAAGTTATTTAGAAGAGGAGATGATATCACAAATGCAGCTTTGGTGCAGATGTAGGTCACTTCAGTAACACTGTAGGTTATACAATGTGTTTTAAGTGAATTGATTTAGCTATTTTAACTCCAGCGTCTACTCCAGGATACTTTTTCTTCTAAAACAACTTCTGTTTACTTTATTGCCGTATTGTTGTGACTCTATCTCTTCCACACTTCTTTCATAATGCTGTTGTAGAGTTTAGTGGAGGGTGTGACAGCTGGGGGTGCAGCAAATGTGTGCTACCCTGGTATGACCTCAGTGTGCTTGCAAAATGTTGCTTCTGTTCACTGTCGTGGTGATGTTATGGGCTTCGTTCTGTGTATAATGAGATCTGGATAGGAAGTTGGTTTCTTCCACGAAACTCTGACTCCCTTCCAAGTAAGGAGAACCAACATCATTGTGTTCCCTGGAGAGCCGTATCGGATTGAGAACAGAGCAGGAAAAAGAGCTTCAGGAAGCCCTTCCCCATAGAGAGGTCGATCAGCCTATGCTTTTCTGGCCTGAAGGCTTTGACTTTGTTGTGGATTATCACACTATGATCAATTCGTCAACTCTTCTCATGGACACCCACTGCCTGAAAGGATTAAAAAATGTCAAATATGCCCTCATTTCCATCATAACAAGAGAAGCAGGGAGATGTGGCGCTTAGTCTCTTTCCCCCTTCTACACTTCGTGATGTGAAATATCGCTCCTCTTCACCACATGCCACAACAAATCTCCCGGAGAACTATTCCAATGACAGTGGTGGTAAACAGTATGAAAGCTTCACATAAAACAGCAGAGTCCCCTTGATACGACAGAAACATCCTGTTAAAATGCTGGCTGCTGTCCAGGCTGTGAGTGCGGATACTGTACATTTTGTTCCACATGGTCTCTCTCTTTTCCCCCTTGTTTTACTAGCATTTTTTTTTTTTTTGCTTTAGTCTGTGACACACATCTCTAGATTATCTCCTTTTCTTTATCTTCAGTGTAGTGCGGAACACAAAGCAGGAAAAAACAACAAGGTTAGTGCTGCTTTTAACTTCTTTGCGGGACAATGCAGGGGGCCTGTGGCAGTGTTGTCAAAGAGACAGGTCACCAGGTTTCCTATTGTAAGCTCACTCTTGCAGTCAGGGAGATGCTCTGCCAAGTACTGGACAGTTGCATGTCAATTATACTGGTTGACTGGCTGCAGAAAAGGTTGCAGAGGTTTCCCTCCCTTATAACATCTTAAAAAGTGATAAATGTTACTTTCTAGGCCTGTGGGAGGGAATATGAACAAATGAGTGAAACACTGGAAGTGTTGCATAGCAGCATGACTGTAGTTGATGAAATGTTCTAGGTTGTGTTAAAAGATGGTGTTATTGGTGCTATAATGGCAGGGGCAGACCCTTTTCCTAACAGTGCCATTGTTGCTTATCAGTTGTGCCCTTCTGGGTCACAGTTTCCTAATTTTCAAATGGCTTTTTACCATTTAAGCAAGCAGTCATCATCTCGAGGTGGTTCCACGGGCATGTCAGTGACTTAATTTTAATCCAGTGCTCTGCACATCTCAAGATTTAAATCAGCAGAGCACCTTTAGAATGTAATATTACAGGGGGTCTGCAGGATTTATGGATGAATAATCTGCATGTTGTTTCTTAATCAGCACAAGCATTAAATTTCCAAGAAACGTTTGTGGGACCCTGTTAAATCAAATTGATCTTCGCAGTCACCAGTGTTCCCGTTTGCCTCTGTGGTATTCTGTGCTGAAGGTTGGAGCTGTTTTTCCACTTCATTTCATTAACTTTTAGAAGCAAGTGTGTATGAGGTGTCACACAAGTAGTTATTGGTACAACATCGGGCAGCCCCTGTAGTAAGTTATATTGTGACGTAATTTCTTATTCCCTCTCTCCAGTGTCTTTAATGTATAGTTTATATCAAGAGTTAAAACCCAAGCCAAATGTTCAAAAGTCATCAATCACAGCTAAATTGGCCAGAGTAGAGTGAAGAAAACATGCTAAACATTATTTTTTTTCGTTTTGTTGAGTAATGTATCACACAGGTTTGGCACTGAAGATCTCGGGGCACACTGCAAATAAATAATCCTCTACACACGATTGTTTTCCTTTACAACTGGACTTTGTAGCTTTGTTTCCTAGATTAAGAAACACAATGACAGTTCAGAATGAGACTTTCTGATCATTATAACAAACAATGACACTGACTTTGAAACCCTAGATCATGAGGAAAACTCCTGTTTGATGTTATTAGTACTACTATATTAATATATAAATATAAATAGTGTAGTCTTGTCATAGTCTAATCCTCCAACCTACCAGCACCTGACTGTTGTTGGCTGTGCATGGGGAATTTCTTGTTTTATTAATATAAATTTATTCAAAAATCAAGAATTTACACCTCAAAAGGAAAAATAACTCTAAGAAGACACTTGTACACTCATTAGATTTAAACACATAGCAAACCTCTGTGGCTATGCATGAAACAATTTTCCAGCTGCCATGTTCTAAACAAATCAAGCTTAACATGTGGATGATATGTCATTGATAGATTTACCATTGCAATAAAATACTTTGCATTGTTTTACCAGAAATGTACAAATTGTACTACGGTTGGTTGAGGTCCAAAATACCTCGTTTAAATATTTCTATACAAATATGATGATGCCATGAGGAAATGGGAGGTGGGATGTAGACTCCTTAGCAGCTGTCCAAAGATAGTGTGTATGTGCGAGTGTGCGCGTGTCATATGGCTTTAATAGAAGGCTTTTGGGGCAGGGGTTACTTGTTTTGTGCCTGACCAAGTGTCACTGGAGCGATTGGAACCCTGTTCCACTGTTAACACATCCACTGCAAAGCCATTGGTTGTGACAGGTCGCGTGGCGGTGTCAGGAAATAGTCATATCCTTTATATCTGAAAGCTCAGCACAGGGCTTCGCTCTCTTTCCCTCCTTGCGATAAGTTTGTCTGAGGAGAGAAGAAATATCAGTATCCCATGCTTCTCACCCTGTCTCTACTGATCTTCTTCTACGCTACCTTCTCAACTATAGGTTAGAATACCATATGTCCAAGTCAGCGGCCAATCAGAGATCCCCCAGCATGGTCACGGAGTCCTCCAAGGCTGTGACCTCAGTGGAGCCCACCTCAGGGTCAAAGGTGAGCATCAATGTTTCTCTTCTCTTTGATCTTAACCATTTATGTTGCGTATGTTTTACTTGTGTTAGTTTAACTTTAAAAATCTAAAAACTTTTAAAAGAAAATTAATCCTAAAACAGAATCAAAATGTTTTTTCAGGTTATCTTATTTGACATTTATTGTAGTTGACCAAACATTTCTTTTTAGGGTAGTAAATTGCTGTGGAGCTTTCTTGATGACCGTTAATGCTCATGTTGATAAACTGGTTTAATAAATTCTAAAAGACATTATCTCCTTCTGATTAATGGCCACGGAGAGCAATTTTTCAAGCATAATAAAACTCAAACACACATCCTGTGGGACTGGACAGGGGTGCGGTGTACAGTATGAATCTTTGTGACAGACTCGCTGTTGTTTCCACAGTGATCGTTAAAATATTTGATGCAAACATGTTTTGTCAGTGAATATGGGACACACCACAAAACCATGATAATGCTACCCCTGGAAGCTACTGAAAGTCCCACTTTACTTTCACAGTAACCAAACCCGTTGACTGTTTTCCAGCACAACACACTTCAGCACTGGAATAAATTTCAACTTAACATTACAAGTATTGCTCTGGCAGACTTGAACTTTTTACTTGCTGATATTTTTTACTTTCTTGTAGCGCTGAAACGATGAATTTGTTGATCTACATAAAATTGATGAGCCACAATTCTGACAAAACTGATTAATAGTTAACATATTTTTTAAGCAGAAGTACCAAATATTTGCCTCTTAGATGTGAACCTTGTCTAATATGACTTGTGAACTGTTGATCTGAAAAAAAAACAAGCAATATTGAAGACGTTACCTTGGAGCTTCTGAAGTACATTCTTAACTAAATTCTGACATTTTATTGACCAAATGACTATCATTGGGAAAATTATTTGCTAATTGACCGATAATGAAATAAAA
The DNA here is from genome assembly GCF_014851395.1 of Micropterus salmoides. Classification (NCBI taxonomy): domain Eukaryota; kingdom Metazoa; phylum Chordata; class Actinopteri; order Centrarchiformes; family Centrarchidae; genus Micropterus; species Micropterus salmoides. The sequence continues at coordinate 18,336,974 of NW_024044348.1, forward strand.
TACTGCATGGTGATATTTTTTCTGTGTGACTGTGTAAAACGTGTCACATTTATGACTGAGAATTGGTTATGCATATTTGTCTCCTCAACATTTGTGTCTTCTTTTAGCCAGCTGATCAACCCAACAATCCCAGGCATTTCTGCAGAAAAGCTGCTGAGATGATTTAACTTTTACAGAGAATATCAAATCTAAAATGACCATGTCTAAAAATATGCCTGATTATACCCCCCACCCTTGTGTAAACAAATTTAATGTTTATCAGTCTTTAACAATATTTGGAAAACTACTGGTAAAACAAGCCAGGTTGAATTTAACTGATATTAAAAAAGGATTTGGATTAGCAAGATAGCTTTGCTAGCATGAGAGCACTCTTGTGGGGACCGTCCCCCAGTTTGATATCCACTGGTTTACACTGTACTACTCTATTAATTACTGTATGTTGCCTCAGGTAAGCAAAATAAATTGGGTTGCATTTCCTCACCAAATACGTCATAAGGAACTCTTCTGGTTTCTCTTTGCTTTCTGCAGGGCACCAGAGGTACGGGGAAAGTACACAGTTTTGGCAAGAGGGATCATTCTATTAAAAGAAACCTCAACATCCCAGTGGTGGTAAGAGGCTGGCTCTATAAACAGGTGAGCTGGAGTTAAAGAGTCAACACATGTTCAGATATGTCACATTATGGGATATCAGTCCCAGTAGTCACATAATCAGGGATTACCTTCCTTGCAGCAGGCGGCATTCTTCTTCAAAAGGATAAACAGGACAGTTTACATCAGTGTTATTTCCTGCTGTTAATTGTATTAGTTGTCATTTTATAAGTTGTGGATAAGTTGTCATTTTGTGTAGAATCTGATGTCCTATTAACTGTAATATTTACAAAATTAGCGCTCAGACTACCCTTAGAAAACCATTTTAATTTGGTTTGGGGTGTCTCACCAGAGCACATAATCCTAAAAAGTATGAAACAAACAAAAAAAAAAAGAAACAGACCAGTCCCAGAGTTAGAGCTACAGTACGGAGTTAACGGCTGCAGCTTTGTTTCAAATGCTGCAAGAAAGATAAAGCTTAAATTAAACTATTGTTCTAATTATATTCAACCCCCTGCTTGCTGCTAATGAGTGCTGTATTCCAAAACTTTTTAATTAAAATGTGAATTCAAATTTGTTCCTGTGAGGAGGCTTTCTAAATACACTGTGTGTTGCATTTCCCCGTTCACCTCCAGGACAGCTCTGGAATGCGACTGTGGAAACGGAAGTGGTTTGTTTTGTCAGACTACTGCTTGTTTTACTACAAAGGTGAGTCTGTGAAAAGTGCACTCGGCCAGGGTTTAACAGGCAAAAAAGAAAATGGTCTTGATTGTTAAATCAGACATACAAACCTTCGGTGGTACATTTCTCGATTAATGACAGCCTATAATGAGATGTATGACATATCTTGCTTTCTCTTCCTTCCACTTCTCTTTCCTTATTGAGTGTTTTATAATGGGATGTAATCTGTGCTTGTGTTGCCAGAGCACCTACTGCCTCTCCTCAATTAATCACGCTGAATAATAGATAAACCACAAGCCACCTCGTGCCACACGCTGCCACATGGCCTCACCCATATGTCACAAGAGTGACCCATGAATTATACCTCACTAATTTTCCTGCTGTTCATAAATCTGCGGTCACTCGTAAACATTGTCAAAGATGTTGGCAGAATTATTGTTGTTTTGGATGTATGTAATGATACTCTGTGTTGCGTGTGCTTGCTTCACAGACAGCCGAGAGGAGACGGTGCTCGGTAGCATTCCTCTGCCCAGTTATGTCATTGCACCAGTTGAGCCTGATGACCACATAAACCGCAAATACGCTTTCAAGGTAACACTGAAGTGGCATTGAATCAGGGCTGTAAAATAAGTTATCACATCCTTGTGTAGACAGCAAAACCTGTTACTATTTACAGGTTGTTGTGTTTTAAATATTCATTGCTACATCACTATTTGATAGCACAAATTGCTTTCCCCTACTGCGGTCTCTGTAACACAGAAAGACTGGCTGGGTACTCCCTGCTGCCTTGATCAGATTTTTATTTCTCTTTTATGAATTTTTTTTTTTTTGCTTTCTTGAAGACATGATTAACTGTGAGGGCTGAAATTCAGTACTTGAGTCTGTAGCACAGAGCATCAAAAACAAGTCAAGTGTCAAACGTTTGATTTGGGTCAAAGTTTACTTTTTATTTGATCAGATATTTATTATAGATTATTTTATTTAGACAAAATTTTATAACTGCATGTATTACACCAAGACAACATGAAACACAGTGTTACAGTTGATGGCTGCAGTACAACCATTTATGTATTCTCGTCACAATTTCTATAGAGTCGATGATATATTCATGTATGCATTTCAGGTAAAGCAGACCTGTGCCTGGTCTGATTTTATTCACCTATTGTGGGCAGCGTCGGAAGGAAATCTTTTACTGTATGTGTGTCCATAGTGCTAGAGAGGCTGCAGCAGTGCAGTCTTCAATAATGTGTGCCCAATGCAAGAGCTTTGTTCTTTCACTAAAATCTGAACGGCATATAACTTGCTTGTTGTACGGCATCTAATAGAACCAGCCTGCATTTGGTAATAGGGTCATTTTTATTTGCAAGTGTGCAACAGAACCTTTCCCTTGCATGCGGCATAGTCTTTTCCTCTTTCCCTCAGTGAATTCTGCCAGAGGACAGCCAAGGGATATACTGTATGTCATCTGGTTACAGCAAAGAGTGTTACCATTATCAAGTGCTCCTTTTCGGAAACACGGCTTGTTGCAAAGAACAATAGTGCCTGAATGTTTGATGCACCATTGCAGCTTCAGGGCATTGTGTTGCAATCCTTTCAGCTCCTTTGTACTTGGATTCTGTGTGTGTGTGTGAGAGTATGAATGTGTGTGAGTATGGTACGTCTCTTTTTAAAGATCACATTACATACAATGGAATTTGTATCATAATTGTGCTGCTGGGAATATTAATTATACATTCAGTCTATTCACCGTCTCCTCCCACCACTTGCTGGGAGTGTATGTAAGGTTAGAGGAAATGAGCCTGGGCTCAGCTGGAACACCCTGTATTTAAGAGATCTCTGTTCCCCTCAGTTTTCTCCGAGCAATCATGCATTAAAGGGCAGGAGATTTCATTACGTGTACCTGAGGTGCTTTGGAAAATTTCAGTTACTGCTAAGTAAGCATGACAACAGCTCAGTAGATGACAGGTGTTGTTCAACAATGGGATGTTTTTCAGACTGTTGGAGCCTCTGACATGTACGGTGAATTACAGACTACAGTTTGTGCAGGCCTGAAATAATAAGTTGAAATAATGGACTAGAGATGGTGACACTGAAACTATTTTCAAAATCAATTGGATTAGCAGTTGAAGACTGGTTTTGGAAAACAGGTTGTTTAAGTACAGTACTTTTAAAAACATTTTTTACCTTCCTTCAACCACTGTGGGCTGTGCCATGATGCCACAATGATTTGTCTGATTGTAAAGTATCAAAACACTTTTGATGCTTCCACTCATTCTTGCTTCTTTTGATGACTACCATAAGACCACAGCTGGAGTCATTTCTGTTCTTTCTTATTGAGTCAGCACTGATCTGCTGTAACTTCCTGTTCTCTCATTTTTGCTCATCTCACTGTGTTTCTCTCATTCCCTGTCGGTCGAATTGCCTGCCATTGTGACCCGGTGTGTGTGCGCGGGCGGAGTGAGTACTGTTCTCTGCGGGCGACTGTCCTGAATCACACAGGCTTCCTGTCTTGCATGAATAGGTATTTAATTTCACTTTAGCCTCATCAGTGGGACGCCATCCTCAGCTCGTTTTATTTCATGCTACTACCTGCTGAATGCACATTTCTAAATGTGCATCAAAGCCTTATCATGTACAGGCATGACTATAGTCATCTATGGGCAATGCCAGAGCACATAGGGGGGACATTTGTTAGTAAACCACTTTGCTGTGAATTTTTGGGGAAAAGAAACACAACAGTGACACATTTGTTATTGTTTTGGCGCTGTACAAATTGGATTTGGAATGAAACACAGAAAATTGCACATTCAGTGCAGGACTCTTTTTATGGTCCTCCAATCCTTGGCCAACAACAATGATACATTACTTACACTGTTCACCCAATATGGGTGTACACAAGTCAAAGCTAGAGTCAACACTTTAACCCCAAAGTCATTGTTTCATTTCAAATCCGACGGACCACAGAATGATTTTTATAAATGTGGTCAATGGGTTGAGCATGAGACTCACATCGCCAAGGTTAATCATTTGATCAATCTCATATACATTATGTTTATGCTCAGTGGCTCTGGTATTTGTCTTGTCAAGCTGCATATCACTTTTCACGCTCTCATCATCATTAGAGTGGTGGGACGACAGGGTCTCAGCCATTTTGCCCCACACTGTTCTCTGGTTTCATTGCATTTCTTTGGATATTTGCTGCATCTGCAATTTGCCCCCTGCTGTATATACATGGATATTGTTTTACTGTGGAAAATACAATATAAACTGTTAACTTGTTTCTCTACATCTGTTTTGAAGCAGGTCCCTTGTTGGGTTTACTTTGCAGTGTTGCTGTGCTGTGAGCATTTTAGTGAACAGACTAATAAAAGGGCAGAACTCCCTTTACAATTTAGTCAACTTTGCATTAATTATACATGTTAATACAGTATTTTATTCTACTGTGCAGACTTCTATGTGTGAGGATACATAAGATAAATTAGGATTGTATCTTCATAATTACTGACGGACTGCTTCACTCTACTACTGTCACTGTGGATATATTTTTGCACATTTTGTTTATTTAGCAGGTTGTGGTACTAGACTCAGTGAAGATCACGCTCTTTCCCTAATGTATTTAATGCTGTTTAGTCTTGTGTTGTGGATGCTCTTGTGGTAGCATCTTGTAGTAGCTATGCATGAATTTTTATGAAATTACTGTGAAATAACTAGCATCTTACACATAAAAGGTTGATTATGGAATATTCCTTTGCGCTGTTTTATTGTATCTCGATCAGTACAACCTATTTTACGGATTTAAAATGAGAAAGTTATCTGTGAAGTAAATATTATTGGGGCAGAAACAATAGGAGATAAAGTACTCAATTATCTATGAAACTGTGAAAAAATTTGCTGAGTGCATCTTTACTATGTTATCGCTGGTTGTCTGCATCAGAATTGGGTTTTGAGCTATTAGGACTGATTTACACCACCACATAGCAATAACAAAAGGTAAGCTAATGTTTATGATGTGTGGTTATGTGTAAATCCTGACTTAAATAGTGACAGATGCCCATAATTGCCTTTCCGTTGCTAGTCTATGGTTGTTTGCTGCAGTTGCTGTTTAATTTCTGTGTACTAAAGAGTTTTTTTGCTAAAGCTTTTTTGAAAAGCAGTAAAAATATAAAACCTGTGTTGTGCTTTTTTTATGGCCAGAAACAGCAATGTTCACATTGTTTCTGCTGCAGCACTTTGCCCCCACCATTTTCTGTTTTTCAGTAAAATGTTGCTGTAAACTTTGTCCTCACTAAGTTGACAACTGTCAGTTGCAGTAAACCAGAAGGCACTCAGTTTTTCACTGATCGGCCTCACTGACAGCTTTTTCCTGTCTTCAGTAATAGGTTTTCACATCTATCTTCTCTCTCTCCCTCTCGATCTGTCTCTCTTTGATAGGCGAGCCATACAGGAATGCGCTCCTACATTTACAATAAGAACTCTGTGATTGGCTCACAGGCAGAACACTGCGGGATGCGGACATATTTCTTCAGTGCGGACACACAGGAGGACATGAATGGCTGGATCCGGGCCATGAACCAGGCTGCGCTGATGCAGCAGAGTCACACTATAAAGAGGTTGGTCTCGCTCTACAGAGTAGGACTCACGTCTCCCTTTGGTTGGACTTCTACTTGTACATCTCACCTTCCATGAAGCTTTTTGATCATGCATTTGGCTAGTGCATTGAGTATTGAGGTTTATATGCATCAGCTACATTGTTGGACTGCTTTGATCTTGGTTTAATAAGTGAAATTTCCTCTTTTTTCTTGTCTACATGGCCTTTATTTTAACAGCATGAGCAGTCTTCCACAGCAGGTCCAACCCTGTCCGTCTGTTCTGGGGGTACTAAGATGTCTGCAGTGTGTGTGTGTGTGTGTGTGTGTGTGTGTGTGTGTGTGTGTGTGTGTGTGTGTGTGTGTGTGTGTGTGTGTGTGTGTGTGTGTGTGATGCATCTGGGTCTGGTATAGATGAGGCTTATTGTAGGCCATTGCCAGCTGAGCACACGCCACACATAAGAGGCAGTCTACTGTAGAATGTGTTTCTAGAGCAGTAATCACAGTGTACAAAGCAGGTTTGTGTGCACATTTGTTTTTATTATTATTTTTTAATATTCACAATCAATGTTAGAAGTAGTCTACAGGACAGTCTATGACTATGGGATCTGTGGTAAACACATTACCAACAGCATTTAGACTTCTAGATTAGCTGGATGAACGGCATGGTTTGAATGGTCTGTGCAATATTGCCACCTAGATGCCCATGTAAGTCAGTACTTTTAAATGTCTAATGTTTTATTTTGGAAAGCACTTGACATTCCACGACATATAATATATTATTATTTCATATATAATTAGATACACGCTAATGAAATACTAAGAAATGATGAGAGTTGCACACCACCCCAAGCTATTTAATGAAAACAAAGTGTCATTTCTGTTCCCTGGGGATTTGCTCTTCATGGATTCTCTCCTTCTTTCCTCTCTAAATGAAAAGTGCAGATAGAAAGTTATTTAACACTCTATGGTCTCTGATCTTTTCTGAGAGAAACTCAGTAATGGATGTGATCATTTGTACAAGTGTCATAAAGTGACCTTTAGGGTCACTAAAGATTAATTTGAGTGTCCATTGTGCTTCTTATCCAGTGCTTAATGCTGTGTTATTCCTTGTTTCAAAAATAGTGCTGCACTTCATTATAATAAACGGAGTGAATGAGATAATAAAGAAAATATTTCAATTGTTGTATATGCAGGATTGTTGATATGTTGAATCATCCTTTCTCCATTTTTCACAGAGAGGTGGAGAAGCCAAGGAAGGCTACACAGCAGGCAGTCCCACAGACCAACCATGTCCACATCAGCCAGAACTCATCTCAGTCAGAAAGCCTTCGCAGGACAGACAGAGATGAACCACCGGATAACCAACTGGCTCATGGAGACGAGGTGAGGTATGGATTAGAGATCCAAGCGAGGCCAAGTCAGCCAGCCACAGAGGAAAGAGCAGAGAGACTCTCGCCAGACTCTGTCGATGGTGCCACCCACAAGAATGGACAGCAAACTGTAATCAAGTGGCTTTGCCACCGGAACAGAATGGAAATCTTGTCTATCAGAGGGGCTTTGTCTCACGGGCTGACACTGAGAAACATGTGCAGAGGAAGAATACACTGGCTCAGGTGGAGCAGTGGGTCAAAGTTCAAAAAGGGGACCCACCGAAGAGGTCAGTTTTACTTCACACAGCCCATATGAATTGACCAACATTTCTTTATAACAGCAGCATGAATGATGATGATTCAAATCTTGTGTTAATGCCTCCCTCTAGTGGCTAATATGAATAGCACAATGGTTTTATTTGAGTTTATTCTGTTTTATGTAGAAAAAGAAGTATTGTGATATGACAGATAAAATAAGCTCTGTTTTTCTGTCTCAGTGCTCCCTCTGCTGAGTACAACCTCCCTCGGCGGACACCTCCCTTAAAGCCCAAAGCCAGCACAGTGGATGCCACCCATCAGTCGTTGCCAAAGTCTCCCCGTCTCCCATCTGGCAGCAACTCTCCTCCAGCAACATGCAACCTGCCTAGTGACTACAAGTATGCCCATGACCGGCTCAGCCACTTCCGCATGTCCACCGATGAGCGTACGGCCACCAAGGAGGGAATGGTGTGGCAGCTGTATGAGTGGCAGCAGCGGCAGCAGTTCCGTCACGGCAGCCCCACCGCTCCTATCTACTCTGGCCCTAACTTCACAGACTCTTCATCTTTTAGAGTTACTGTGGAGATGCCACGTTCCATCTCTGTCCCTCCGTCCCCGTGTGAAGTCCCACCGTCAGTCCCTACCTCCTTCAAACCCCTGTCCCCTCGCAGGCCACACACTCCTTCAGACAGACGCACAGTCAGGCCCCTGGATGAAGTGACACCTGGGGACAGCACAAGATCCAGCTCCCCCGGCCATATTTGTGCCCAGCTTTCTCAGGTAGGACACCTAATTCGGGAGGAAAAATTATGAAAAAGAGTTGCCTCTCAGAAATCTTTCCAGACCATTAAGACAACCATTTACATTACCATTGCAGTATAAAATATAAAACTTTTAGCATAAATAGAGAGAAAGGTTTTGTTCAAAGAATAATATTATTGAATAATTTTATATAAATCCCTTTGATATTTCAGCTTCAGGTATTAATTGAGGTCTAATCATTATGTACTACAGCCTTGGCTAGCAAACATACAGCTTAGTCTAGGAATAAGTTATCTAGTATAATAAGTCAGCATTACTCATTATAAAACTAAAATTTGCAAATATTGGTGTACTGATTAACTTGAACTTAAGCCATTAGAGAAAGACAAAGGGTAGTGTTGGTCGGATTTATAAAACTTTTTGTCAGTATTAACAAATACCATGAAAAACCAAAAAGGATTGTATCCTGCTAATAAGTATTGTCCATGTAGCCACAGGCTGACACTGCTTATTCCCTCATGACCTAGAACACATGCCATCGAGCATTATAATCCAAAGATTATTTAAACACATAAAACAATTACCATTGCACTGGCTGACATAATCATTCAAAAGTGAAGATGGAAAAGTCAGCGGTGGTGGACAAGATTTACCCTAAAATATTGAAGGCTTTGGATGTTGGTGGGCTGTCATGGTTAATCCTAGGGCTGAAATGATTAGTCCATTAATCGATTAGTCAATCAACAGAAAATTAATCAGCAACTATTTTGATAATTGAGTAATTGTTCAAAAGTAATTTTCAAGCAAAAACAGCTATTGTACTCTTGTTCCAGATTCTTCAATGTGAGGATTTGCTGCTTTTCTTTGTTTTATATCATTATAGTGAACTAAATAACTATATATTCTGTATACATTTGGATAAAACAAGGAAAGTGAATGTCTCCCCTTTGGCTCTAGGAAATTGTGATGGGCACGCTTGGCAGTAAATGTCAGTAGCCTGTCATTTGCATGGGACTGAAGTAAAATATGATGATTCACATGTAGTGAGCCATATGACAAAGGTCTCATTCTCACGGTAGCTTCGGATTCTGGATGTGAGGTATCTATTGATGTCAACTTGAAGGATGTTATGAGCTCACAAGGACACCATGGGAAGATTAGCATGAGGAGCATGAGAAGGCTCCAGCTTCTCAGCGCACACACTTTGATGCTCATGTGAATCATTTGCAGATTCACACAGTCCACACCCAGGCCCACTCCACAGGTGGTGTGAGCATGTGTGAGTAAAAGCTTGCTACTCCGCCGTTCCCCAAACCGTCGTAGCGCTCAGACAGCACCGCCACTGCCACAGGAGACGGAGCAAGGGGCGTCCTGTCATCCACACCCTGCGCTGTCTTCCCACCACACCCTCCACATGTGAAAAGATCTCCCTCCAAACCGTCACCACATTTGCCAACACACACAAGCCTCATAACCAACCCGTTGGCCTTACACAAGTAAACAAAGTGTGCAGATGCTCTGTGTCCGCCATCATTCAACCGAGTGTCAAGACACTAATTATAACCATAAAATAGAATGACGCACAATTATGGAAAACCCTTTAGATGAAGTTACATTTTTAACAAAGGGAGCCACAGTGACTATGCAAGGCGATCCAAGGGAGCGATGTTTATGGGAACTAAATTTAATCTGCAGTGAACTTAGTTTTGGTGCACCCAGCTTCTTTGAGGCTGATGGTGCTTTCTGGCTAGAGTGCGTTTAAGTAATAGCGATCCGCGTACCTCTGTGGAATATCATTAAGAAGTATATTTTATTAGCAGCTAATCCATTTGGCCCAGGGCTCCTCAGCACCCTATAAACATCTCTACTCTATCTCAAACATCAGCAGCGGTCTCTTTCTTCTGATCTCACATTTAAATAAAAAACCTATTATACAGCAAAAAAATAGTGGCATGGGAATCTCAAAGGGAATGGCTTACAGTGCTTCTCTTGCTGGTAGCAAACAAATGTTATTTTAAGAAAGCAAGTTTAGTATAATTTATGTGTAGTTAATTAAATCTCTTGTTGTTTGTGTCCTTTTAAGGTTCTGTAGTGGGCTTGGTTTTTTGCTAATTCTGTGTGTTAAGCAAAAACGTCAGATTTCCCAAGCCCTGTAGCGCCTAAAACTCAGGGCACACCTTGTTTCGAATAAGAGTAGGAGTGATGAAAGGGAAAAAAGGATAGATGAAAAAATAAATCTGCCGTGTAGTCAAATTTGTTTGCAGACTTGGAGGCAATGGTTTAACTTTGATTCATAGAGTGGTCTATCTCTCACTTTCAACACTCTATTGGAGATTACTTAGTGAATTAGGCATTCTGTTTGATTTGACTAGATTAGATCTGTAATAACAAGTTGAGGAATTTTGTTTCTCTGCAGACTTCCCAAATAGAGAGAAGGTCCATGCCAGCCATGGGCTACATCACACACACTGTCAGTGCACCCAGCTTGCATGGCAAAACGGTATGATCCTCTTTATTGCATTCACTACATAAAAATTGGTTTCATTATTAGATATCTGTCACATAGTATTAATATATATAGTTTTCTAGTAATATAGTACTAGGACAACCAGTCCAGGGTATGAAGAAAATTAACTCAACTCCATGACAATATAAAGATGCAGAATGTAGATCTGATTGAGATACCTGATTCTGTGATTTTTATGCCATTTGATATATGTTTTAGTGTTATCAGTTCTGATAACCCTCATCTTCAGAAAATCCATGATAGCACAAGAAATCATCCTTTCAGTCTCCAAAGTGCAGCTCTAGCTTTTACATTGTAAGTTTTTATTAGGACATGAATGAAGCAAAAGTATACTGGCCTCTCTACCACTTGGCTCTCTCAGCTACTGTACTGCTCAGATGGTTCTCAAGTATTTTTCTCTCGTCCCTCCGGCCCCTAAACTTGGCTACAGCCAGAGGAGCTGACTCTGCTCCTCATTCAGCTTCGGAGGCACCAGGCCAAGATGGCTGGTGTGCATAGCCCCAGTGACGCGTTCGCTCACCTGCAGCACTACCAGCACAACGGCCTTCTAGGCCCCAGCATGCAGGTCAGGGGCCCTCGTACTTCCCTAACCTCCTCTACAGCACACTGCAACCCCTGCCAGTGCATTGTGGTCCCCCTCTCCCCAGCCAATCCCATACATTTTTTTCCTGTCATTCATAAGACTGTGCGGTCTGTTGGTATTGCTTGGTTGTCTTATTTAGTCAACTGTTTTGGCATGCGCTCTATTGCACTTCAGACTGTCCAAGTTGCTTTTAAGCTATACATAAGTGTCAGTGTCACTCATCTACCTCGTTCAAAACTAGAAAAAGCTTTCAGCGGCTGGTGTTATTCTTATTGTAAAAGATGCCATATTTTAAGCATGTTGCTTGTGTTTTATTTTATTTGTTGTTTGATAGATACAAAAATAATACAACGAATACAACACATTTGTATGTATGTGTGCTTTTGCTCTTGGTGTTATCATTCCGATGCAGCCATCAGGATCACAGTCTCCCTTATGAGTTTGCTCACAAACAGTGCATTGCTGTGAGACTGGCAGTCCACATGGAAGCTGCCACAGTGCTCAGTAATGACACCTCCACCCAGTTTCTAACATCCAAACATCCGCTGGCCATCCACCATGCACATGAACAAGTATAAACACTCAGTTTGACCACATGTCATGCACAAGACCTGTGTTGCTCAGTTATGTATGAGGTCAAACATGAGACAGTAAACCAGATTACGTAATTACAGTTTGGCTTTACTAACTGTGGATAAAAATACAGAGGTAGACGTAAACTGTAATTGAGACCAAGTTAATTAAAGTTCTGTTAGCAAAGCCTGAAAAGCAAATAAAGGCCTTAGGAGTCATCTGGTCACCCATTATCCTTTGCAGCTTCATTTCAAATGATTTATCTCTCCACTGCTCATTTAAAGGCTGATGATACTTACATACAACTGAAGAAGGACCTGGAGTACCTAGATCTGAAGGTGGGCTCCAACAAAGTAAATGCCACTTTATCCTTTTCATCCTCTTGTCCACCTCCCCTCTGTGGACTACAATCTTGTTCTCCTGCTGCTGCCTCCAACATCTGCTTCCCTCTTTTCCAGTCTTTCCTCTGTTCTTTGCTGTGCTTTCTACTGTCTATTTATGATAGAATTAACATGTCTTTTAACGGTCTTCTTCTTATTATTATTCTTATAAATTATCCTTTTCATGGGGAAAAAGCCATTTTTGCATTAACAGTTTGATGAATCCAACGAAAAGTCCAGTGTGACTGATATAAAGTTAAATTTTGGCCTTCTTACTCAAGTAGAAGAAGTCCTGATTTTCAGGTTGTCACAGTGTTTTCAATTGGATGATAGTGCTGTACTTACAGATATAGTAGGGGGATGTCATTATGTCACCCTAACACATGTTGATGTTAAGCTCGCCCTGATGGGAATTGAAGTTGTTATAAGCACATGGCTTTCTAAAATGTTTGAGTCATGTGAACTCCAATTCCTACACTATATGAGTGTTAGTTGAGGCCTATTACTGCTGTATTTAAGCAGCCTGTCTCATTTAGCTAGCTATTGGCATATATTCCATATACACCTGTGCAAAGCATTTGATTTGTATGTTTAACACCACAATGCATTGATTAGAACTCTGGGTTGTCGTTTGGAATGGAGGGAGGTCATCTACCGATGTACAGTACGTCCTGTAACATCTCTCCATTTCCTGTTTCAAAACAGATCCAAAGTATTGACCCGATGATCGTTTCAGTACACAATGTGTTTGAAAACTCCAGTCCAAGTTTTGGGTACTGTTGGAATGTAAGGATGGTGTGCATACAAAGTGACAAAAGAGACCATTCCACTGCTTTTCAAAAGGAATGTGATGCATCCCTGGAAATTATAAAAGATTTGCACATGGATACCTTGAGCTAATCATTCACTGTGTGATACTCCAACACTGCTATGAGACTTAAGATGATGGGAAGCAAGTCGTTATGCCAGGTGGCTTCCTTGCATGCTGTTGAGCATTTCTGAATGTATTGAATGTTTGCTATGATATCCTCACTCTGCTTTTGTTTTGCTTGTAAGAGTTGACCCAATTGCGCTCTTTAAGAAATATACTGGCAATGTGATTATGATATGGCAGTGACAACCCTTAAGGCCTCTAGTTTCATTGTGATAACTGGCAACAGTAACGTGCTGTGGTGTGTGTTTACCGTGGTCCTGAAAGGGTTCTACAGAAACTTTGTATTGCACTTACATAAAGTAAACAAACAAAATCTGCCTTTCAATTTGATAATGTGTTTGGTTTGACACTCCCTGTCTGGTAAATTGCCGCATCTTTCGAACTCAATACTCCAAGCCTGTAATGCAGGCTTTCTTTTAAATACTTGTAGTTTCCAAGTCCAAGCTAAGATATCCTGGTGATCACTTGAGTCATTTTCCCAGACTTGACAAAGCTCCCTTCAGAGCCACGTAATACATTATAAAACTGTTCTCACAGGCTGTGTAGTACTCCACTTGACTAGTAATTGACTTTGGCATGTAAAATAGGTGGAATGCCCCTTTAACTGAGTCCCCCAATTGCATTGGTCCATATTGCTGTATTGGGTGCAATGATCCTGATGTGGGTGTGTCATGAATATTCCATCCACACTTTTCAGCTTCATGCATTACTAAATGTGACAGACAACTGCCAGACAGAACTCTGCCCCATTATGTAGAGAACCTCGAGACAGTCCCAATATTATTGTACTGATATAAAATTTCAAAGTGTCACTTCTAACTACTCCATAACTGATTACAGAAAAAGAGTGTTTTATAATAGTGTTGTTAAAATGGCCTGAAATAAGCATAAAAGAACAAAGTCTATTAAGCTCACTGTAAAAAGTCCATACACTGTATCTGTATACATAAAGGAATATACAGGCCTTGAAATGTTAAAGTATGTGAACAAGTGCTCAGAAGGTGCTCTACTTCTGTACTTATTGTACTGTATTTTCCACCTGCATATTTACATCTTTTGTGTTGTCTTGCTGATAATACATCTTCTTCCGCTTTCACGATACAGCATGCAGCCACACACATTTATTTATTATTCACACCTTCTCAGTCTCACACCGCTGGCTTTGCCCACCCTGTCACTGCTCTCTCCGCCAGCATATACATACTGCCTTACCACCACCGTCATGAAACTAGAGGCCTTGATAACTTACAGTTTAACATTTCAGCGGGTGAGACGCTGAAGTTTTTTGAAATAATGGAATTAAGGTTTACATTAACCTTAAATTTTTCCAATGTAAAACAATATGTTTCTGAATCATAAAATCAGCATTTAAGAATACATTTCTTCTATAAAGGACCTGGTTGTTTAAATTACTTACAGTGATAAGCAGCCAGAAAAGAGCAGCTTTGGGGTTTTTAGGGTTTCTTTGAACACAAAGATGCAGCAACTCTGCATAAATGTTTTTGCTCAGCTTCTGCAAGTTTTGTTATACCAGCTCATGCTCTTTTTTTCTGTTAGGGTGAATTTTTTTTCTATATTATTTTATTTACATCCATCCAGCTTGGTTTGTCTAGCAGTTTCACTGTTTGTTGAAAATCCATGCAGTTGTTACTGGAAGTATTGAAGTAAAGGTATTCAAAATATGTCATTTGATAACTAATATTAATACTGGGAATTTCAGGTTACTGGACGTGAGAGTTTAAAAACAGAAAGACCATCCAGGCCTGTGAAAATAGCAGAAAGTGATGCCGATGTAAGTGAATCATTATGTTCTCAGGAAAGAAACAGTCTGATAAGCACCCTGTTTATCTGTCTCCTTTTCTTTAAGATCTCCATTTCCGACTTCTTAGAATCCACTACAGAGAAGCAGCTGACTTTAGTCTGACTTTACTGTGTTTTAGTGTGGTTTTTGTGTGTGTGTGTGTTCTTAACTTGTGGTAAACAGAGGCTGCTAAGGGAAGGGAACGTATGTACATTGCAACACTGTGGGGACACCCATGCACACTGCACAGTCAGGGCCTGAGAGTATCGACCACAGCTTTTATTTTCCTCCCTGCAATTTAAAGGGAAAAATACATGTAATGGGAGTTTTAGATGTTGAGCTGTTAAATTTTTCAGTTTGATTTGCCTGATCCTGCTTTTTTCATTCTTTGTTTTCTGCTGAATAGAGGTAAATAAGATGGATGTCCTGGCTTTTCATCATTAGCATTGTTCCACTTTAACAATTTATAAGAAATTGCCAGTAAATTTGTCTGAACAATGAATATTTCATGCAATTAAAAACAACAATATACAGCAGCAAAATAAAAACAGCTTAATTATTAATTGAACAGAATGATAAATAGATCTGAGAAAAAATCCACTGTGTGAGAAAGACTGTGAACTAGGCAGTCTTATGTTGTTTTCATAAACACATAACCCATTTCTGGGAAAACAAATCTGTCACTCTCAATAAACACGGTTTCCTCCAAAAGTGAATTTGAAAATATGGATTTTTGATTATGATTACTCATAATGGGCATTACCAGATCTCTCCCCCAAACCAGACAGTATAGAGTCTTTTGATATTTCTCACTGCGCTGATGAGAGGAACTCCTCGGGGCTTTTCACATAGATGAGCCTTATTGACATATTTACAGACAGCGGAGACTACAGTAGACGATCAATTCGTCTTCTCTGGCTGCGTTGTTGTGAATATAGTTGAACAAAGAACGGAACAGCCAGCCTCTGTTGTAAACAGATACTGTATCCCATCAGCCCAGTCACTGTCTTTCCTGTTTTTCTGTTGCATTATGTCCACACTCTGTGTTATCAATAGGTGTGAATAGAAAGTAATAAGAAGAACAGGTAGATGTAGATTTTATCCTTTGTTGTCCTGCATTCTTATTGTTTCAGTGTGCTTTCCCTTTAGGTGAAATTAAGTCGACTGTGTGAACAAGACAAGATTCTACAGGAGCTTGAGGCCAGGATACGTACTTTGAAGGAAGACAAGGTTTTTGTTTCATACATATATTCAATTTTCTTTTTTTTCTTATACAGTATTTATATATGTGTGTGTGTGTGTGTGTATGTGTATATATGTCCGCCTGCATTGGGGTGGTCTATAAAGGCTTCTTGTGTGTCTGTCATGTGCCTTTGTAGGACAAGCTGGAGTCTGTGCTGGATGTTTCCCACCAGCAGATGGAGCAGTACAGAGATCAGCCAGCCCACGCTGAGAAGATTGCCTACCAGCAGAAATTACTACAAGAAGATGTCGTGCACATCAGGGCTGAAATATCCCAAGTTTCCACAGTAAGACACATGCTGCACTCATAAATTCATTATGCTTATGACGACACCCCCCTCCCAGTTATGTATCTATTGGTAGGTAACAAGATGTTCACTTTTTGTTCTATTTTTAGTTGTTCCCTTTCAATGGTTTCGGCAACTGGCACAATGTTTCAGGTTGACTGTCACTATCAAAATGAGTGCTCTGGGACAAACCTGGCGCTAAAAATGAACACATGAGTAAATTTCTCCACCACTCAAAAAATGCTTTAGTCAAAATGTTCATTGATGTTCAAAATCATCAATGTTAAAATGAAAAAAACGAGGTGTTTCAACAGAACATTTGCAAAAAAAAACCCCCACAAGATTAGGCAAGAGTAAATAAGAGTAGTTTTGGCTCTCCCACATTGTGTTTGAACATTTGTGACTCTCTCAATGGACACCTTGAGAAGGTACTAAGATCTGACTGAACAATTAAAAACAACAGAGCAAATCCAAGTGATTCAGATTAAAAATCTCTATTTCAAGTGAGAAAGCATAACACAACTGAAGAAATTCAAGGTACCTGCTCTTTACTAGTCCCAATGGCATCTCACCACACAAGGCCAATTCTGTTAAAGTAGCATTGGCTCATGACATGAGTACAGTATCTGAAAGCTGTTTTTTGTCTTATTACAACATGGAGAGTCTTCTGTGTTGTTTTTTGTAGGAGATGGAGAACGCATGGAATGAGTACAGCCGACTAGAGAAAGATGTGGACTGGCTGAAGTCAGCCCTGCAGGGACAGATGAACCGCACCGATCTCTCTCAGGTCTGTGGCTCAGTGATCTCTGTTAACACACACAGGCAGTCATTCACTATGATGGGTGTGTGTGTGTGTGTGTGGGAATGAGTTACAAACTACTGATTTCATATGCACAGACAAAGCAATGAATACTAAGTGGTTGATGTCTCTTCGCAGGATCATGTAATGGCTTCAAATTAATTACTATTTTGGCAAAATAGATGAACTTTTCATGAGTAATACATTGTCTTAAAAGTATGAAAAAAATATATTCACACTGTGTGTCTATGTATATGTGTGTGTTTCTCTGTGAGCAGCAAGAGAAAGTCCAGATCAGAAAAGAGCTGTGGAGGATTGAAGACGTTATCGCAGGCCTCAGCACCAGTAAAGCCAACTATAAAGTCACTATCTCCTCTGTTACCAACCCAGGTGAGACAAGCGCTACCTGGAGGTTTCATGTGTACAAAGCAAATGGTATTTGCATTCTGTGCAATACAGTACAAGCCACGTGGTCATACTGCTGTATCTCGCTCTTAATCATATACTCGATACTAATGCCTTTACATTCCCCATGGGGAAAGAAAGCACTGTCTTTTCAGCCTTGTGTGTATTCATGTTACATGTTCATACACATCAAATTCCCCAGAGAGGAAATTTGTGCCTTCAGTGTCGGCGTCATCAGTGCCTTCTGTGTCCGGGAGCCCGTCTGCTATGGAGATGAGATTGTCCCAGCAGCAGCAACACAGCCCCCACCTCAGCCCCAGTAGACACATCCCCACCCTTTCCTCCAGCCCCAGCCAGCAACCCTTACACCACTCTATAACCATCACCAGTGGGCTTAAATGGGTGAGTGACCCCTGCCACAGAAAAGCTTCACCTTTTCTCTTTTGGGTCAGTCTTAAGCACTAGATAAAGAGTTGTAACTATTGTTTATTTTCATTATAAGTGAGTCAATCAATTCTTTTTACCATTAATAAATGAAATGTTTTGTTAATAAAATGTCAGAAAATCGTGAAAAATGCCCATCGCGTTGTCTAAGGGTGATGTCTACAAATTGTTTGTTTTATATATTGGACCAACAGTCCAAACCCAAAAAGATAATCAAAAATAAGCCCCTTTAAAAGGGCTATATGTAAGTTGACTTTAATAAATCAAATTTTCAATTATTTAAAAAAAAATTCTTATTGTCAGTGGGCTCAAAACTCACTTAAAAATGAAGCACACGCCTGTTTTCTCCGTTGCTTTTATCAGCCACTATTCTGCTTTTAATGTGAGATCTCTGGGTCAGATTCAGCCCTGTGCGCGCTCCCGAGCCTCTCTCAGACTACAACAAAAACACCGCAGCTAACGACATGCAGTCCCCTAAAACCATGAAACAACCGGCTCATAGCAAAACACAGGCTCCACGTAAGGATACAAAACAACAATAAAGGTTTATGTGCTGAAGCCCATCACACAAAACAGGTTCAGATGATTAGAACAAAGTGAGCATTAGTAAAGCTGGAGAAACACAGAGAAAGTCACGTTAGCTCGCCGGCTAATGCCGAGCAGTTGCTAATGTTGTCCGGTGCAAAGTTATATCGCTTTCATATTACTTCACCAACTAATGCGACCCATGTTACTTTCCTCTGTACCACTGTTATGTCAAAGTGTCAAAGCCTGTAAGAAATTATGTAATGGTAAAAAGCAAATGTGGAGTGATTTGTTTACTATCCTATTGTAATGCAGCCACGAGCAGCCAGCTAACGCTACATTAGCCCCGACCTGCCGCTGTTTGCTTCATAACGTTCAATTTAGATTTATTGCCTTTTACCGATACACGTCTTCTCCACCTCTCAGTCGCTGTAACTAACATGACCCACATAATATACAACCCAGAGGAAGAGCCATCCACTAACACTACAGTAAATTTACTTACTGCGGTCTAACTATTATAAAGTATGACACAATCTCGTTGTAAGTTATATTCAGTCCAGCTCACTAACAGTTTCATTATCATCCAAAACATGTAGCTGTGCTGAAAGCGCCAGTGTTGATCTGCCTCTGAGATGGGAACGTTTAAGTAACAGAGCCTGAACATGTCTGAGTGAAAAGCCACAGCCTGCATGCTGGTGTTCCTGCGTTTATTGTAAGATTTCTGTATGAAAGCGGTTGTGTTTCGGATTATGCTCGCTCATGAGTTCAAGCGAGCACGCGTACGAGCACACGCCTGGTAGCAATCTTAAAACCGCACCGCTAGTGGCTGCTGAAAACCCCATAATGCCCCTGTAAGGAAATTGTTAAATTTTCTGTTGATGGATTAATAGATTAATAAATATAGCTCCAGTTTTGTTATTTTAAGATTGCTTGCCCAGAATGCTTTTTGCCCTCATTGGATAGCAGAAGGTATAGAGACAGATAGGAAATAAGGGGACAGAGAGGGGTATGAGATGAGAAATGGTCCCCAGCTGGAATCAAAGTTATTATGCACTCTGTAAAAAATTAAACAAAACATAGCTTAAAGGTGCCCTGTGGAGTTGTCTTGTACATTTTACATTCAGTGTTTCTTACCAAAACCAAGCGGCAACCCCTGGGACTGACAAATGCCACTGTGGAAGTGCCAAAACATACAGTTCCTCCAATGGTCACTTGAGGCTGACTCCAAAAGTGAGTCAATCCCCACAGACCTCCATGTTAAAATGGCCAACTTTACAGCAGAAATAAACATGTTGACAGCCTGGTACAAAAAAACGTTATTGGTCTCTATAGCAAATTTACATGTTCATGACAACTTAATGGGAGTGAATTTTTACATAACTCACCCATTAAATTATATTATGGTTATATTATAGTTATGCATTGTTAAGGGCGTGGCCACTTTGAGTAACAGATGAGTGCCGTCACAGGTGGCTAGATGGAGCAATCAGGCTTCATTTGGTCCTCCTCAGTTCCACCGGCACTCGTAAGTCTTTGACCATTTTTGGATGAGTCAGGTACTGCCAAGACAGTGACAGCCGGAGCCAGCCACATTGAGCTTCACAATCGCTCACTACATCAATATTTTATACAGTCTTTGACCAAAGCTAATTGTTTGTATCTTTGAGGTCTAACAAACATGTTGAGTGCATTTCCTTCCTAATGAAATTCAAAATACAGGATTGTTTACATCCCTGTTTACTAGCTAGCAGTCTTTTTCTTCCTTGCTTTTGCTGCCGCATTTCAGCATATGTTGGCGTGTTACCGCCACCTGTTGGTCAGTGGAATAGCGTGACACCATTGGTAGGACTGTGTATCGGGACCCACTCATAGAAAAAGCTCCATAGCGCTACTACAGGTCAAAAACTCTGCAGGGAACCTTTAATGTGAGTATCCACAAATGTGTATGTAGCACCAGATAATTATTAGTGGTTTTGTGGTCTTTGGAAAGACTGATGTCACAGTCTGAGCAATGTCAGGTCGATGCTTGTTTGTAATTTTAAGTAACAGCTGTAGCTAACAGTTGTTCTGTGTGCAGGGTGAGGATGATGTGCCTCCCAGACCTCCTCTACCTCAGCTCTACAGTCCTGATGAGCATCCCCCTGCAGTGCCCCCGTTGCCCCGGGAGACAACAGTCATAAGACACACTTCTGTACGCGGCCTCAAACGACAGTCAGATGAACGCAAAAGGGACAGGGAGATTGGCCACTACACTAATGGAGACAGTAAGGTACGTGCTGTATGTGTGTTTTGCATTTGTGCTGCTTAAATATCTTAAATTTGTTCTCTGTTTATAATCTCTGTTTGTGTATCTCAGGTTGAACTTAGGCCTTTCCTGAGCGATCCAGAGCTTATGGGCGCTGGAGACGGCTGCAGCCACATTACTGTAGTAGCATCTGGACATGATGGTTACCAGACGTTACCTAGCAGAGGTATGCAGGTGATAGAGAAAAGATTTATTTAGCATGATGTAGCATATTTATTACAGTATGTTAAGCATTTTACACCAACGTTTGGCTTTATGGCTTTATAGTCGAGAACGGTGCTTTAATGTTTGTGGGCTTTCCCTCAGGAGTGGCTGGCTCCTCGCTTAGGCTAAATCAGTCATCAAGCATCTCCTCATATGTGACCCTCCGAAGAGCAGCCTCTGCTGCCAGCATGAAGGTGAGATGCAGAATGAACTAAGAATCAAATGTGGGAACAGTGAATTAAAAGTGAGTACACAAATCAGTGGAGAGACAGCACAAACACAGAAGTATGAAACCCCAGTTCTAGATGATAGCAATAGAATTCATGAATGAATTAATCCAGAGTAAAAAAAAAAGTCACAATGATTCCTCTGGCTCTCCCAAGTCCTCCATTAAACCCAGCTTCTGAACTCGAGACTGGAAAGAATACAGTGATCTGAGAACACAAGTGTAATGTTCTGAGGGATAAAATGTTTCTCAGATCTCAGATTTTGGTAAAATGCATCTTAATCATTTAGACATGAGGACCTTGAACTATCATATTTTGATTTGAGAACAATTGAGTTTAACAAGCTACAATAAACTATAAACCTAATAACTATCTACTAAATTCATCCAAAGTCCTTGTACAGTAAATCAGCCTTATTGTGGAGAAGAAAAATAAGCATTTTGTGGGACTGGAAGCTATGTGTAAATTAATATACACCGTGCATCTGATTCTCTTTGTATATTCCAATTCTAACTTAAGAAATGTCTCGTGTTCCTTTTTTATTCCTTATTAACATTAGTTATGCTTTTACCTTCGTGTTTATTTTCTTCCACGGCTTTGCCTTCTGCTGAACCTTTTGCTCATGCTATCAACTCTCTTTCCTCACACTCCTCAGGAGAGACCAAAAAGTGCCTTGGAGCGTCTGTACTCTGGGGACCCAGCGCAGCAGCAGCAGAGGGGGAAGATGAGTGCTGATGAGCAGCTGGAGAGGATGAAGAGGCACCAGAAGGCTCTTGTCCGCCAGCGCAAACGCACCCTGAGTCACGGAGACCGCCACGCCTCTCCATCATCGCGCTCCTCGTCCTCATCCTCACGCCCGCTTTCAGCTGACTTGGGATCAGTATGTTACTAGAACAGCATCACACGTCACACTCTCATGCATGACGACAACCAAACTGAGAGTGGTGATCTACAGTAGTCTTGCATGCTTTTACTCAGTGTAGTCTATTTTTTCTCTGTTCCTGACATTACAAAGTTGATAGTGCTACATTAAGTTAGTACAGTATGGTAATTAACTTCTTATTTCATGCATGTTGTTTTTCAGACTTTAATGGGCCTTTTTCACAGCAGACTTTTTTCATAGCAGGAAAAGCACAGGTGTTACTAATAACATTAACAATGGCTCCATTTTATTCCCAGTAAGGCATGACAATTTAAGCCAGCTTGCCAGGACTCTTTGAAAAGGAAACTTTGCAAGTAAATGGAATTCAGCCATTATTATTTGTATTATTAACACCCGTGCTGTTCCTACTGTGACAAGTCCAAATGTCATATATGACAACGGCCTATACAGATAAGTGGATAACAGTTTCTGTTTTCCACTTAACATGTAACTGTAGCACAACCATTGTATGCAAATCATATACAATTGAAAAAAGTGTTTATTATAGAGTGGGAATCATTAAATTTCCATTGAATAGGGATAGTACCTTTACTAATAATATACCTCGCCTATCAAACAAATAATACACTAATTACCTCAGACACAGGCCATCAATGCCATTTACCCTCATATTCATTGGTTTTTGGGTATTTACAACACTATTCTCTGTCATAGAGCCATTTATCCATCTCACTTCTCCTCACTGATCTTTCCATTTCTTGGCTATCTGACAGTATATTTCTTTACCATATTACCATTCTGTATAACACTGACTCGTGCTTTTAGAATGTGTCTGTTCACCAGAGTTCTGTGTCTCCTCATTTAGATATTAATGCCTGCTGGTCTGTGTGTGTGTGTGTGTGTGTGTGAGAGAGAGAAAGAAGAGGAAGAGAAAGAAAGTGCCTACTTATTTTCTACTGACCAAAACATTGACACACACTGAGCAGTGTCTATTTAAGCCTACTCATCTCAACCTAATCATGGCTTTTTATTTAACTTAAATGAAGATTACAATGGTCTGAGTGTTAATGGATTGGGACCCACTGTTATTCCTTTTTGTCACTTCCCAGTCTGTGAGAGGAAGCCTTTTAGTCAGATAATGCTAATGTGTATGACATCTATTTCATATCAAAACATAGGTGTTTCTACCTGCTAATTAATTGTTAGTTATAAGAACCCTTACTTTTTCAAATGTGAATGCTTGCAAATAAATAAACATTATTTTCTAATGAACTCATATTGCCATGTTTTTTTTATTTATTATATTTTTTCTATGAATACATAAAATATGGATGTGTTTGGCGAAACTGTCATTGGTATGAGTGAAGTGATTGTTCCTGTTTGTTTTAGTGGCACTGTGCTGTTTTTATCACTGTCAGAATTTACAGAGCTTTTGATTTCATATAAGCATGCATATATCTCTCATACTATATATATGCATGCTCCCTCTTTTTTTTTCATTTTCACACCTGTACGCACATACACACACACACACTCTCTCTCTCTCTCTTTTTGTAGCCAGTAACAAGTGATAACTAGTGTGTTGTACAGTACTTTACATGAAATTATGTGTGAAGGCAAGTGAAACAAGTCACTTTCACATTTACTTGATGAACAAGACAACTTGATGGCAGCATCCTGTAATTTGTTTCACAGTCTATTTTTTTCCCCTTGTGCGTTGTCCAGTGGAAGAGAGAGCAGGACTTTGACCTGCAGTTGCTCGAGAGGGCTGTTCAGGGGGAGGAGGCACAGGGAGTTAGGAGCGTTCAGGGGGAGGAAAAACCTCCCGAGCACAAAGAAAGACCCCGCTCGCACTCCGATGAATGGCTGACCTTCCGCTACATGGTCACAACCCCTCCCACACATGAGGTCGACCTGGAACCACTCGAGTATGACCTGGACCTTAACAAAGAGGTATGTTATCTTTGTGTCAGCAAAGAAATACAGCTGAATCTCATGAAGTTAGATGAAAACACATCACACTCAACCAAAGACAAAAAAGAGCAGGAGTGTGTGTAACCACAGCCAAAAAATAAATATTTTGAATAAAAAAGAACAGTCTAACTGATTTGGGTGTGGGAACCCTTTTTTAATACTTTATAAATGCGGAAATTCCAGAAAGGACTCTAAATTCATTAAAAAAGTTTGGCCTCAACCAAGCACATAGTTAAATGAGAAATATGAAATGTGTGTGAACAGTAGCGGCGAGTGTTTGTGTTACAACATCGTTTGCAAGTTAGCAGTACAGCAATGGACAGCAGGCAGGGTGTTGACAGTTTAAAAAGAACGCCTTATTTAATATATGTCGCAGTGAGTAGTTGTGTGAGCGCTGCTACAGTGTGACAGAACTAAACTAGCAGCTGTCTGCCTGTACTTGATCACACGTTTTTATTCCAAGGCATGTAGTCAGGGGTGTCACACAAAAATCTGGACCATGTACATAAGCATTCTCAATGGGCAGTTCCTCGCATCCACGGCTATTCATTCTAATATCTTTGTGGGCCCTTCTCACATGAGGGCCCGGAATAATAAGTCCCCCCCAGTCCTACACCCCTGCATGTAGTGAAGGGTAAAAGATGTTTGCTGACTACGCAGTGAATTTCTGTTGGAAATTATGGCATTATTGCTTGTTTTGTTCTTGCAAAGATGATGATATCATTGCATGAGCATCCCCTTTTTGGAAAGCGGTGTAAAAACAAACAGAACCTAGCACAGCAAAAGCACTGACTGGTGCTTATTCTAGTGTATGTATAATGAGGTAGAAGAAAACAGACAAACATCTAACATTACTTAAAGCAACCTTACAAAATAATGATCCCTTGAATAAAACACTGTTGCTAAATGTCCAACAACAGTTTAACTCCTTGTTGTAGGCTTAGCTTTGTAAACTTTCTGTCCGTATATCCTTCAGCTGTGCAAATTGATAGATCATTTTTTTGGTGATCTTCTAGAAAGGATGATGATAAAGCAACTCAGATCTTAAACACACACTATATCTGTTTTGTGCAGCTTTCCAAGCCTCCGAAGGTTTTGATCCCAGAGCGCTACGTGGATTCAGAGCCTGAGGAGCCTCTCAGTCCGCAGGAGGTGGAGGAGCGCCATCGTAAGGTGGAGCGCATCAAGAACATCTTGGCAAAGTCCAGGTGAATAGAATAAAATAATACTTATTTTGCATTAAAATGTTGGTGATCACTGGCTAATTCTGGGGTTTCACGTGGTCAAGTTCAAGCCCTTTGCTGGTAATCATTCACCCCCACAGATTGAGCAAGGTGCTATATTCCCACCACCTACAAAGGCACTGGACTCTAGCATCCCTGTGGGTGTGCATGAGGCCCTCACAGCATCAACACATTTCCACGTTATTACCAATGCATCATATTTTGTCAGTTTGATGTTTTATTTCTTTGTGGCATGGGACAGTGTACAAAACCTAGGACCAACAGTGACTGTCGACAAGCCAGAGGTGGGGCTGGTGGCACTCGACTCAGCTCTGCAGGAGCAGGAGAGGATCATCACCATGTCTTATGCTCTCGCGTCGGAGGCTTCACTCAAGAGCAAAATAGTTGCAGGTTAGTTATTTATGTAATCTGAATTAATTTCAGTTTGTATAAGCCTATAGATTGTAGGTTATGGTACATCTATGCTATAAGTGTAAAAATCATTATTCTACAGAAATACTGACACACGTATCTGCCCCCCCCTCAAAAAAGAAGGCATACCTGTGCAGACAACTTAAGTAAAATTTCTCCTAGCATCAAATTGACGAATCTTTTGGTTGAAGAAGGGATAAAGAGAAGGTAAGCGGCCTTTCAAGAATGCTGGATTGATGGAGTGGAGATGAGAGAAGGGCGTAAGGTGCAGAGTCAAGCAATAAGGCTGTTCATTCCCTAATAACTGAACATTATTCCTTCTTAGGAGCACAGATAGTCTCTAATTGCAATCCGTGTAGAGTCTTTCAGACAGGGGAGGAATCGCTTGATGAGGCCATTTTGTGTGCTGATCAATGACCCAGTCAGACTCTGCTCTCCTTCTGCATACCATTGCGGCTGCTTTGAACGTAGCTCTGAACCTGCATAAAAGACACTGCGCTCACTTTCCATCTCTTTCATACTCTACAGCAGACAGGCAAGTTCATTTTCACTGTAGCTGCAGCAGATTGTCAGTCTGTCTGCCACACACACACACACACACACACACACAAACACACACACACACAAGCACACGCATGCACACACATATCTGTCACACACAGTAACACTCAAGCTGTCAGCGTCTGTGGAAGCTTAATATGCACAGTGAGGCAAAGTCAACAATTATAACATTATTTCCAGCATAGAGAAATGTCAGAGAATATAACTGGTGGCATCTTGTCATTGGAGACTGAATCAATGACTTTCTTTCCCTTTGGTGTTAAAGTAAGGTATGCTGGTGCGCTTTCAAATCCCTGAATTAAAAGAAGAGTCTTTTTCACAGTATTATGCATGAGAGACTTCAATAATGCCGGCATAAAAGCAGGAATATGCAGCACTGCAATTATGTACAGTATATGTAAAAAAGTTGTTTTTGATTACCCTTATTGAATTTGTTATTCTAAATTGTTAAATAATTTGGTGTTTTGTAAATCATCGCCAGGAATATTGAAAAGAATTTCTAATTTTGTACTGAAAAAATGATCTACAAAATATTGACCATCTATAAAATAAACATCCTTGTGTAGTGTGCCTCTTCAACTATTCATTGCTCTTTTCCTCTTTTAAGCTGGTGAAATGTCCATATATGTGAGACCTCATTAATTAATCTACTAGCTCTATGGTTTATGACAGCTATAACTTTAATATATCCAGTTGTATCATGTCATTGTGAGCAATGCTGCAGATCAGTGAGCAGTACTGCTTCATGGCAATATTGGATTTACAGGAATTTAGCATCACTGTGATGGAGTGCCTTGATTTGTCAGGTATTTATTCATCTGGTTATTTTACCAAAAGAAAGGTTTGTAAGAATAATAATGTAAATACATCATATAAAGTGATATTAGATTTAATCCGTGTCGTTCACCCCTGGTGTCATTAGTATGCAGTGTAAGTGTAGTCAGCAGAGTTTAAACACTTTCAGAAAACATTGTGTGTTGTAGCCTTCAGTGTGGCATTTGACTAACAACCAATGTTGTTTTCTCCCTCTCTGTTTCCCTTCTGTCCTCTCCTCTGTAGTTCCAACACAGGCTAACCTCCCCACCCCTCCTCCCCCACCACCTCCCCCTCCTCCTCCTCTTCCTCCTGTATCTCTGCCGCCTCCTTCCCCTCTAAGCAACGGGATTCACTACACTTTTGTCTAATCCGAGAAAGAAAGTAAGGCCTAACTGCATGTTTTACAGTGCTAATGTTTTCAAGGCCTCACTAATTCTCTCTAACGCAGGGCTCCTGTGTGCTATACACCTCACTGCATGCTTACTGCTCTGTAGTGATTTTAGGAAACGCATCTTGTCTAGGTTAGGGAATCCCTGCCTCTGCTCCCAATATAATCCAAACAAACATCTGCAGGCAGTCTGCTCATCCCACTGTGATAATTGTGTGTAAATTGTTTTTTTTCCCTTTCTTTTTGTACCACTGCCAAAATATTTATGGATGGTTGAGGAAAGAAAGGGCTCAAACGAACATGACTGTTTGTAGCATTGTGTATAATTAACAAAAGAGACACCTTTTGATTTAGCACCTTGACAGTTCAGTAGTCAGCACAGCTGCATTCCACAGCACCAATTAGCTCCCCATCTGTAGCCTGGCAGTGATAAGTCAGAAAAAGAAAAAAAAAAACAACAGTAGCTATCACTGTTGTAACTGTAAATGCAGAAAGAGGGTTTGTGTCATTTTACTGGCTTATTAAAAACTTCTATCAGCCAAAATTTATTAGATTGATGACTAAATGGACTAATAGAATGAAATAAATTGCTGCATGGATGTCAAAAAAGTGCTGCACATGGGCACACATGCATAAAATAATCAGATTTAGGATGAACAAACACACACACAGTAACAAAGTGTCTTGCTGCGTTTGACCTCTTGCATTAATGTCATGTCAGAATAACTTGTGAGACTGCATGCTTTACGCTTTGTGTTTTGATGTGCTGATTCTTATTTTTCCCAACTTTTCTTTTCTGTATCTCTCATCCCATGTTCAGGTCAGCCATTTGAGGCGGGATGTGTAGTTGGTTTGTAAAAGTTACTCTGCCACTTAACAATTTTGTGTTCATCGCTAAGAGTGGAATGACACACAGGATCTACTTGCTGGATTTATTTTAAGTGAACTAATTCAGAACTACAGTGCACATATCCCTGATATCCCTATCAGTGGTTATCAAGTTACAGTATTGTTAACAATTGTAATGTGCCTGCATAGCTGTTCACCAGCCAGTAGAAGTACAAGCTTAACAAAAGTGCTTTAACAGTGATGGACTATAAAACTTTCAGTTGTTTTAACTGAGAATTTGAACTTTGAGGAAGAGTAGGAGTTTTCTACGCATTGAATGTGTATAGTAACTGTGTTGAAGGTACTGGTCACTCATACTTATATTTATTAATTCTACGGCTTTCACATACTGTATGTGTGGCCGCTGTTTATTGTCTTTTGTGTGATAAAATTTTGAAAATCATCGTCATTCATTATTCCTGTTGGTTATGCAGTGTCAATGGGAAAAAACATTTTGTCATGGTGTATGAACAGGAACAACAGTGAGAGACTGGACGTAGGATTTATAATTGACTTCATAAAAAGAAAGAAAAACTCTGGTATTTCATTTTGATAAATTCTGCTGTACTAACTTTGTCTTTCTCTCTTATCACTTCTCAGCTCAAGCAATTTCTGGACACTGAGGTGCTATCCCATGATGACAAAAAAAACAAAAAGAACTGGATTCTGCAAGTAAGAATTTTTGGACTTTGGACATTTACACCCCTGCATACAGCAGTACAAGAGCTGTACTAAACATTTCACCTGCTCTCTGAGGCTCACGCAGGATTGACTCATTAAAGTGGTTCTAGTTGCTGAGATTGACAGGAAAAGGGAAGACTTTGCATTAGGAGCTGCTGTGCTTATTAACTATGGAAGTGTCTAACAAATGTTAATCTCATGATAAAAACATATTTTCTACATGTTATTGCACTTTGAATTGTACACTATATCATGTTTTCAAGGTATGACTGAATTGCTTTTACTTGCGGTGTGATCTGAACTGGGATGTTTGTTTTTTCGTCATGTACGGGATGTTAAGAACAAGAGGTACTAAATGTGTCATGATGGTAGTATTTTTGTCAAAACTCGGATAATATTCTTACACCAAACCACTTGAAATATCATATGTATGTACCCGTAGCACTGCCAGTCACCTTTTAGCTTGCCAAAATGAATTTTATTTTTGCTTACATCAGGACAAAAATAACCTTTAACATATTTTCTGTGTGACTGGGGATGGTTGCACAATGGACATTTCTAAAAATGTGAATATTAAAGATATTAACACAATATCTGGTTTATCACTGTATTTTTTTTTCATATATATTACATTTATTTAATTTTATTTAAATGAATACTATACATACTCTGCTGTCCAATGGCAAAATTAAATCAGCAAAAAGTATACAATTGTAGTATTCCATTTTATATTTTAAAGGAAATTCAGTCATCAACCTGTCCTCCTGCATTAGTGATTTTAAAAAGTTGTTTATGACACAGGTTTCTCTGCCTTATACTTGAACAGTCACATTT
Source organism: Micropterus salmoides (assembly GCF_014851395.1). Lineage (NCBI taxonomy): Eukaryota > Metazoa > Chordata > Actinopteri > Centrarchiformes > Centrarchidae > Micropterus > Micropterus salmoides. The sequence goes on from NW_024044348.1 coordinate 18,367,141, forward strand.
TCAGTCAGGGCACATTGGTGTTGTTCAACCAACAAATGCTCACTCGGCAATCATACCATACAACAGAAACAAAATCCAAAATGTAGAGAAGAAGAACCAAGACAGTATTATGTTCACTTTTCCTCCATCACTAACAGTAAAAGTGTGACAATTATTTTACCTTTGACACCCAACTGAGCTGTATTAAAAAAAAGGTTCTCAAAGAGATTGAAAGTTTATTCTCAATGTTGGAAACATCAGTTGCCAAAATACTTTTACAAAATCTAAATGGCTTGGGCCACAGACTCAGAAAGTTCACTAGTCCTTGATTTCCACTGCAGGAGCTGGACAATCTTACTTCCTTTCCTTAATGCCTGTTTTTAGGGATTTGGTAATGTACACAAATGTTCATACCGTCCAAATCAAATCCAAAGAAAACCATCCTTTACTTAAATTTTAACCTAAATCAGCCTTTGTTCATTATTTTATTTCACTGATGTGTGTATTGACCATATCTTTATTCTAATCATGTACAAAGGAAAAGTACAAAATGTGCAGTCATCACAGCTCCAAGATTCTGTTTGAACCGCCACATTGATTGGCCTGACCTATTAAACTTCATTCTATTATTTGAAAAGGGAACCAAACTATGGCATGCTCAAAGGAGGTGAACTTTCAATACAAAAAAAGAGAGGCTTCTTGAAATGTTTCTTAAGTTCAAAGCTTTTTCCATCTCAAAAGGGCATTTTTAATTCCGTGTATTTTCAACCAAGAAGGTGGATACTAATAACTTTGGATTCCGAAGTACAGAATTCATATCTTTAAATCATGAACTATGTCTCCATTGCAATTGTAAAAGAAACCTCTGCGAAATAAATGTATTGAACCTCTGATTGAAGAAGAAAAGAATATAGAGAAAATGTTTTTAAATAGCAAGTGTGACGGTGCTGTTATTACCCAGTTCTGCATTTAACACGAAGCACCCTGGCACGTGCGCTGATGGGACATGAGGCACACGCTTTTAATGGATACAGCGCCCTCGCCTTCCTTTGCTTGTCTGACAGTGAGCCGTTGTGTTGCGGCTCCCTCCCAAGTGACATCTTTATTTTTAATTGGAGAGTAATTACTTTCACTCGTCTGCACCGGGGTGTGCTTTGAAGACACCTGAGAGAGGAGGATGCTCCTCCCTCAGCAGCAACATCCTCCCTGCCTGAATTTCTCCTCCAGGATCGGGGGCCCCACAGCGCCTGCTGGCCCTGGTGGCTAGAAGACCCATCGTATCCTCTGTTCTGCTTATTTTGCAATAAAACGGGATGTTTTTCCCTCCTCCTGCAAAAATTCACCCAAGACCCTCCACAGAGGATTGTGGCATTTCCATGTATTGACGTTTGGCTGGTGGTTCATATACATTTGTTATTCTATGCTCTGGACTTCAAAGAGAATGAAAGAGGGCCTATTATGCTAATTGGGTCCTGTTCTGTTTAACGCAATCAAGGCCTCCCACATTAATCCTTTACTAAATACTTACTGGCTTCAGAGATGCTTTTTCTAAGACACATACCGCTCAGTTTCCTGACAGGGATGTTTGTTAGAGTGTTTTTTGTAGGAGTAAATAAAAGATAATAAATATCAGTAAATAAAAATGTCTCATTTTAAATCACAAAAGTAAAGGTGCTTCCTGTCGTTTAAAGTATGATTAAAATTACACTGTTCAGGTTAAAGCTTTGACTTTAGTTGTTTTTTTTTTGTCAGGTATATGGTTGAAAGGAAGAGTCTATTGAGACCAAGCTGAGGAGGCTGACCTTGTTCTCGGGTCTATATTGTTCACTGCTCTGCACACTGCATTTGTAACATATTCACAGTTTTCCCCTGGTAGGGGAAGAGAAAGGAGAAATCCTACACTGATTCCCAGTGATACCTATTTCCATCACATAAATATTATTGTTACTTGCCGTGAATGTCTGAGGATTAGACTACAGTCGGCACAGCCGGCGCCTCCTTTGCACTCTGTGGGGATCCCGATTGTAGTCCAATTGTACAAATACAAAACCAAGGAAGCCGATGCAATAGGTGCTTTGATTTCAAAATAGTATTTTATGCTGTTTTATCATTTTCAAGCTCCACATACGGTATATTTTTTAATATGTAAGAAATGAAATGGTGATTTGTTGAATAATTGAAGAGTTAAGAATCACTGAATTTTCTTCCCAACGTGCGTGCATGCTATAAAAAGAATTGAGGGAAGGCTGAATTACAGTAATGCTGCACCACATTGACCTGCAACAACTGCCATTTGTAAGTAAAACAATGCAGTGTGTGTAATCTTTTGTTTCGGCCTTTATGTTTAGGTTTTACAATTGTGATATCGTTTAGGAGATGGTACAAATGTGAACATTAAATATTGAATAATACGTTTACTGGCTTAATATATTAAACAGTAAGAGAACACAATACCTTCAACATAAATGATTAAGTGTGTGTTGATAAGGTGCTGGGTTACATTAAACAATGAATTAATCTCATATCCCTTAAACGGAAGGCTTTTACAATACCTACAGTGAATTGGGCTTTTTGTACATAAAAGCAATTGCTTTGTAAATTAACTAAATGCCCCTGGGCCTCCTCTTTAATCTAGTAGCTCCATGCACACATACGCACTAATCTAAATGAAATTTACCACATTCATTGACTCAAATAAAGTGCGTCTACGGACATTCGGCGCAGTATCGTGGTGATGCGTCAGTCTTTTTCCATCAGTCTTTTCTAGATACATCAGTGATAAATTAATACAGAAAAAATATAGTTGTAACTGTCAGATTAGGCCATAACTTCAAAAGATGTGTTTTGATGAAATACTTAAAAACACAAAGATTGTAGCTAAAGAACAAAAATTGATACTTGACTTGCGTTTTATACGCTGTTGTCTCTTATATGAAAAACAAGTGTTAGGATTAGTTTTCAATTTACCAGATTATTGATTGGGGCACAGATAACACAACGCAGGTAATGCATTTAGAAATACATTACATATATATGTAGTGCCATAAATAACTGGCATATGAATGAGTACTACAGAGTTAATATTTGTAGTATTGCTGGCTCAGGCTGTGTGATGGTGTCCCTGATAAGTATATAATTAGAATTGGCATGTTCCACTCCTTATTTCAACATGATTAACCAGTGGTTCTCTGTTAACTTGAAAGGAAATATTAGATCCTGACTAAACTTTGATGAAATCCAGAGTTACGAGCAAGAGATTTGGGTCAACTAATGAGAACAGAGTGTCCCACTTTGCAAGTCCAATAGGGAGAGAGAGACTATTTGCATGTATGCAAATAGTGTTTGAGTTAATTGCATTACTTGGCATTTAATAATGACTAAGTTGTTTTGGTTATGTGGTTGATGGTCCTTTACAACTGGAACATGTCAGTGGTTTTAACTACTGGCAGAACCTTCTCATTGATGGCAGATCAGATGTTTATGTAGGGTTGTGTGATTTCTTGTCATTGAAGATCTTTTATGTTATATATTTGCACTTGTTATAGAGCACACGACAAAATTGCTGGACAATGCTTCTACATGAGCAAGATCAGCACATTTAAAACAGAGCAAATTCTATCACTTGTCCGTAAAATGCCTGTAAAGATCTTGATATTTGAATAAAAGTTAAGAAAAACAAAAGTTTGCCTGCTCATCAGCACATTTCTAAAGTTAGGAAGGACAGCTGCACATGTTTTATTAGAAATATATGAATATGAATTAAACATAGCCCTCAGTTTAGTAATAAATATGGATTATGTGATTATGCACGTGTACCAATCCTTTGTAGGTTAGAGCTTTAAATTATATAATAAAAAACAATCCTGATATTTATACACTCGCAATATGCTCGTAACAATTTTACAGTGTGTTACAAAGAAATTATTTACTGTTTGTTCAAATGTACAGCAGGTTTGAAACTGCTAATAAATGTATTTTAAACTACTGAAGATTGTATATGTTCTACTGTGTTATCGAACATATTTTCACTGTTCATACACCAGTGCTGAATGCTTCATAAGAGGAGATCAAGTTCAACACTTCTATCCACTTACAACTGTGTTGTGATGTGTAATGAGCATTTAATTGTTTATACGCTTTATGAATGTTAAATGGGGTTAAAATAAAGTGTTGCTGTGAAAGGGACTAGCCCATGATAGCCTTAATAAGTTCAAAGTCAAAGGTTTAAAGTCAAACTTTTTATATGCTTCTTTTATAATGTAGATAATTGTGAGTCCTCCTTGAGAATACAAATCACTGTATTCCTAAGCATGAATCAGCTGCACACCTTTGAAACCTGCTCCGGGTGCTCTGTAATCAAAGCACCCCCCACCCCCACCCATATCCTCATTCACTGACTGAATGACATTCTCTAATTAACCATGCAGAACAGGAGAAGAACACATGTTAATTTAATGTAACAAAAATGTTGATTTTCATGCACTCTCCTTTTCAAATATTTATGGGCTAGACTTGAATTTCAAGATGCATCAAAGACTCACAGGGTATGCAAATGTGTCTGCCTTACCCCCCAACAAGTTGGACTGTCTTTTACTCTTCATGCAGGCTTTGTGAACTACCATCTGAGATATAAAGAGGAAGCCATTACAGTTACCTCTATAGAAATAGTAGTCTATATTTGTGTTTTGACAACTTCCTGCTGGCACCTGCTCAGCTTCACCCATAAATAATCATCTTTCACCATACAGATTAAAGCCTGGCTATAAATAACGGTTAAGCAAATATAATGCATCATGTCTTTTTGAATCTTTCCTCTTATGATGCCGATAAGTCATTTTGAAAGCAGCAACAATGCAGTCCAAAAGCTGCAAGCCAAGTCTTTCAAGAAAATTATTTTACTGCTAAGATGCAATCTGTACAGTGACCCTGTATCAGGACACAGCACACTGTTGATCCAGTTTAAACATCACTTAAAGCAGCACAAGATTAACCTTAAAACAGGTCTACTTTTTAGAGAGTTGTGGCCCAAATCCTCCGATTTTGTCTCAATTACAGTCATCTGATTTCTGCGGGATGGAGAATATCTGTGAGTGTTTCTCATAGTGTCCAAAAGGTGGCGTATGAGACACGTGAAACACACATCTCAGTCCCAGTGAGTCCGCTCCTAAAGAGACTACACACAAACACACACTAGAGAGCAGATATCACATGTGAGTCATCATGCATGGACCTGAAAAATACAGTGTTAGATTGTAATAGGATTACATATTACTTCGAAGACGTTTCACTAGGCATGAGTTTTCTTTTATGCAGAACAGGTGACAGGTACGAGATTCCTCTAGTTTTACATGGTTGAATCTCAGGAGGCGCTCAAGTTCAAAGTGTCCGCAGAAGCAGCTACAGAAAAAGTTTCTTTCGGAAAGGTAAGTCTTTCGTTCTTTCTAGCTTTTTTTCCCTTCAAGCTAACATCAACAGGAGCATTTACACTCTTGCACACCAACCAGAAAAAAAATAATGGAGACATAAAAGTTACACCAATGTATGTGTGTTCACCTTGAACAAAAAGAGAGGGACGTGAGGCGCACTGGAGTCTGAGCTGATGCCATGTTGTGGATGACTTGTGTAGCCAACACACACACTCTCTCTCTCTCTCTCTCTCTCTCTCTCTCTCTCTCTCACTCGCTCACTCGCTTTCTCTTCTTCTCCTGCCTCTTTTAGCTCTATGTGACTGCAGTTAACAATCACAATTTTCTCCTGCTGTCTCCTCTCTTTGTAAGTAACTTTCTTATTTCTATTATGTGATGATGATACACTGTTATGAAACTTAGGTATGTTGAGTGGTTGTGGGTGAGTTCTGGATTGTGTATTGGGCTTGTGTCCTTTTTTTGTGCTTGTCACAAAAGGCTGCTGCTGTACAAATTACAACTTTTATGTCAGTTGTCTCCTCTTGGCTTGTCCTTCTCTGATTTGTGCACGGTGCTACTCTTATTTATTTTGAGTATTCGACATCTGTGGGCCTCTTGCAAGCTCAGCTGATAAAATAAAACATATACTCATTCAATACAGATAAGTGTCCTATTGTAAAAGCTTCTGTTTTGGCAAGAAATCGCAACCTTTGAGTTGCCTGGGTCAGCCGCTGGACTTACTTTAATTTCAGATATTCTCGGATCTGTTTTAAAAGAAAGGTAGGATTTATTTAAATAAAGGTACATACTATCAACTGAACATGCACTAACATACTGATGCACCATAGTTATTATATATAAGTTAAGTATATGATAAGATAAGTTATGTATTCTTTGTTAAAACGCTGTAGCCTATGGAATGTTCTATAAAAACTAAATAATAAAATGTAAGCGTTTATGAGAGTTAAATGTGATGCTGGAAAATAACATTTTCTGTCGTGTCATTACCCACATTACATTTTTTTCAAACAATCAAACACTAATATTTTTTTATTTCTACAGTCGGTCTAGTAATTTAAATTCCCGATTCTCAGAACTGACCATGTCATAAGGATAAGCCCCGTTAGTATTGGCATGTTCTTTGAAAGTGATAATTGAATTATCTAATAATGTGAAATAATGTGAAAATAAATGTTAAACGGTCTGCGCGACGAGAATAATCTATGTTTGACGTACTTTTTATAGAATGATCTGTCAAAATAGATGTCTCAAAATCTAGAAAAGCCGCGGTGCACAATGTGAATTCCACACATGAAATTTGCAAATATCTGAAGAGATGCTGGAGACCTCTGGGTAGCGTGTAAATCAACATTTCTTGCATCTTATCTGATCATTTAAATAAAGTAAAAGAAAGGACAAGCTTATGTATCCTATATTTTAGGTGCTGATTTAATTTATGCAAATAAATGCTGCTGTATCACACAAGTCTAAACTAGTCCCTGAACTCCTTTCCCCCCTCTGACATGGTTTCTCTCACCTGCTCCCATCAGCTCATATCAGCTGCACGTATTTTCCTCTCAAGAAAGTGTGATTTTGAAACACTTTCACTGAAGTCGGAGAGGCCAGTGCGTTATTTGTCTTCTAACAAACAACATTTTAAAAAGTGTCCCTATTTCACTAAAAGGAGAAGGGTAGTGTCCCTGGTGGGCAAAAAGTCAACAAGTCATCCTTAACTTTGTAGTCGCTGATGTTCATCTAAGTTAAGTTTATTAAACTGACTATAACCGCGGGCAGTTACAACCGTCCTCCCTGTCTCTACTTTTCACCACACATCTCCCTCTCTCTCCCTCCCTCTCTCTCTCTCTTTCTCTCTCTCTCTCGCATCTCTTGTCCGGGAGGAGGAGGGGGGGGGAGTCCTGCCTCTTTGCCTTCCTCAGATCAATGCCCTGGCCACTCACTTTCTGATGTTGCACGACGGGAAATGCTTTGAATACTTGCGACATGGCTGCGCGCATTGATTGCCAAGATTGACAGCAGCTCTACCCGTCGTCTTCTCTTGTCTGAGTGTGTGTGAGGGAGTGAGCGAGAGAGAGAGAGAGAGAGAGAGAGAGAGAGAGAGAGAGATAAGGAACAGATAGGCGAACAACAAAAGGTACTTGTAGTTTTGGACAGCTGAACTTCACAGAGTATAGCCTACGGGATCCCCTCATATGGCCCCGTGTGAGCAGACTTAAGTTTTCGCTCAACAGATAGCTCAGTGATCATTTTCTATAGCTTAGTCTAGTTGTCTTTGCGCACGGGAAAGGACAGCGAACATATCTTCACCACGGCTCAGATCATCAAGGTAATCAACATTTGCTGTACTTTTCAACACGCTCTATGTTGTCCTGATAATGTTCAGCTTGTGTTTTATTGCTGATTCCTAAAAGTCGAACGCGCTTGCCAGTGACTTGTTCCGGCACAGTGCAGCACGTCTTGCCTCTTTAAAACCTTTTTAGAAAGTTGTTTTGTGTGTTACGCTTACACGGGTCCGCATGTTTTGTGGCGGGCAGGATGACTGTCAAACTTTGATTATTGCGATCATTTGATGCATCGCTTTCGCCAAAACAAGCGGAGTGCACGCGAGACGAGAGTGGCGCGTTGGTTGCTGGCTCGGAGGCGCTCGGGATCACACCAGAATCGGCCAATCCGCGCAACAACAACAAAAAAAAATCAGCATCTAACTTAATCAGAACTAAACTCGGAAACAACCATAACCACCGGGTAAAAGGTCTGAAATCATCTTTGTTTTCTTTGTTTATTTCAGCAGCGTGAAGCCGCGCGAGCGGAACACAGGCTGCACAGGGTAAACTGCAGCGTTCGGACCAGCCAGGACCGCTGTCACCGATAACATTTTTACCAAGCATCACAAATTAGTGGTGATTCTTACTAAACTTTTAAATCTTTAAAGTTTGAAAGCGCTTTGGTGTTTGTGTTTACATGTCCCTTAACTTTCTTCTGCTGGTGGCAGTTTCACTTCTGTCCACAAAGCGGTACTATTCATTGACAACGACTTGCGCCCTGGTAGGTTTTCTCCCTCTGCCTGTGAGGTGGACAAGTTTATTTGAAGCCTTCGCTCATGTCTCATTATACCTTCATACATTCCAGGGCTCTTTGACCCCCCAAACGGCCTCTCACCAGTAGATTTTTGTTGTCTGTCTTTTGATTTTTTGTTTTTAAATGTTAGAAACACACAGTGTCTGCGGCCGCCGTGTAGCCTGGGAATTTGCTCTTCCTTAACTTTCTCGGGAGGTCAGGGGAATCGACCTCTAAAGAATGCGTAAGCCATAAATTAAATTCAACAATCGCAAGGCTTGTCCATTTAGAGGAGATGCACTTGAACAGACAGTTTTCCATTTAAGCCGATGTCTCTGAAGCTCGGCGCTCTCGGACTGAACAGATTCTTGTAAAAGAAAAAAAAAAGTGCAAATGTGCTTAAATATGATTCATTGTTTTATTGCATTTGTCCAGTTGTTGCTGTAAGACAATTGAGAAAATGAATAATCTGGCCTTTAAATAGAATTAATAATTGTTTAGATATTTTTAAAATAAACTTTTTTGGGGTGTTGGGAAAGCACTTAAATTTCATTGATACACTGTCCACTGGGAAATATTTGTGTTGCACAAATTTATTAAATAATTTTCCAGGTTTTTCATAAATGAAAGTGAAATGTCACTGATTGAGCATGGTATTGGCAGAGTGTGTTGCGCGGAGATGGCCCCTTCATTTTTAGATGTTTTCCAAAATTAGACACACTCCCTGTGTACAAAAAACTGCCTTCTAAGACGACTGTGGGAGCTATGATGTGATATTAATATCTTTTTAAGGGAATTAACTTTAAAAAATGAATTGTTCAGTTGTGTCTTTCTTCTATTTATTCAACACCGTGAGCACGTCTGTCTGACCACACAAATAACACACCTGTGGCTAATTAATGAAAACACAATTGTCTTTCCCTCGCCACCTACTCCACCCCTAAAAACTCCTCAAACAATAATACATTTTCCAGAGTGGAAAGGAGAAACAATAATCTGCTCTTGTCGGAGTGAAGTTTTTATCCTTGTGGTATTTTGTATTGAACAGTGGATCCTAGTGTAGCTCTGAACGCAGGTTTCCTCATAAGGTAAGGCGGTCCTGGAGACCAAATGCAAGTCTCAATGGCACATTTATAATTAGACTGCCCATTCAGCACATTGTCTTGATTGCTATACAGGGACACTCGGCTCTGTCTCTATAAGAGTTTGTCTCTGACGTGTTGTGCAGCTCAGCGTGTCGCTCACGAAAAGAGCGAGAAAGAAAAGAGTGAAAAGCGGCATTACAGTCCCCTTTGATACCACAGAACTGCACATGGCTCTTATTTAACATCTCTCACTTATTTTTTGCGCAGAGAAACTACCATCTTAATTAATCACCTTCTTCCTGTATACACTTCTCTGCAGTTGTTACATACAACTTAAATGTGCATTTTAATAATAATTGGAGAATGTTAAGTGTGTGTATAATCTTGGCGATGTGATCACATCATTTCTGCTATTTTACCATTACTGCCCGGGACAGATGTGCTTTTATTTCGCAGTAATTGTAGCTGATTTAAACATTAATTAAAAACAAAAAGACTGGCAATTTGTAATAATATCACATTTATCAAATTTCGAACTTACTGGCCTTGCGCATTTCCTGTATTTTCAAGGACTGGGTGCGGGTGGATCTCAGGCTGACCCGAGCTGTATTTATTTTTTATTTTTTTGCAAGACTGAGAAAGGCAGCATCATTTCCCACCTGGACTCAGCATAAGATATTGACTCGCTGACGCTGATGTGCCAGTAAGTTCAAAGATTTTAGGACTTTCATTTTGGCATGAAGGGGGAAGCCACCTAGCTTGTCTAAACATATCCTGCACTCTGTCCGAGTCCAATGTCTCCCATGTTGCAAGAGCAACTTTGCTGCTGAGTATAATTTTTCTCATTATTATACATGGCGTTTAGAGCCTTTTATTATTATTTGTTTTATTGAGTGGAAGATAAATGCTATATGTGAGCCCATCTTAAAATTTGTTTAGACCAAGTGCCACCAACAAAATTTACATGTAGCTCTACTTTTAACTGTTCTCATCATCTAAAGGTGGACTTCCTTTTAAACTAAGCTCTTGTGCCAGCAATTAGACAGATCAAAGAAAAGGCAGGAGGCAGAGGAAGAGAAGGTGGGGAGGAGGGGAAGAGGGTGGGAGGTATTCAGAAAGAAATGTGCTTTATGTGATATTGTTTGACTTTTCTTTCTACATCTTGCCTTGTATATGAGCACAGTGATATATTATCATGCTTTTGGTTGATACTCTGGACACAGAAGGTGAATCTGATCATTTCAAGTTAACAGCAGATGTTGTTTACTGGGAATTTTATTACAAACTGTGACTGTAGTCAAAAGAACAAATACCAAAGTCCCTTCATCAGTGTAGAGCTCGCAGATCCATGCTAGTTGTTGTAAAGTGTTTCATCATTTTCCCTGCTAAAAAATCAAATATTATCTATCTTTACACCACACAGTTGCGCAAAATGAAAGTGCCGGTTTGTGTAGGTTTTATGGCCTTGCTAATCTGCTAATTAACAGTTTTACCTGGAGCATGTTTCCCTGCCAAACAGAATTCTTACAGAATTACAACCAATTCCAACTAAAGATAAGCAGATTTCACAGTCGGAGAGGGGGGGGGGGGGGAATTCTTATATTGACATAATCCTGCAATGGGATCATAAATAATAGTGATGTGTTGTCATTTGTAGATAGAGCAATGTTACAAACAGCATTAAAAATGTGTACAATACTGTATGTAGATCATTCCAGAGTTCTGAAGAGGCAGCATCGGTCTCTTCGTATCTTACAATTTTACGTTCTTGTAAAACTGTCATTGTTATATTGTGTGTGTGTGTGTGTGTGTGAGAGAGAGAGATAGAGAGAAAGAGCCCCTGTACACCTTGGCATGTGTGCATGCATGAGTGATACTTTCCCTCTCCCAGATATTTTGCAGAGAATGTCTTCACTCTTTACACAGATAAACACTACTGTTGATTTTGATTTGAAACGTCAAAATCCAAAAAGCAACTGTCTCTCTCGACCAGATGTCATTTAGACCGCATAACTGAACTGAGACCTTACATACTGCGTTGTCTTTCCTTATATACTGTGTTTTGCAGAAAGACAGCTATTTTATTCCAAGTGACAGGACGCTGCTGGGATGCGGGCAGGGAGAGCGAAGCTGTAGAAAGAGGGTGGGGTGAGGGGGGGTGCGCAGGTACTAGTCTCCCTCTCTTTGTGGTATTGGAGGGAGCGGCTGAGACCTGATGATAAACAAGATGCGAAGAGGTAAACAACAGCAGGCCTGGTAAAGGTGGAGGAGGGGGGCAGCAGATGCTGTGACATCTGTCTATCTAAGTGTTATCTAATTTGCTGTGGAATATTTCAACAATGATCAAAACTGATGGGAATATGCCATAGCGGTTTTTCTTTGTAATTTGTCCCTTTCAACAAGAAGTTCCTGACAAGTCAGTAACATGTCACGTTTGTCATGATGCTCCATTTTATTTCACGGGACAATGTGATTAGCGTTGCACAGTATTATGTATAATGAATGCATGCGTGCAGTCACAGAGGACTCGCCATCCTCCATACACCAGAGCAGCATTTTGTAGGGTAGAGCGGGTTTTTGACGTATGGTCCATGGCTTAACGAGAGTAAGTACGGCGCAGATTTGGATGAAGTGGATTTGTGCTCGTACAGGAGGAGATTGTCTGTCAGTCTGCACCATTGTCACTTTTTTCGTAAAGGAGAAACGCTGATGAAATCAGTGGTCAACTGAGTCAAGAGCAGACAATGGGGTATCACCTCCACAGAGTCACAGTCTTCACTGAAAAGCTATGAGAAAGTGGAGCCAGACAGATTAGTGGGAGACAGTTTGATACACCAATGTAATACACCAGCTGTTTGAAAAAGAATCTCAAGCTTTTACATTTTGAATTTCATCCAGCTTTGGCTTTTAATTTACCACAATCTGATTATCTTTTAAATCAGACTTTTTAAAAACATGTTATTCTTTGAACACATGTTCCTGTGATGTCAAAGATTAAACTTGAGTACATGTTATTATTTATTCAGAAACAAATAGCACCTATGTTCGCCAACACTTACTGAACATCCACAAGGGCAGGGTCAGTTTTTTCTGCTCTATTAGATCTGTGTATCCCTCTGGCTGCTGTAAGTGAACAGTATTGCTGACATTAAAGGATTACAGATGAAAAAAAAGTGCATCTTCACAGGAACTTAATTGCACAAGTAACCTAAGTGGCCCATTTTGATCTGTATCATTCACTCTCCCACCAAAAATGTTTTTCTCAAAATAATTGGACATTTTCTTTTAGTCCATAGCATAGTTCTGCGTAATTAACTTTGACTTCAAAATGCAACAGTCTAGGCTATGGTAAGTAGCCTCTGTTGATTTAAAAAAAAAAATAATCACACATTAATATGTAGAATTAATTGGAAGGGCCTTGGTGGCTGCGTGTTTCTGACATAGGTCTGGGACTATAATCAGGTGAAGGAATTACTCGGGCTCATTGTTTTTTATGAATCAGATGAAGATTTGTACAGTGGCTGTGTGAAGATGGATGCCTTTATTTCCATATCAAAGAGGCACACAGTGCAGCCGGGCAGTAATTAAAATGTGGTGGATTTTGGAGTCCCTGCATATGTGTACACGTGCACACATATACACACACACATTTTCTCTCTTCCTCACACAGGCATGAGTACACATATGCGTGTGCACACACACACACACACACACACACACAAATACAGACGCACACACTTGCACCATATGGACCAAGGCTGAGAAATGTCAGTTTGTGTGAAAAGAGTGCAGGTGGTTGAAACTGAATTTTAAACAAACACTCATGTCGGTCCATGTTCATTTGCAGACATTTGAATCCAAAGCCATTTCTTTTGTGGCAACCATTTTGTTAGCTACAGTTTGAGAGTGTCGTGCATTAATTATTGTTTTTCTCACTTTGACTCAGTAACGGTTTTCACTGACTGCAGTCACACAAACCTTCAATTTACGTCACAGAGAACTGATTCTTATTAATCAATCTATCAACTTTTCATAGATATACGGTCTATATATGTATGTATGCGTGACCTTGCTGCACAATGCTGGGATTATTTTAAAAAAGACAGAAGAAGAAGCTGTGATCTTTTGCCCCGAGTGATTTCTGTCCTACTAGAATTGGAGAAGCTCTGAAGACCTGAGATTATGTCTTGTGAGTGAACAAGGGAAAAGAGATTAGCGGGCTTTTGCGCTGCTCACACACAAAAGCGTCACAACAAGCATTTTCCTTGTGATCCACACCATTGTGTTTGGATCAGGTCTTCCCATGGGCAAGCCACTGCCATGGAGGAAACGTTAAAGGACTCTTTGAAAACATTCTTGAGCCAAACATGGGCAGTTGTGACACTGAGAGATTTAATGGAAAAAAATTAAAAATTAAAAAAATGTTAAAGAAGGCCTTAAAACCCCTCTGGTAAGGGAGAAGCAGCGCAATTATGGCATGGAGCACATACCATATTTAAATATCTCATTTGTTATCAATAACCCCTTTTGCAGTAAAAAAAAAAAAAATCACACACTAATTACATTTAGGGTTGCAGATGATTTGCAAGGTTGTAGTCATTTACCCTTTGTGATTGAAAATATAACTGATCCAGCTTCTTAAAAGTTTATATACTCCATAGTCTTAGACAGCAGTAGTTATTTTTGATCCAAGTTACACAGGTCTCCACTATTTGTAAAAGCTTTTAGACATTATCCAGTTGGTGTAGGGTGAAAGCCGGCTAGGTATCTGCCAGCTTGATCTGACATGAGATGTAAAATATGCTACATAGTTGTGACTAAACCAGCCAATCTGGCTTCTTTACTCTGTGGTCCAGCCTTTAGGATGCTGGGAGCTGTTTTGTTGGCAAATAGTTTTTGTGTGCGTATTTGTGTGTGCTCGTACATCGTGTGTATTTGTGGATGTGTGCACACACTCTAGATGGATATTTATTTGAACACATGATTGTGTGTTGTCTTATTTAGCATGCACTGAAGTAACATGGCCGTGATGAGCAGTTTTACCATAATGATGCTGAAGGCTGGTCCAGATTATTTTTCCAGTATGAATATAAATACGATACCAAAAACTTGACTAAGAAAACCTACATTATGTAATTACAGGTGACACCATCACTTGCATATTTACAATAATTTGAAATATGGATTAAAACCTGACTGAAAACTGTTGATTTCATTACAGTTTTGAACACATGCCTCAAATCAACAACACACTTTGTCTTTGCTGCTGCTGAATTTCAAGTACCTCCAGATAGTGTGTGTCAGCCCTCTTGGATGGAAACAAATGCTGATCAACCACTTGCATCATGGAGCAGCTACTGTGACATCTAAAACAGGCGAGAAAGTTATGGAAAAGAAAGGACGTATTGAGCCAGAAATCAGATTCCCAACAGTTTTTCCTTTGGAAAATGCTAATGTATGATGCCAAAAATAAATCAAAGTGACAAAGAGGGAGGGTGGGGGAATAGATGGAAAGGGTCTTGTGGCTAAAGTTTTGATGAAGTTAACCATAGCATCTCTCCCTGCCCAGGTCTTTTGTTTCCTTTCTGAATAATTTCTTTTTACACTGACTTGGATGTGTTACAAGGCTTTGCCCATGTGCATTATGAGAAAATGGCTTCGACAGACCAGACCACAAGCGCTTTCTCGCTCTCTCTCGATTTCTCTCTCCGTCTCTGTAAAAGGAGGTGTTTAGACCCTGTTGGTGAAAAGATGGACTAAGAGCAGATTTTCTGAGACTGAAGACTCTGATAATGATGTTAGTGTTTGTGTTGCGTCAGACCCTTCTGATATGTATAAGCAGATCAAACTTTGTCTCCTTTAGTCTAAGAAACAGATTTTTCTCCTGACTTGCACATAGGGAAGTTTTCAAGGGGGAAATCTTGTATTGTCAAGGTGGTTGAGAATTCCTGTTGGGTGGGAATATATGCTGTAATTGCAGCGATGTGACTTTTTCCCTTTCATTTGTTTGCAAATGGCACGTTTCCTACACTCACCAGTGCTGGTACATGGTGAGAAGGAATGTTATCACTCTGCCTACTTGTACCATATTATAACCATAAAAGAGACAGTAATGTTGGAAAATTTGAACTCTCAACTTAAAAAAAAACGAATTTTAATTAACAGTCATCTGCTCGTTCTTTGAGTGTCCATGAATTAACACACATGCTGTAGAAACAACTGTTGAAGGCAGTGGGAACATTTTGCCCAGTCTAAAGTGACACTTAAGAAATGCCTGATTGGCTCAACTGCACATTTTATAAGCAAAGAGTAGCTACAGCGAGGAAAGCGAGGAAAGCCCGACTCAGAGCTCAAAGAATAAAGAAAGTGCCTTCTGTGATAATCACTTTCTTGAATGGAACTAAAAAAGAGAAATCTGCTGAAATGATAGAGAAAGCCTGTGGTTTGGCCCTTGCAGTAAATTTCCCATAAGCCTCTTTGACAATCTGAGGGGATAGCCACTCTGGCACACGCCACCCGCCCACATACAATATACACACACACACACACACACACACACACACACACACACACACACACACACACACACAGTGTTGTTTCTGCCAGGCACTACGGGAGGAGGCTTGTCCAAGGGAGGATGATTGACAGGAGGTGGGTGAGGACTGGGCTGAGGGGGACCAAAGGAAGATGGGAGGGGTTGTCCTGTCTGAAGAACAGTAACACTTTCTTTTTTCCACTAAACAGGACAGTCTGTAAAACCTACTAAAACTTAGCTGAGGAGAGTGGAACGACATCGAACAAGTATTAAAGACCAAAAATGTCTTCATCATCTTTTGCTTTTGCTGAAATATTTTATGACCACAATAAATGCCCCTGCAGACAACATACAAATATATACCAGTAAGCCCTCTCTCCTACATATTATGTTCATATGCAACTAATTTGCAATAGCGATTTACGTTCGCTGTCAAAGCTTGTTCGCACAGATACATTCTTATACCGCAGTGTAAAGTCATCGGGAGGAGGAGGTCGGGGTTGATGGCCAGGCACATAACATCTAAGCTGGATACTGGGGTTTGAATCCCATCACAGTTGACTTTTAAAAAAATATTTACCATGGTCGTGATATAGCTGCCAACCTTAACGAAGTGTTTTAGTTTCCCAACCGTAACCATAATGTACTGACCATGACCACAGTGTTTCCCTAACTCCAACCAAGTGCTTTGAGTTGCCTAAACATAACCATAAAATGTAATTATGCTTTAGTTGCAAGGAGTTGATATTCTAGGTAAAAAAAGAAAAACATTTACAATTAAACTTTGCAGCAATGTTCTATATTAAGGTATTATGTTAATAAAAAAACTGAAAAATCTCCCAAAAAGATGGAATAAAAATAAAATATGTAATCTGATGGCCTTACCTTTCCTTGAAAACATATTACCAATTGCAAATTAGATGCATATGAACATAGGCTGTAGAAGACATGGTTGGACTTTACAGTCAGATGCTTGCCCGCACATAGGCACACGCAGCAGGGCTATGGTTGCGTTTTTTGAGTTAGCAAGGAGAAAGGCTTTATGTCCTTGGTTAGGGGTGGTGTTGAGGGTAAACTGGGGAGGTACAATGTTCCTCCTCATCCTCAGCAAAGCTAAATTTATTGGTTACCATCTGCAGGGTGGAGGAGTTTGGGTTGTGGCCAGGCCAAAGAAAGGCTTCTAATTAAACAGTCATCATTATCAACTTGTGGTCAGTGATCATCATCATCCCCAACACTGGTTCTTCAAGACGAACATGGAATCATTGAGGCTTTCTCTGAAGCTCATGCTGGACTGAATTAGAATAGAAGAAACAGAGGAGAAAAGTGCTAGTGAGAACATTTTTCCCTCTCTTGGCAGAACAGGGAGCATGAGGCCTTGTGCCATATCCACTCAGGTTTAAACAATTACCCGACATCAGAGAATCCAGTAGAGCCTCAGTGCTGGCACAACCGTCATGCTTTTGACTGCTGTACTTCAGGCCATGGTTTCAGACATGGCCAAGTGTCACATGTAAGCGGAGCTTTCGATAATTTCAATTAGTGTAAGAGGGTGTGCCTGCAGTATCTGTATCACTGCTGCTGAAGGAGCTTTGCTTTGAGGTTGACAGCCCCTTAATATAGTATTTCTTGGTTTGATGTGTGAGTGACACAGAGGCGCTCCAAGAGGATGGCAAAATGGTTTATTAGGACCTAATTAGAGCCCTGTGATTAAAGGGGAAGTGACTGTGATTAGGAGACCTGCAGATGATGTGGAAACATGGATGAATATTCAGAGGAGAAAAAGCACAGTATGTATTAGCCTGTGTGTGTGTGTGTGTGTGTGTGTATGCCTTTGTCGAGCACGCAAGGACTACAGAGTCTGGGCTACCTCGGAGCAGTAGTGTTATGATCTTTACAGCAGAGGAGCTTTACAACTTAAGCTATTAGGCAGAAAATGCACAAACAACCATGCTACTATGACCCTACAGCTGATGTTTTTTGTGACTATACGTGAACTTTCTTCATGTAGAAATTATGGAACTTAAGGAGCAGCTCTTCATTATTAAAAAAAAGGAGGATGACCTCATTTTGTTGTATTTTTTTTTTGATGGTTTCAGCCCGGCATGTAGGAGTTATGCTGTGTACTTTCACAGCCAATTGAACATGAAACCATGAGGAATGTTCTGTAAAGCCAGGTCTGCTTCGGGAAGCTTAGGGCCCTTGTAAAGAATCACACATTCTTGTGAACTTCAGAGTAGGTGCTGTTTAATCAAAGAGATAAATGGTCTTATTATTATTAGTCTCCATCAATGGAGAGGTTAGCATTGGAGTTTCATTCTTTTCGCCTCACAAACTTCTGACTTTTTCAGATATGTGATAGCCACTGCCATTAGAAATCATTTATGGGAGTGTTCTGAGGGCAGGAGATTGTCAGCAGGGCCTTGCGATTTTACAATTTCACAACTGACTTCCTCCTTAAAATGACACAGGCTTACCTGCCTATTACTCCCTTTGATTTCTACAGTACATGCTTCTGCGCTCTGAGAGGTATTCATAATAAGCTTAAACTCCACTGGCTTCATTGCTAAAGGGTGCTTATCTCTCGGCTATTCAAGAGAAAGAAGAGTAATATTTTTTCCAATTTCAACATTTTACTGTTAGGCCACAGTCTGCCCAAAACCACGTTTAGGGGCCTGTTGTGGAGAGCAGGCATGCACACACGTGGATATATGGACACATACATGCACAGACACAAGCACATGTACATGCACACACACACACAATTTAATTTTGCCATTTAAAAATTGAAATGGTACAGCTGCTTTTTTTTTTAGCTGGTTGGAAGGTATTTCAGCACATTTATTTATGTTTTATTCAGTATACATTTTAACATTTCTTAAGGCTGTGGGAACCAGTCTGCCAGTTTTATTTAAATGTCTGCTTGACCCATTCAATTGAAATCTGTTAAATTTAGAGAAAAAAAAATCTTTTTCTTTTCTTTTGTTACACAGATCATACTTTGCAGCACTTATTGCATGTTTGGACACGCAATTTAATCTATCTACATTTTCATTTTGTCCCAATGGAATGTTCAAAGCATACTCGATTTCAAAATGTATACTCACATGTAATGTAAGATACAGTTGAAAAGTAGTTTGCGGTGAGTGGAAGTGGCCATGGAGGGCCTTCTCTCTTTTGCTTGGAGCAATGTCAGTTTTTCTTATAGAATAATAAGAAACATGTGTTGGGCAAGTGAGAAAAACATAGTGATCTTTCATGTGACCCACCTGTCGTGCTTTCAGCACAGTTAGCACCAACCTGATGTTACTATTGTCTGAAAAGCCACACTAAAGAGCCTCTTTCTTCTGCTTTTCTTTTTTATAAGTTCTGCAAAGACACTTTAAGGTGCATGGCCTAACACTAATGGTAGCACACAGAAGCCAACTAAACACTTCAAGGGGAAAAAAAATAACCTTAATGACTACCAGAATTTAAATACACATAATCTGTAGGTGCAAAGTGTTTGTTTGAACTACTTCTTTCTCCAGCGTGCAGTGTGCAGTAGGTTTGTACTGTGAGTCTAAGTGCTCCCCAGCCCTCTGCCTGTAGCCTCAGCCTGCTGAGTTTCTCAGTTTTACCGTTGCTTATGCCATGCTGTAATGGGCTCCCAGGACATGATGGGAATATAATAACTGCTTGACGATGTTTTTCTTACCCCCCTCATTCTCCACTAAATCTAAAATGTGCCCAGAAACATGGGATATATGGTACAGGTTGTGATGTCAGTTGTTATTGCTGGATATGCGAACCAGTAAATTTTGGATTATTTTCCACAATCTGCTGTGCAGAGTGCATTATGTCACAAAGGCCACATTGTAGCAAGTTGGGTGTAGAACAGTGTTGTCTCTCCCTCTCTCTTTCCCTTGTTCTGTGCATTTCTCGGCCACCTTCTGTGCCTCCAGTCCAGACTGCACTTACTTTAGGCACATTTTCTTTCCTTGAACTGCAATCAATGGACAATGGGCCCACAGGATACCTTATATAATTGGAAAAAAAAATCACGCATTTAAAAAGTGTGGAGACTAATGGCCAAAAATGTTATCCAGACTCTAAGAAAGTTTTTCCCCCCATGCAATTTGATTATTTGTAAAATTACTTTCAATATCTCGGTAACATTATGGCTGTACATTTGAAATGATAGGGTGTTAATACAATAGCACCAAGTTGGAATCATGCTCTGTGAAATATGACTTTAAATGATGAGATTAATAAAGTAATGATTGAAATAGATTAATAAATTTGATGTACAACTGGGACCCCCAACTCTGCTTTTGTTCAATGCAGTATGGAATGGAAGACCCTCCTGTTTTTCCTCTAATTAAATTTGCAACTAACATATGCTGGCAGGAACCTCTTACCTTATTTGACTTATTTATT
This sequence comes from Micropterus salmoides, assembly GCF_014851395.1. NCBI lineage: Eukaryota > Metazoa > Chordata > Actinopteri > Centrarchiformes > Centrarchidae > Micropterus > Micropterus salmoides. The sequence goes on from NW_024044348.1 coordinate 18,387,639, forward strand.
GCCTGACTGTAGAGGTAATTTGAGCTTTCATTTCAAAGGCTCTTTTTTTAATCCAGAAAAGGAGTGTTAAACTCAATTATACCAGTGATCAGTGGCTCAAACACTACATTTGTTTCCTCTGGAGGGACAAGCCAAGTAGAGCCCTGCTCTCAGCTCCCTGTCCCTTACTCCTGGCCCTTCCACCCCTACAGGGCAACAAGGGGGGAGAGGTAAATTAGGAGGAGAGAGAAATGGGGATGGGGGGCGGGAGGGACATGAGTGAGATGAGAAAGGGGGAGAACGGGTTGGGGGGGGGTTAGAGAGGAAAGTGCCCTACAGTTCCTGCCATGTCACTGGAGATTTGTGTCCTCCTTTTAAATCATTTCCCTCTTAAGAAGATTAAGAAGGCAGAAATATTCTCAAACTGATCATTTTCCCTCCTCCTAAATGGATTCATTTGCATTTGCAAACGCTGCTATTAATTGTGGGTTTCAGAAAAAGACAAATGACCTCTGCAACTGTAAATAAAAAGGAAAAAATAGAGCTTATAATGTTAATTGTTAAAACGGCAATACAGGGGCCAGTGGAGCCAAAACAAACATATGCCCCCATCAGTACTAGATTTACACCATGGCCATATATGCTAAAGTAATGGCTTTTTTAAATATGATGATGAATATATGTAATTCAGCTTTTTTTTATAAATTGAATTATCCTCTGTGGCTGCTTCCTTGTGTCTGTCATTCATTTGCTTTAGTATTCCACCAGAGAAGGACTAAAAATTTGATCAGTTTTTAGCGGGATGCAGAGAAACATGCAATGATATGCTGTATGCTATATGATGTAGAGTTACATGTTACATAAATATAAAGTTGTTTCCAATATGGAATATGAATGTTTAACTGTAGTCTGTCCTTTTCTGAGAACACTACCATCCATTTAAGACTTTATTTACTCTGTTACATGCTCACATATGTCCTTAGTTAAAGTTGTCTGCCTGCATTGTGCTGAGCTCACCATTAAAATAATTATTTGTCAACTTAAGTCTGCCTTTGCAAATAGAAAAATGTGACAGTAATACAAGTCATCGGTGGAAAAGGCCACTATCAAATATCCCTGCTTCTCCTCAAACAAGAAAAACACTGAATAATTTGCGGACACCAATGGCTTGTTGTAACCTGATCATTTATGGATCAGTTGTTTCCTTTCTGGTTTAATTCACCATGTGATTGATTTTCAGTGCAGTACTGTTGGAAAATATCCACACTAAACCGTGCCTGAAATAGGGAATCATTTGAATACAGATGCTTACGGCTTAGGCCTTGTCACTGGAAACCACTTGGAGCCAGGAGACAATTGCAGGTTGATTATGTTGCTTCTGACAGAAGTTGCAACTCCTTTGTACAAGGCAGAGATATTTGCATCTAAATGCTTATTGTAGACATCTAAACAGCATAAAGACTGATTGTAAATGCCAGCTGTTGGGCTGTACTCTGGAATAAAAAAAGAATTTTCAATAAGGAAAATTGGAATGGAAATGAGGAAATTATTTTCACAGTGGAGCTGAAATCAATAAGTAGGATACAGCGGTATTTGTTGTGCTGGTTGTATTTGTCATTTTTTATTGAGCGTGTTTGTACAATCACACATGAATCTATTTACGGTATATTGTATTTTAACTGGTGGTAATACAGTGTTTATATTCAGATGAATTATGTTGTATTCTTTGGTTCCTGCTGCAGGCTGAGATGGATAAAAGGTGTAGGAATTTGCTGTTGGTTAATTTAACAGATTTGAAATACAATAAAACTTCTATGGTATATTTGACATATCTCCTTTTGATATTTGATATTGTGTTTACAGGTATTTGAGATCCAACCTTTTTTAATGTTCGTGTGTGACTGCATGTGTTCATATGAACACTCTGTATGTAAGTGCAGTTATACAGTATATGTGGGTGTACATAAGTGTGTCTGCTTGGTGCCCAAAGCAGAGTGATGCCCCTGCTGATTCTGCTCCTCTAGCTCTTTGTCCTGCAGCACTCAGTGTGTCTGCCTCCTCGGGAGACTGGCAGGCTTCTCTAGTGTGGCTCCACAAAGGCCCAGCCTCCTTTGAGGTGTTAAAAACTTCCATTTATGCATCTCCCAGGACAAAAAAGCACCAAGCCCATTTGAGTCCAGTAGCAACACAGGCAGACATTGTGGCCACGCTTCTCTAGCACTCATTTCACAGATTCTAAAACCAGTATGTGGTGAACAGGATTTGAGGGGCTAAAGTGCCCCGTGAGGGCCAGGCGATAAGAGGGGAGAAACGCCACCACGCAGTAAACTAGAAGATGGGTCCTGGAAAATAAACACATTACCTGCGAGAGAGGGAGAGACTTGTTTTCATATCCCTCCCCCACAACATAGACAAATACACAAACCCCACACTAAGCAAGAAATGAACAGAGAAAGTGGGGGAGGAGAAAATATATGTGTCTATCTTGGAAGTTAAGAAAAAAGGTCTCATCAGTGTGCAAAAAGACAAGCATATTCTGTGTTCTCTGTCTTTATAGTCTTTGGAGTGAAGAATATGTGAGAGGGAATCAAAGAGAATTGATAGGTTGCATGCCCGCCTGTTAGGAGCACTGGGGACTGAATGCCGTCCACCACGGAGGAAAACATTCTATTTGCTGGTCGTTTCTCTCCCTTCACCCTGCCTCAACCCAGTTGCTCAGTAAATAGACTTTTATTCTTGTTATTTGACGCAGAGGAAATGACACATAATGCATTTGCCTGTGCAGCGCACGAAAGCCTCCTTCAGCCACAGCACTGTATCTGTATCAGGCTATTTCTTGTGACAAACTCTGGGTTGAATAGCTGCTGTTCAAGGGTGGACATATTTTTCCTCTTTATCTGACACTATTGCGCTTCAGCTCTGCCAAAATACAGGTCACTGTTTTACTCTCAACAAAGATATTTTAACTGGGGTGACACTCTGGTAGCCATTCCTGACACGTTGGTGCTAGACATTTTTGTGAGTGTCTAGTCTGCCATAGTTCAGTGTCAGGACAGGCTCAGCCAGAGACAGAAAAGGGCAGTTTGAGAGAGACAGAGGGTAAAGATGAAAAGACAGATTTGTAAGGCTGTGACAGTTAACGGTGTGCTGGAGCATGAAACAGCTGTTTGCACATGATTGACCTGTTTCCAACACCAAATAACTCAATGATATGGTAGATCACTGGTTGAAGTACAGCTTGTCTGTCTAATAGCACGGCACTGGACTTTTTATTTTTTCGTCCATGGCTGTCTAAAGTTTACCTCACCAGTAGGAAGTGAATACATTTATGAGCTAACGACGACTAAACAAATACAACCTCCTTAAAATGATCTGTGCCAAACTCTCCACAGTCTACATGAACACTAGCTGTATTCCTGACCATCAATGTCCTCTCATTTCCAGCTCAAGCGATTACTCACTGCATGGAAGCTGTCGTTTCATATTTCACAGATGATGCTACTGCAGAGAGGATAGACTGTATAGAACTGGATATTTAACAGACAATCACATGTTCAATTACTATATCAGACACTTCTGTGGCAGAGTGTTCTGTGCTTCACCCCTTCGCCCTCCACCCCTCCTCTCCCTCCCATTTCCCTATTTCCCATGGGACCACTGTTATAGCCCCACCTTATTGCATCCCAAACTCCCCCATGCAGTCCCCGGCCTGACTGACTGTGTGGCTGCTGCTTCTGCAGAGATAACCACACAGCATCCAGGTAGGGAGCAGCCTGCTGATGGCATAGATTACCTCTATTGTCAAAATAACTAACTCGGCAGAATTCCTACTTTAGTGTGTTTGGACGCAGGAGAGAGTGAGGATTTGGAACGGAGGATTGGGAGGATTTTTTATTTTTAACATGTTGCAGATCTGGATGAATTCCAAACAGAAGTTGAAGCACAAGTTTCTACTTGCCTCATGCATATCCACACAAAACTACACATGGTGAAATGTACATTTACATACATGCAGGCACGTAAACATACACACACCCAATTTAAACATGTCCCACATTCAGTAGTTTTAATACAATACATGTAGTGGTTGGTCTCCTCTGTGCTATAAACAGTTGTGGTGATGTATGTCTATTGATACTGAGCCACTGTTACACAATTGTTGAAAAACACAACTCTTACTGTTGGTCAGGGAAAATTAAATCAAGCGCAGCACACACCGTACATGAACACGTGGGGAATTTGAAGGTTCATTTGATTAGAAAGTAAATGTTTCTGAGCTGAGATAGTAAAACTGGTTTCCTTCACGTACTGTATAAGAGGCTTTAGTTCCAATGGCAATTCCAGCAGGCATGCAGTATGTTTGATGTGTAATATAGCAATACATGAGCGGTTTCTACGTGGGAGGCTTCAGTGAGTGAATGGTTAGCCTTATATCTTATCCACAGTGACATTGCTGAAATGTGGAATTTCGATCTAGTGTTGTGCCCAAACAAATTGCATAAATGTGTGTCAGAGTGTTTGTGTGTGTGAACTACATTTCTGGATTTTCAAACCAGTGTGAATCAGGGGCAGCTCACTTAGTTTAGGTACCGAAAGACTATGAGTGTGTGTGTTTGTCTGTGTCTATTCCCTGACAAAATTTCAGCACTGGAAATGATGCTATAATTTTCTACTCTGCTTCGCTGCATACGAAAGCTGTTGTGGCAACTTGAGTGTGTGTGCATGTTTGCATTTTCATGTATTTATTTTGTGTGTGTGTGTGAGAGAGAGAGAGGTAGCTATGACCAGCCAAAGCTAGAGAAAAGGCCACTCTTTGACAGAAATGCCACAGGTAGCTGTGAGCTCTCTGTTTCTGCTCCTTTGATGTAAGCTCCATCGGGCTGTTTGGATTTTTGTATCTGACAGCTAAACTTCTCGTATTTCTAGTGTAGTGAAATTATTTTAACAGAAAAATAAGTCTTTGGTCTTCACTCTGACTGTTCACTTGCGGCTTAATGGGGCCACATTTACAAGACATCTCATCCTCTCACCATAACAGTTTCTGTCTCTAACTAAAAAAAACATGTATAGAAAATATACCGGTGAAGTGTGTTGACAATTTGTTTATAAAAATGTGGTGAAACAAATAATTTAGATTGGGGGTTGTGGAATTGTTTTTAATAAGTCCCTCTAATTAGGAATGGATGTTCCCTGCCTCTAGGTCTAATTCACAGCAGGAAAAAAGCTGTCACATGCAGCTACAATAGGCCAGTTGACACCGACTCTTAATACACCACAGGGATTACTACATTTTCTTCATTATAATATCATTTGGATTTGCTCATTATTTGCAATTATGAAATTCTTTTGTTTTTTTCTCAGACAAATAATTAACTTAAATAACCAATGAATAAAGAATACATTTCCCCCCTTTATTACATACCTCATTGTTCTCTTAACATCAGATTATGAATTCAAAGGTTTCTTAATGTCTACTCTGTAATTATAAGAGCTCTCATTTTTTAGACACAACAGGAATTAAGCCTATAGCCACATGTTTGACAAAGACTGTTTTATTGAATTACCATCCATGTAATATGTGGTTTATCCAGCAGGCAGGGATTGTTATGTAGACTGAATGGCTGCTAATATAAGGTAATTGTGTGTGTGTGTGTGCGTGTGTGTGTGAGAATACAGGAGTGAGTGGTTGCAGCTGCATGGAGCATAGTTTAGAACATTAAAATAGTGTGTGTTTAGCATCATTTGAGAGACAGGAGTAGACTTTAAAATCGGAGGTGCTATTCATGTAGCAGCTTTCCATTCAGCTGGGGTCACCGGGGTCCCCTCTACCCCACTGTCACATCCAGCCTCAAGGCTACCACATTCAGACCCGTCTGCAACTCTTGCCTTTATCTGGCTCATTCTGTTAGCCCTCCAGCCTCCCACGTATCAGACTCTGTTCTGTGCTCTGACAACAATGCAGTGGAAGTCGGTACGTTTATCTGGTATGGTTGTTGGTGGCTTATTGGCCCTGGCGATGGGAGACTGAGGTGCAATAGTGCAAATTAGTGACAGATCAGTTAAGCATGACCTTAAAAATCCTTGGCCTTGTTTAATTGGCAGTGTTGAGGCGGACTAATTGTATAAATCAGCTGGTAATGAGATCTTGGCTTATTGTGAAACACAAGATAATGTGAGAAAATGAACATGAATGAGCTTACAGAATTTTCATCCCTGAAGCTAAATGGTCTGAGTTGTTTTCTCTCAGTTGTCACTACTTCTTAACTGTGTGTGCGTATAAGTTGGAAATTGGCTAGGATGATGCCTAAAACTGTATGCGCTCATACTGTACTGGAGTTTTCTGGTTATTTGCGCATTCTCTAACAAAGCTCTTAAGTTGCAGCACTTCAACAGAAATGCTGAAACTAACGGAGCATGGCCCCTAAATAAATCATTAGCAGGCAGTGCTTGGAGGAAGAAAGCTAAATGAAATAAAACAACTGCTTTATATGAAAGCTGTTTATTAGCAGAATCTGTCGACTGGAAGACAGATTAATAAGGTAGCAGAGAAGTAGATTTTAAATATTGTCTAGGATGGATTCCCATTGGTGACAGCTGTGAGGACTGGAGGTCAGGCACTAACAAAGCTGTCTTACAGTAGCTCAGCGGTGGAGACTCTGACCCTCAGCCAACAGTCACTATGGACCCAATTCTCTTCCACTTGTTCTGTCTCTATTTGTTCAGATACAGGTAAATACAGTTATCAGACTCTTGTTGATTTTAGCCATGCTCACTGGTGGTTTTTATCAAATGAAAGTTATTTATACTCAACAATATTTAAATGCTTTATTTTTTGTGGAATTTCAATCAAATGCAATATATTTATATATTGAATATGCTGCATTCAAGGACACACAAATAGCTTTTTCTGTCTTCTTTTTGCTTACATTTCAGGTTTTTACATGAATTCAAAATCAGCCAACCAGTGATCGCTGGAAGCTGGGGATTGAGTCTTTCAGTTTTTGTAAGTATCAATTTGCCTCTTCAGCTTTTTCTGTCTTGCCACATGTCTCATACACCCCTGCCGTCTTTCACCCACACTGAACACCTGCATCAAATGAGGTGGACAATTGGATAGGCACACAATGTATGCACAATTAGACAGTTATACAGCCCCAACCTTCCTGACAGACCTTTTTAAACATTAGATCCTCCAACTTATTTGTCTTGCATTTTGCTTTGCCTTAATATTGTGTTGTGGATACTCAGGATTCTTTTTTTTTTTTATTTCTCCTTTTTCACATTGTATTGCTCCTTGTGTGATATGATCCACTTGTGTGGGAGTTGTGATTTTAAAGTCAAATCAGACAAACTAGAAACGTGAGCCTATTTTAATTAAATTAAAATAGTTTGGAACAAACTTTATTTGGTCTTATTATGAAAGGTTAATGCATACTAACAACTGCATACTTATCCTGTAGGTACTATAGCAACGCATATTCATCGTTTTTATACCAAAACAGTATCAGAACTATATTTAGCCCAGTTTGGTTTAAAAGGGATGTAAGTGAAGATTTTCAAAGCAATACAGTAGGACAGTTGCTAGGAAATGCTCATTTTGCTTTCAAAAAACAGAATAGAAAATACTACAGTCCTCTCTGAATCAATAAAAATTTTACTGTAACAATCTTTGCTCAGCTGCTGCTCATGCAGGTTTTCTAATAAAAATGTATCTTAGATATTAAGCAAATAAAGGCGAGGTACTTAGTTGATATTCTCTTCTTCCAAATGTCAGTTGGAGATATCATGGGATTCATATTAATGTGGCTGAGAAGCTCTTCAATAACAGCAGTGAAAATGTCTCTCTGAATTCAAAGTTCATGGCCATTTACCATTGTTTAATCATGCCGTTTCACGTCACACACTGTCTTCTGCTCAGATGAGTATGCACCTGTCTAGCAGCGAGCTCTCTCTGCTGCTGCATGCTAGTTCTGTGAAGTTTGTTGTGAATGGCTTCAACTCGTAAAATGGTCATACAGTGACAGTCAGTCATATAGAGTGGCCTGATGAACATAAACAGCATCAATTTAGTCAGACAAAGTTATTACATCAAATAAAATACATCACTGCACATAATAAATATATTAAAAACCGACAGGGGCAACATAAAACACAAACACAAAATAGATATACTCCACTGAGCATATGCCAGTTTTGGTTTGGAACATGTACAGTACATATTTAAATGTAAATGTCTTTTGAAACTTTAATTTGAGATACCAGATGTTTTATAATAATACAACATAGGCTACTTATGTATTAGGTTTAGGAACCATGGAGCGACTTTTTTTTCTGCCTTCACCTACAGTAGGATCCATAGGAACCTAAGAGAGTTAACATGGTTTATAGTGAATCAGTGAGAGAGAAAATTATCCTCACGCAGCAAAAACAACGCAACACTTGAGCCAGTGCTAGATATGCTTGTAAAATAATAAAAGGCAATACGGCACGACGTCCTTGTGGGCTAGCATCCCACTACCCATTACCATCCCACTTCTGAGACGTTATGTTGGATCATCATACAATCTGTAATCTAGATCCTTTGACTTACAGGTTTAATTAATCTCAAAACATGACAGGACGTAATTTAGTTTGTGTCTGGAGTGCTTATAGAACAAGTTTAATTACACTCATGCAATCTCATTTGGAAACACCTGATGATATGTTATACCATCAGAATAGGCAAGATACACTGTGTTAGCATGTGCCATTTATCTAATAAGCAACAGCCACACGGTCTCACAGCTCTCAGCCCACTATCGATGGCACCACTCAAGGGGAGGATACAGGGGAGACCATTCTGGCAGAAATTAAATAAACAGCCCTTCACCATAAAATGAAAATGAATAACCTTTGAATGGTTATTCTTCATCTATTATTTATCAAATGGGCCTCTTCAGTCCACTGACCCTGCAGTGATTATGGTCAACCTGATGCTGAACAGAGACTGCTTGACAAAGACTGCCTGACTATGATTTTAATTTCATCAGCCTCAATTACTTCAGAGGATCCCAGTACAAATTTGAAAAACTAATTGTTGCACATGTCATTACCTGTCAAGAATGTGGAAAGCCCGCCTGAACTTTATCCATCTTTTTAAACTCTGCATTCAATTAATATGTATTACTCACGAGTGACCTCATTTTGAAGTGCTTAAACTAAAATATACTTTAAGTGTTGGCAATTTGATTAGGAGGGGTGTTGTCTGGACTCTCTTTACAGTTGGTGATTATGTATGGTCTATATTTAATCTCATGAAAAGGACTTAATCTCTGAGATTATTATTATTATTATTTGAAGGTTTGATGGACTTTATTTTATCCTCAGAAGAATAATATGAAAACCTAATATGGACTTGGCTGCTGTCCTGCTTCTCAAGGTATGTTCCCTTGTATTGTAGGACAGAGTTTCACCTAGTAGCTATATACTCCAGAAAACAGGACCAAAGAACATGCCATTAATCTTCTTGCTACCCCAGCTGTGGAAAGTAATGCATAACTAAAAGTCTGGTAAAATGAATTAATGATTTCAACCATGAACTTTTCTCCGAAACAACCATGAATCGTCTCCAACTGATAATGCACCACGACCCTGGAGTGTGAAATCCCTGTTGCGTTGAGAGTAGCCAGTTAATTGATTCGCAAATTATCTAAAGTTTGTGGTGCCCAGGGGAGTGCTAGAATCTAATGACGGCCCATTTTGAAAGAGTTGAAAAACTCTTCCCAGGCAAGCCAGTATTAAATTAAGCCAACAAGTAACAGTAAGCTAACAAGTATAATCTGAGCCCCAAGAAAAGAGATGGTGTCCAGTTTTGTGAGATTGGGTCATCTGAATATGCTCTTTAAATTTAGATGTGTCTCATCCTAAGTAGAAAATCAATTTATTCCTATTTTGAGAAGCTTTGTTTTTTCCTTTAATCCTCTATGAGAAAGCATACAATATGTAGGATAATCTGTTTTTATTACAGATACAAAGCTAAACATTGTATATGGAATGAGTTGCTGTTGATTTTAAACTCAGCATTTGGGTCATTTATCAATCAGAATGCCACTCACTATAGCAAATTCAGCCATTAACTTTCTGTTGACTCCAAAATGAATAAGGTTTGACTGACATCGACAGGGTTAAATGTTGTTACTCTGTTACCTACAACTCTCAAACAGACTGATGAGTGTAACACTCCGTATTCTGTCTGTGGCATGTGTGATATTTAACAGAAAAGCTGAATAAATATAAGTCAGAAATCAGCGGACCTAGACCTAGATCAAGCAATAGCAGGTCATTCTGTGCAGAATAGTCTTATCTAGTAGCATACACACTGTATGCTCCATCGCTTTTTAGCTGAAATTGTTTGATCTCTGTGTTAATATCAAGGAGCCTCTAATCTCGACCCATTAGCAACTGCTGTCATTCAGACACACGGTGTCGGCCTGATTTAAATAAAATGAAATGAAGATAGTTGTTTCTGGTCCCTTGGCTTCACTCATTGCCATAAACATATGCTCTGTGCCCCGCTTCTTTCCATCTTATTTATGACTTTAATTTGTTGTGTGGGCTGCGCAAGAAATCAAATTTAATCCAATCCTCCCAGGGACCCTGTCATATAATAACATGGTAATTTCTGTGTATCCTTTTGAAAAATGAGGAAATTAATTCTTCCTGACATGTTCTAATTATTCCAGTGTGAACGGCGGATGGGCTCCCCTCCTTCCTCCCATCCCCCCGGCCCCCCTAAGTGTCAGTTGCCGACGTGTGGCGAGGTGCTAATGCTGACCAGCAGCGCGTTTAATTTGAAACATGAGAAGACACCTTTCAACACACCTTCTTAATGTTGGAGTGGCTCACACAAATTAATTCACTACTCATCTGGCAGCTCTGACTGAGGTGTGCAAACCCACATGTGTGTGTGTAGGTTAGGGGATTGGGGGAGGCGGTCAATGGGACACTATTGCCATTAACAAAGGTAACATAAGGTGTCTCTGTGTGTGCATGTGTGTGTACTACACTGAAGGTGTAAATGCATTTATGTCAGCATGTGTGGACACGTGCTGGACCAGGTATCACCATATTTCATGTGAGTTGGTGTTGAGTTGGCGTAAAGCTGCCTGCTGGGATGTTGGGATTGCTTGGACAGCTTTTCCCCCTCTCTGGATCTCCCTCCTCTTGAACCAACAGTACCTTTTCACACATCCCACTGCTCCACTGAGAGCACTGAAAGGCTTATTTAATTAGACTGTCATCAGGCAGTCTTTAGCTTATCACTTTGCATAGGGATACTACTGGCAGAGATGTTCTGATACAATGATATTATGCTTAATGTTTAAGGGTTAAAAATGTAAAATAAATAAATGTTGTTTATTAGATAAATCCTTAGTAGATCTATAAAAAAAAAAAGTGAGAATTTAGAAGTGAGTTTGCTAATGACACTAAATCATATTTATCTGTTCACTGAAATCACTGCCCTGGTATGGTGGTCTGTACAGTCAGACCTATTAATATCCTATGGAACAAATTTGGTTAATAATTAACAAGGTAAAAGCCCAAATGTAAAATAAAAACAAACTGCATTCAGACTTTGTCTCTGTAAGTCCACAGCAGCTCTGTATACATTCAGGCTCCTGAGAGAAGAAATGTGTTTCCACTTTCTATGTATAGTATCTGAGGCAGCTGAGACAGGAGAAGAAAAAATAAACAAACAAAATTTTCTGAACTTTAGAGTCGGGTTCAAACCCTAGAACTGTAATTGATTTGGTGTGTGTTGTCTCTGGGTCGTAGAACAGAGGGGCTCATAGCCGTGGCGTCATGGTCGAGGAGAAGAGAGCATGGCTTTGTGAACAGTGGGTGGGTCCCCCCATGACTCAGAGAGGGGAGAGGCGTCAACATGGCCGCCCAGCCCACAGGGATTAAAGTGCCCCCCCTACCCTCCCCACACCCTGCAGGGTTAATCACTGCCATTTTGGATCCATGCAGAGGGAGCAAATGTACTCTCCATCACTGTGGAAGAACTGAGACATAAGCCACCACTTAGGCTGCCACTGCAGCAGCTCTGTGGGTAGATCTGCTTCATAAGCTCGTTTCCACTCTGTACAATAGAGTGTTTTGAGCCCTGGTTTACTTGTCTCAAGAAGTAGTTCCTGGATGAAAGCACACTCTTGCTCTCTGTATTCTCTTCTTTTGGATATTGCTACTTTTTCCTCATATGGGTTTGGTTAAGCGATACACCTGGTAACCTGGGATGTAGATACTGGTAGGATCTGTGTAGATAACTTCTGTCTCTCGCTGTGCGCCGCGCTCTATGTGAGCCTGTTAATGACTGAAGGCTGAGAGTGCCGTCTCGTGCCAAGACCCACATGGCTGCTGGCGGTGCATTAAATCAGCAGTCAATTTGACTGGAAGTTTGAAATCTGGGCTAGGTTAAGGAGATGTGCTGAAGCCGTGTTAATAGCTAGCTTGTTGTCCATATGGTACTACTTTAATAGAGCACATTTGTTGCAGATGGTGGGAGACTTGGTTAGGCAGAGGCAGCTTTTGGCAGAGGCTCATTCTTCGAAAGGGCTGCCGTGCTGCTCGGACTGGTCCAGGCCAACTTAGTGATGTCTCTCCTCCCTGCTTCTTCTTCACCAAAAAGCCTGCCCTTGAATTGTGGCCCAGCCTTAATTTAAAGACATTCTTGTTTTTTTGTGTTCGGAGAAGAGCAAATACAATGTGGCTCAGTCACTTTTTCCTGAGTTCGGTCATTTGCTATTTCCAAACCGCACCTTTGCTACCATAGGCTAAGTTCAGTTGTTTCTGACCACAATGGTAGTGTAGACAGCAGGCACAGCTGAGGAAACACAAGTACACAGAGTGAAAGAACAAGGGTTATGGAAGAAGACCAAAGATAAAGATAGAAACTGAGCATAGCCTAATCTATCTAATTTTCTCTCTGGTTAACTGAACTGTTTTAACAAGCCTGCTGAAGAATTTTGGTACTGGTAAAACAAATATTATAATAATAATAATAATAATAAGTGCTCTGTTCATTCTGTCACTGGTTTATGTGTACATTTGTTGAGTTTCTGCATCAGAGTCAGTACTGTTTCTATTCCTCTTCCTTATGTCTGAACTAAAATTCACAATATGTAAATGTATACCAGAATTTGTTTGCATGTACTGTAAGTTCAGAGCAAATTCATATTTGTGTTGGTAATTGTTTTAGTCTGTATGTGCCTGCTTCAGAGTATGTGTGCTTTTTGCACTTAGAAGTGAGGAGACACGCTTGATCTGCTCTGCACTGTTTGACGGTTGTTTTCTCACGTTGTCACTGACTTGGTGTGCTGTGCTGTGGTGATGGTATTATGTGCTCTGGGCCCAGCTGAGTGGAGAAAAGAGCAGAGCTGCAGCGCCCCTAGCTATGCCACTCCTGCCTCCCAAGACACCTTATTGTGAGAAAAGTCTCAGCTGAGCCCTCTGGGCCTTGTGGATCCACTGCCTCGCTAAGTGCTGGCCAGACTGAAAGGCACAGTGTCCTTGGGCCCAGCTCATTCTTTCCATTCTCTCAGAGGCTTTGTCTCATAAGCCACGAGAGCTGAAAAGGGAGAAAATGCCATATTGTCACTAAAACTTAAGGTGTTTAAGGGCTGAGTTGTCATTTACCGTTGTGTTTTGTGTTATTCAGGATGATGTGCATGAGGCAGTGTTGTAACAGAAGAAGTATTTTTCTTTCACTTGGTGTTAAAGTGGTCTCTCTTGAATTTTAAACTTAAGAAATTGAATAAAATGATGGCTTGATGAAAAGTTGAAGTGAAATGACTTGTTATAATGCTGAAAATATTTTTGCAAGATATCCTTGCCATATGTCAGTGGCTGAGTATCTTTTTTTATTAGGCTAGTTGTGAGATCTGAGATACATTTCAATTTCGACCACTGACAAAAGTCCCACACACAAATCTGTTCTCTGGAATCGCTGCTCGTTTTTACCACTTAAAACAAAGCGCATGGAAGTCCTAATCAATTTTCAACCAGTCTCAACACAATAAAAGTGTATATTATATAGACCAATAACATAGGCTAATGGAAACCTGTTGTAAGTAATTTTTAGCCATGTGTCTCCAGTATTTGTGGTTAAGGCTTCTGAACGACCCCTACAACTGGTGACATCATGACCACATCCCTTTGCCTCACTGACGCTGTGAGTCCCAGCTTGGGTCCCTTGTGGCCAGGCTCCCAGAAGCCACAGCACCCTCGCCACACATGGACTGCAGCTGGACCACCGTTTGCTACGCTGAACAGACTGGGGCTGCTCTGGGATGTGTGGTTACAGTGCTGGATGTACATGTATATATCTGCACACAGCCGTGGAAAAGGACCGTATAGAGATCAGTAGGCACAGCTTATTTGATGCAAACATATCATCAGGCTCTCAGTGCAAACCGATGTTGTATGCAAATCCACTCCCTCGATGGAAAGAGGTATAATTAATGATGTCAGTTCATAAAAAGAGAGGATGGGTTCGTAGCCATATTTCTGCTTTAATTAAAGACATGCCTTATTATAGGAGGAAGATGTATGCTCTGTGTTTTTCTTTTTCTTTCTTTCTTTCTTTCGTTCTCTCCTTTCTCCTTTTTCTTCTTGTTCTTCTTCTTGATTATCACTCGTTTCATAGTGAAAATGGTTCTCTGTGATTTCTCCTGCCAGAACCCCACACGCTGACATGGAGGGCTTTCTTCGTAGCAGCTTTTTACTGAGGTTAGTTTCATTTCCGTTGTTGCCATTTAGGATCATAGGTCGGGTAGGGGTGGTAGTGGGGTAACAGGGGTTAAGCTTTCTGACACACTGTTAGCTTTTAGACTTTGGTGTGTGTGTGTGTGTGTGTGTGTGTGTGCACATGTGTCTGTATATTTGAACAATGTCAAACATGGATTCCAACATATTTACTCAAGCTGTGTGTTATGATTGTGTTCATGTAGCGTGTGGCTGACTGGCTTGCTCACCCTGATAGCCTCCAGTCAGGCTGAAAGCACGCATCAACAACTTAAGGGACACATGTAGATGAGCTGTCCCCTACTTTTCCCTTTCCTTTCCCTTTCACGGCTTAAAGGACCTGCAGATCAGGCTTTCTGTGTCTTTACACTGCATGCTTTTGTCTGACCACTCTCCCCATCTGCCCTCCCTTACTAACCACTCTAATCAGGGATGTTGGGGCGAGGCAGTGGCTGGCATATCTGTCTTGTGATGTACTGTTGTTTCCTGTTATGTTTGTATTCAACCTACCATAAAGATTTACATTTTTTGTCTTTACCCTTCCTGTGATTCTAATTAAAAATTTGTGCTGTCATTACACACAGAGGAAGTAAATAAGAGAGTGTATTTACCATTGGCTTCTTTCCTAGTCAACCACCTTCTCTAGGCTCCAGTGTTGCTCCCTAATTAGGGTTGGCTCATTAGAAGCCACAGCAGCAGCATCTGCCTTTCAAAGCTGCTGTCAGCCAAACTTTACTAAAGCTAATGAATCCTCTTTGATTTCTTTTTCAAAAGGTCACTTATTTGATTAAATTAACAGGATTTTTTTTTCTCTCTCAGAACTGTTGGGGGCATTTTAAAAAGAAAGGACAATTTGATACCATTACTCTCGCTAGTCAAAATGTCCTTCAGGAATTCAATAGGAAAATCTCTTGTGCATTTTGATGTATCGTATTTATCTTTAGAATCAAATCACTTAAAATCATATTAAAAATGAGAATGAATCCAACATTTATATGACTATGACTGTTAACTGAAACCATTTCTTTTGATTTTATTAGATTTAACAAATTGAGCCAATTATCACTTAGATATAAGTTACATATTTTTACTATGTAGTCAACATACTTTCATATACTTACTGTTTGCTGCAGCAAACATATAAAATATGTAATACAAAAGTGTACAGTTTCTGTTTTAATCTTTCATGGTATGACACCAATTTGTTTGGTGTGGTATATCTGCAATGGTTTGACAGAGTTATTCAGGCATACAGCATGTTACATTTTTGAGAGCACACTGCCTATGCTCATTTCCGCTTTTTTTTTGTTTGGAGGAATGGTAAAAGTGGATGGCAGCGTTTAACTTTCAGCACCTGTCAGAACCATTTTAGTGGATAACTAACGATAAAGATGCACTGTAGTGTATGTTGCAAGGGAGTGGTATAGTGAAGATGCTTGGCAGAAGCATATCTGAAATTCACCACTTCCACATCCAATCCCATATCTATAGAAGAGAAGAAAAAGAACGAAACATGACATTTGACCTTGGCGGTTTCTCAACAATCTCCTTTTGTTCCATAGCTGTGAGAAAACACTGTGGTTATTCTAAGTAAACACATTATTGCATCGCTAATCCACATCCTTCTGTCAATGTCTGTTTTAATTAAAGGAGGAGAGCCAGTAGAAAGATATCACGCACTCTCGCTGGAGATTGGAGGCCTCAACAATCAGGCCAAGATTAAAGGCAGGCTTTGCGTCAGGGTTAGCCCTTTTGCTTGGATAAGACTTGTGTCCTGGAGTGGGCTGTGGGGTGGGGGTATGGGTGAAAGGGGAGAAAAGGATAGGAACAGGGGTGGATGGATATGACAGTTAGACATTCCTCCAGTGAAGAATCCCAGTGTCTTTTCCCAAGCAACTGAATTAGGTCAAAGGGGATTTCTGAACATACATTTCTTCTTTAATGTGCAGATGTTATTGACTTTTTATGCTGTACCACATATCTCAGTAGCACACCGGATGGGCTTTTCATTATTGCAATTAGTCATGAGTTTGGTTTTGAATCATACTGTACATATCGTGAGCTTTAATAGCTGATTCTGATGTGATGGGGAAAAGTCTCAACTCCATATTTTATGTAGTAGTCAAAGCTTTTGTACTGTTATAAAAAGAATGCCAGTCTGTTTAAAATTCCCTGTATTTATAAAACTAATGCAAAAGTTTTCTGAAGTACGGTATACAATGTGCACAGAGTCATTTTATTGTAAGCCCCACAGGTTTTCTCTTTGTTGAAAAGAAGATGTGTTTTCATTTTAGATAAATTTTTTATGGAAGACGTTTAACAGGTTTTTGTTTGTGCAGTCAGAGACTGAGAAAATGAGAGTGAGTGTGAGAGAGAAAGGGGAAGGAAGAGAGAAAGAATACAGAGATGTGAACAGAGCGAGAGAAAGACATAAGCAGAGAGAGAGAGAGAGAGAGAGAGAGAGAGTGTGTGTGTGTGAGAGAGAGAGAGAGAGATGTCTTCGGTCTGTGTCTACTCCCAGTGGGCAGGACCTCCCCCTACATTTCTGCCATTATTTGATGTAATGAAAGGAGAAAGTGTGTAACATTGAGATTGTTAATTAATTTAGTCTAACAAGATGAAGATAAATGAAACCCACTGAAGGTTGACTAGGCTAAGGGGCCCACTTAGCATTTTCCTGCCCTCGAGCTCTGTCTCTCTCACTCCTTTTACAATGGAGCACAGCTAATAGGTGCAGCACTATGTTTATACAAACCCACTGAGCTCTCACCCGGGAAGTTTAGATGCGGAACTTTTGACAAAATATATTATTTTATTTATACATAATCTTCTCTCTGGGATATTTCAATTCCTAAATGGCTGGGCTGTATGTGTAATGCAGTTAGTTTTGAAGCATAGAAATGCAATTATCTAATTGAGTCCTCTTGACATGTTAGATAAAGCTCAGTTGACATACAGTACATGTGAACTGAATTGACTTTTTAAATATATGCATAGAAGCACTGGTCAAATGTTAATATATTACTCTTTTGCGAACACCTTGTTATACATCTTCTTATATATAACAAGCACACAATTTCTTATCTTCTGCTAGAGATCAGTTATATTTTCTAAAACAGAGGGCGGTTATATAAATCGGCATTCTCTCCAGCAACTATGTGGCCCCTTCACATGAGCCTGTGTGACTCCCAGCCTTTCACCATATGAATGGTTCTTCTCTAATGCGGCTTGGGGGCTATTTGAGCGGCAAGACAGACAAAAAGCAGAAAGGACATTTTTTTACAAAGCCAGACAGTTGTCTTCATCCAGAGCCCTTAGAAGCAAATCAGTAGTCTATCGAAGTCCTTCCTCAGTGGACACTTTGTACAGGATCTTCATGGCAGCACAGACCAATCATTATTGCACCCATTCTCTGCTCCCTTAGTTTTCAAGTCATCAACAATGGGTTGTTGATTGTATGGAAAACAGCAGAACAATTATGTCCTCTGGTGGCAGGGCAGTGTTTTAAAGTGCACTTTGATAATGACTTCATTATTGTTATTCTTGGAGCAGGCTTCAGGAGAAAGAAGTAGCTGCTTGCAGTACGTCATTATTTTGTAAATTTCGATTAACTCATCATGCTGTCTCCTGGCAAACAGAATCATAGCTAATTAAAAGTGAACAAGCACTTTTGCCTGTGACTTAAAAGGTAGCACTCGATAGGCTGTTAATATGAAAAAAGTGGTAAAAAAGGAGGATTAGAGCTGTTACCCTGGTAACTCCAACTTCCATCTGCGAGGGAACAATGAACTTGTGTTCCTCCACCACCTATGCTTGAAAAAACAGAGCGCGGAAGTGAGTGTTCTGAAAGGACAAGACCCTTTTTAACAACAAAGTGGGATCCAGGCCTAATAGGCTCTTTGGTGGGAGTTGTTAGGCGAGATCACTGGGGGATAGAGGAGCAGAAAGGTCGACGTGTAATCCTAGGACAGTCAAGGTCGTCAGAGGTTTTCACAATAGCAGGTTGTTTCCTGAATCCGTTTGTCTGCCCAAGTAACAGGACCTCAAGTTTGTCCATTTTAAAGATTTTAAAAGAAAACAAGATTGACTGAAAAGGCTGCTAGCAACACGTCTGCTCGTGATAAAGGGGGTAACATGCCCCACAGCTAAAATGTACACATTCCCTCAGCTGATTAAATAAACACAAACAAGATGCCAAAGAGTTGGACCAATTAGACAGAAGCTGTTGGAACTGTCTCTTGCATCTCTTCTAGTGATACAACCAATTCTGCATCGGTTTCTGGCACCTCAGCTCATTTGGAAACAACACGAACTTTCACAAAAACACCTCAATATTTAACCAATGCACTCTTGACTTGCTCTTACCACCGCATAACAGCATTTTAAAGCTTCTTTTTGATTTTTCATTTCCATTTAACACTCAATGATATTAAATGTATTTTAGTGAAAGCATTGAAAAATCTTGATGGGAGAAGTTTTGATGAAAATCACAAGTAATGCATTTCCATAATAATCTTTATATTTAAACCAGCAATAAAACAAATGTCTTAAGCATTAGGGAGAAAAAGTGTTTGATGGGCTTATAGTTAGGAGCTGCTAAAGAGCTGCTACTGAAAGGGAATGCTCCCAGTCTAAAACACTGCTGAGTTATAATGATCCATGACTATGGAGGAACAGTATGTGTTTCTCTTTGAGTTTTATGTCCCTTATTACAGCTGCAATACGTCTGCTCACATTAAGCTAATTTATGGTTGAGGCCAGCGTAACAGCAGTGCAGGTTAATGAATTTGGCATTACTAATTAAACGTTATTGAGGGATGAATATATGAATCCTGAGGTGGGGTGGGGGGGTGGGGGGGGGGTGAAGAGAAAGGGACAGAGGACTGTTCTGCTGTTCTTCCTTTGGGTTGCGTTCACAATGAGTTAAATAATGTGTGAATGTGAAGACAGCACAACCTCTGAGGTGAAATGGAGGGCAGCTTTATTTCAGTGCAATGCCTTGCACACAATACTTTCTCTGATTAGATGCAGAGAGATGAAAAAATGTTTATATGATTATGTATAATTATGGTAAAATAATACCTCCAAAAACAAAGGCACAACACTTGGCCATTTTTTCTGTATTTGCATTTCTGTATGTGCAGTGACGTAGCAGTGTAATCGATTTTACAGTAATGACAACACAGCTGATTATAAACTATGTGGTTAGTTTTAGGAGTTACTAAGAATTTGAATATGTGCTTAAAAGTGAAATCTATTCAAATTTCATGATTTTTTCTCCACACTCCAGCCGGCTGTGTAAAGCCCTTTCATTTCCAGAGAGTTTTACCTCCTAACTGGATTACAGAGACATTTTTCAGAGCTTGTTATAATATTGGCATGAAGCACCACTATTTTTTTCCATGTGTGTATTGTTAGTGTACTACATGCACAGTTTAAATCTTATTTTTTCTGCCACTCTTTCTCTCCCTCTCTTTCACTCTCACTAGCGCCTCTATACTCCATGTCTGACATACTCTCCCTGAGAGCTAAGCCTTTCAATTTAGATTTCAATTATCATGTTAGTTTTGTGATTAGACTTTAGTCCTACAGGAATCAGACCTCTCTGCTCCTCTCTATTCCACTCTATTCCACTTCCCCCTGCAATCACATCCCATCTGATGAATTGCGCATATAATTACGGAAGTTATTGAATATGCAGATCACTGTTGACTCTTAGTGTACGGTTCATAATGCATAAACTCTAACTGTATCAAACAAGGGTCTCTGATAAAGACCCATTCTGATAATGAGGGCCAATGTATGTTATTAGTCAGAGATAACAGACACCACAAAGGCTAAGACTCAATTAAAACAGAGCATGCTATAATCTGTGTGTGCCCTTAAACAGCACTCAGGCCAGTCTAGGGACTTGGCACTGGGAACAGCTCTAGCATTACAACCAGCACATCACAGACCAGTCTGAGAGGCCAGCCAGCCAGTGCAAAAGGTGTTTATGAATCAACCAACATGAGGTATTTCCCCCATGTTACAGTATGTTGCTACCATCGTCTAACACCCTATCCCATGATGCAATCCCTTAGAGCATTTCAAGAGGTGGGAGTGAAGCACTTTACAGGCACACCCACAGGAGGGGGTTGTGGGAAATTTTTAAACTTTTGATAGCTTCTAGAGAGCTTTCTTAAAACCTGGCTTGCAAGCAAAGAAAAAAAGGTCTCTCATGCTATAATGTTTTGCATTTTGCTGTCAAAATACTGGTGTTACTTGCTCGTCAACAGGTCCAAAACCAATACTAATTTTTCTCCACATAAATCTAGTCATAAAGGGTTTCTCAGCTAAAGTTTCACACACAATTGAGAATACAGGGAAACGGAAGAAACCGGGTCCTGTATTTTTAGCCTGAGCTGTAGTGATGTAGCTGCCATTTATAGCCGATATGCCAGGCTGATGCTGGACGGCTGCCCTGCTGACACCAAAGAGGAGGGTTTATAGACTGCACAAACTCTGCATAACACTATCACCGAAACACAGACATGCAATCAAAATAGGGGAAATTGATTTTGATTGCTTTTTAAAATATTACATCATGTTATATACAGCACAAATAATACATATTTGATTTATTACGTTATTGACATCATTAAAATAAATTATATGTGGATAAATGTGACCTATTTATTACTAGAGAGGTTGATATTTTTACATTTTAAGATTTGTGGGACATGCTGACACATTATTCACACAGTGGAAGTGATCTCCAGGTGCAGACTGGTGGCTATCTAATCTGTGTCCCCAAAGGACAAAAAACACAAAGAGTGTGCTTCAAACCAAGAAACAATGCAAATATCAAAACACGAACAAGATAAATGTGCAGCAAGAGAGGAAACATGGGGGATTTTTTTTAACTTAGCAGCAGAAAAATACTGAAGCTTTCCTTTGTACTTTCACTCTTATATATGTTTTGTTATCAATCAATCTCCACATTTTTTTAATCAAGTCTGTATTTTATGATAATCCTGTTAAATCTTTGTATATATTTTGCACACACCCAACTAGTTGATGAATTCATTCAAAAGACCTTCTGCCTCTTACCACCTTTCTTCTGACTGGCCATTACTGTTAGCCTGAAAGTCAATTTAAATCTCTGGAATGGTATATTCTGTAAGTTCTGCTGATGATGGTCCCAAAACGTTCACCATCACCACATATTCTCACTCTATGCCACTTTTTGGATATGAAATAAATGCATCTTTATGCATCTGAAGAAGCTGTTTTTTTGTCAAGGGGAGTTTTCTTTTCCTTTAATGATGGGACCAGTTCAAGGTATACATTACAAAAATGTACTTCTTATGAATAATGTTCCCTCTAAATGTGTTTATAGCCATTGGACTGGAGATTATTAAATTGGCTTTAAACAGTATTAAAACAAAGGTGGCACTGATCTAGTATGTTGTGAAGTGTCTTTTGTTGCCCCACATCCTGTCGTCACAGTGGCAGGTATTAGAAAACACGGCTGATGCTGGATCTTATTCATTGTCACGACTGTCTGTTGTAATTAAGACTCAGAGCAGGGCTTTTAGTATACGGCACTTTGGCACTTTACCCAGCTTCTTGTATATTATTAGATTAATAGGATTGAACATGTTTACACCAACTGTTAACTTAACAGGAGGTCAAAAAGGTGACTTAAACTTTGTTAAGGGGCTTACATAGGAGCTCAAACAACATTTTAGTGGCAGACTAATGGGACTAGACACTAAAAGAAAATACACAATTTATGGACTGCGCCTGTGTTCAATGTGAAATGCCTGGTCTGTGGTCTGAAAAAAAAATACAACAACTAAAGGGCATGGTTTACCTAAGTGGCCAATGGGATTTGACTGCCATTTACTGTAAAGAGTGTGTTGCAAGTGCAACGACCTTTGTCAAGTTCCAGCTATTGTTTGCAGATTGGTTACACACTCGACAGGCTGTGAAAGACACATCTGCTACCTTCAGCTCATTGGAGAGCAGATAGACAGTCAGTGGCTGAGGGTTAGATGTGTGTGTGCACGTGTGTGTTTAGGGGGGGTTCAGCTACCCTGTAGTACATATCAGCTACAGTCCCTATCCTCTTATCAAATATTTGTCTGGCCTTCACTCCCTATTTACCTTCCATTCTGTTTGCTTTGTTTATTGAAATCTATCTCAGGCAGATTGATAAAGTTTCTAGAAAGTTGTTTTCAGATGGGGGTTTTCTTACATAATATGTGCATTTATGTAGGTGTGCTGCTGTGTCACATAATGTCACATATTGTATTTATTTTTTATTATACTTAAAATGTATGTTCACACCCTATGGATATTATCCCCATTATTTCAGTATGCTACCATTTGGGAAAGTCACAGCAAGAAGTGTTGTTTGATACCATAGGAGTATAACATCATAGTTAGGCTCTACATAAAATACCCTAAGCTTTTAACATCAAATATAAAACCATATTTGTTTAATGTGGTTTTGATTGATTCCCTGATCGGGATTCATAGGGTGGTCATAAATGTTTCGACAAAGGGTCTCTTTGTGTGAATGGGGCCCTGGTTGAAATGGAGGAGTAGTTTGAGATTACCAGATTATTTCCTACTAGCCCAGTGAGTGAGGCGAAGCGAGCCGCAGCCCTGCACCGTGCTGTGCTGAGGCTGAGCATAATGAGTGTGGTGGCAGGGAACCACAACAGAGCCGGGGCAGAGGCTGCCTGGGAACCAGAGGCCCATGGCCCAAAGCCAAACACACACACACAGATCCTGCCGCACACTTGTGGCTTTTTAAGAAAGCAATTTAGTTAATGATTTCATTCTGAAGCACTGTCATGATGCATGTGTCCTCTGAGCAAGCCAGCGAAAGAATAAAGAAGAACCTAACACAGAGGAAAAGGTATTAGTAAACACAAGCTTCCTCGACAACCACAAGGAAAAATAACTTGCAGCAGAGCGTAATGTGGCATTTGTTGTGAACACAGCACAAAAATCACTTGGGTAATAGATTGTGGTAGGTATATCACTTGTCTCTTTTTATGCATCGCTCTGGACAATTTCAGAAAAGAGTTGAAGCAAAGTATGAGTGGTCAGACACATGGTTAGTAGCAGGCTGCTGAGGCATTTTGAGTTTTAGTCAGCGTATAATCCACTACAGTGCTTACTTTCCTGGAATGGAAATACAGCACATTTTTCAGTTCAACCATGTCTGTCAACTCTCCGATTTTATTAGGGGTATGTTTCACATTCATTTACTCAGGTTTTCTCAGTGCCAGCCCATGAATGAAACCATCTTAGCATTGCTAAAACAGCAGCTTGTTCATGTCTTCTGTGAACCAAATTTTTGGGCAATTATTCAGATCAGTGGCTAGGGTTTCGGGTTTTGCTCTTCAGATCTCATATTCTCCAGTCTATCTCTTTTTTCAGAGAAGCTGTCAATCACCCCTGGTAACTTTTAACCACCTCCAAACAGAGCTGGGTGCCAGCCATTCATTTAGTCCTTCACTTTTGCTCGGCTTCCTTTCGTCCAACCTGTCAGATTGACACACACTGTTGACCATGCTTTCTATTCAGCACTGGCAAATTAATTGGTTTCAGTGGTTTAAATCAGCAATCAATGTCAGTTTCCCAACATAATAAGCCTTAATCATAAATCTTTGAGGTGTGGCTTGCCTGACCCCTATTCATCATGGCTGTGCTAGATGGCCTCATCTGGGTGGAGCAAATGAACTACCCCTGTTTTGATTTTCCAATTCACGTGTCACATGAAACGTGGCTACTGTCGCCCCTCCCCAATTCTATCCCGGTCCTTCTTCTCACAGTCCTTAAAAAACATGCAAGGGCCCAAAGACAAAGAGGGAAAGAAGTCCAGTTGTCACAAGGGGAGAGACATTTGTGTGCCTTCCCTCATGTGAGAGTGCTCAATGAATACCATTAATTTATTCAGAAAGAGAAAAAGAATAGCAGAAAAGAAAAAAAAAAACTAAAGAATTAGAGGTGGGTCTAACTGTAGCTAATGAGCTGTTGTCCTCCAAGCCCCTTGAATAACAATAGAGCAGCTTAATTACAACAGTGGTGAATGTAATTTCCTCATTTTCCACCCTAGCTACAGAAATCTATTTATGAGATGAGAATGGAAAGGGAACAAAATAGCTTTTCTTTTCTGTGGACATTGCAAATTTGCTAATTTGGTGAGCAGGGCTTGTTCTACCTTAGGGAAAAAAAGAAAGAAAGAAGGACAGTGGCAAAGAAAGTGGGCCACTGTGTGTTGACATTCCAGATGTCCAAACCAACGGCAGTTGTACCAACCCCAGTTCTGCTGGCACTAAAGTTGCCAATGATGACCTCATGATGGCAAGACCAAAGACTGAGGCCCATAGTTCCCCTGCTGTAGAGTACAATAACCTCCTCCTAGTTTCATAAACCTGTCATGGTCACCACTGTCCATGCTTTTTTTTCTCCCTGCAATATTTCTCCTTCATAATTAGCTATTGTCCTTGAGTATTTGGCCAAAAGTCTGGGGTTTTTTGCTAAAAGGCCTTGCTTTCTTCTTTTTATCTTCTTCTGCCTTTTGAGATGTCTATGCCCCCTTTAGACTTATTGTGCATCTCTTTGGTAACTTGGGATGCGTCTCTTCACTTCTTTTTGGCACCCCCCAGCCAGCTCCTCAGCTCACTTTTCTGGCAACTGTGGGAGATGTTACACTCGATTTGCTGAAGTGCAGCCATTTGCAGCAAACTCTCCAGTGCACAGAAGAAGTTATCTTTATAAATGACAGAATGGACCTGGCCTGAATAGCGCTTTGTTTACTGTTTAACAAAAAGGGGGCCCCACTCTATATTTCATCTGTCACCGTTGCTTTTCTTTCCTTCAACAATGCTCGATTGTTTCCATGAAAATTTCAGGTTCCATGAACAGGAGAATTCTGTATTATTATGTTCCTGCCAAATTCCGATCTCTGTTTTCCTTCTCCTGCTCACAAAGGGCTCATAACTTACTGTCAACTATGAGGCAAGCCACAAAGCTCCACTGTTGCTCAGCAAATAGGGTTGATGGCTTGACTTGCTGTGAGGTTTGCTTAAGTGCAGCACCAGCAGCAGCAGCAACAGAAGGCTCTTTGGGAACTCCATACCCCAGCAGGCCCAGAGAAAAAGAGAAAGTAAAAGAAAGAAAGAGGGATAAGCAAGTAGCTTTTCTTGTCTCAGTATTTTTCCTCTCTCAGTTTGGCTGCTGAAGTTGTTGCCCCTGCTAATGTAATGGTGTGTTTGACTCACAACATCCAGTATGCTCTCCTTCTAGTGGATCATTTCAGTAGTGAATTTTTTGGGCGGCCATCCTCCATTTGTGAAAGCATTCGCATGAGTGAACTTGTGTGTGTCCCGGAACTGAGAGGCTGTTATGCCATCCAGCTCTGAGCTTGTGTCCTGGGATCACGAAAAGGGCCAATGGCGCAGGGGACCGAAGGAGAGGCAGGAGGAGGTAGAGGAGGAGGGGGCAACGAGGGATTCAGTGTGTGAGTGCTCATCGACCCTTCCTGAGTAGACAGACAGGGACACTTAAGCACTCTCACACCTGCATCTGCCTTTGCCTTGCGTAGGGGGCAAGGACACCAACCATGCTGTCAGGGCAGCTGCAAAAGTGTTTAAAGTGAGATACAAGGCAGTTCCTCTAGCAGCATATTATTGCAAATAATTTACCCTGCAAAGTAATTATCAATGCTCCGCTCAATATGTAAAGTGTACACTTCAGGTGGCTTGCTTAATTTGCTCTGGGTGGCTATCATTTGTGTGGATTTTAGCTGTGGTAGAGAAGGCATCAGGAGAGAGTGTGAAGTGAGGATGAAGTGCCACCGTAATTGAGTTGACTTTTTGCAAGGGAAGGTCAACAATAATGGAGGAACAATTTAAACAAATTCATTTAGACAACTCTCCAGTCAGTGTACAGTAGTTGGAAAATCCGTATTTTCCCAACCATTTGCTATATTTTAATATCATTATCTGTAATTACTTTGTCGGCTGATGTTTGAGAGATTTAAATAAATTTGTGTATCACTGACTCAAGCTGACTTGAAATAAAATGGTTCTAGCAATCTCTTTTACTCTTTTTTAAAAATCTGCAAGAATTATACAATAGACAAAAATGCATTTGCGTACACACTCTGTGTCTAAGCATGCGTGTGAAAAAAGACTAACCGTGTGCAGTATACAGCCCGTGTTACGAGTTGATTATGTATCCAGAAACCTGGCTGCTGCACAGCATGACACAATCACAATGGAGGGTGATAATTTAATTGTGCTAAACGGTGGATTCCGTGTCAATGCTCCTCCAGCTGGGAGCTGTCAGGTAGTAATATCTCATTATGGCAGGTGAAGAACCCAGAGGAACCCTACCACGACACCTGTTAGAACAGGAGGAAGCCCTGAAGGAAAACACACAGATGATTTTCTCTCTCTCTCCGTTTACACATACACACATGTGCACAGTTTAAAGCCCTAGACCCTTTTCTTTATCTACTTCTACTTCACTTTAAAACATTACTGCTGATTATATAACTTATATTCAAGGTTATTGCCATTGTTTGCAAGTTGATTTAATTAAACAAACTTACAATTTAAGTCCATATGTTTTTTTTAACTATAAGTGCTTAGTTTGGTACGCATATTTAATAGCTCCTTTAGTATAATACAGTGACAAAGTGAAAGAACAGAACAGTCATAGTGTTTAATTGCCGCTGCTAATACATCTCAGACATCTGCAGGTGCTGCAATATGCCAACTGTTCTTTTGTATGCTTGAAAAAGGATGTCAAATTTACACTCAAATATACATTTACTTATATGAACAAATGGTACAAAAGGTTGTATGACTAATAATTGTTTCTTATTCTTTACTTTTATTTAATTTTAAATGAGCACACACTCTTAATCTGTGTGTGTTTGTATGTGCATGCGTGCATGAGTACACACACTTACACATGGCCTTTTTCAGTTGCCTACTCTCCCATCCCATTTTTCATGTTTAATAATTAATTAGATTTCCTCTCCTTTTGTCTGCTGATAACTGATGTGAAGGAAGAAGATGTAATAGTCTCCCCTGTTGAGTCTTGTGATCAAAACTTGAAGGTGCTAGACATCAGTAGTGACCATGTGGACGGGCTGGGGTGGTGGGGGAGGTGGTATGGAGTTACTTGTCACCATTGTCTATAAAAGGTAAACAGTGTTACAGAGCAGATACAGCGGGTGAAAGTCAGTCAGACCCTTTTACGATGAAAGAGGAAATGGGATAGCCGAGGACACATGGCCCCTCGATCACAAGACCCCTAAGATGAGCAGTGCACTACACTCCTCTAATACTCACCAATTAAGCAGAGGTTGTTTTGCACGATGATGAAACATTATCGCATGGAACAATTCATGACTCAAAGCATTCCAGGCCATATGAGCCTGCGGCAGGGAACTTAAGTCCTAATCCTTCAAATGTGCGCAATATTGTTAACTATATATAGACCAGTTCTCTTTTCTAACTGACCCTCCCTCGTCTCTGCCTCGAGTCTTTAAAGTCACCGTGGCTTTGTCTTTGAGAAAATAAAAACCACGGCGTGGTTTCATGCACTTATTGATTACTTTGGTTTGTTAGTTGTCTATTGTTGTTGTGTAATCAAGCATGAGGGAGGGGAGCTTGTCAGAGGTTTATGAGCTACCTCTTCAGTTCACCATATTTTCACTGTTTAGTTTATTATTCAATATTAATGGGAGTGAAATTATTTCAACAGCACCAGAATACACTGCAGTTGTGCAAACAGGGCTGTTTTGCTGACTTTATTTTTACGCACAGACGCCAAGGCTGTAAACACTGTAATTCTATCAGAAAATATGATGATATTCTACATGCATTGCTACTACCCACATTCAGCTGAATTCTGCTCCTTATTTTGCTTCTCATCAAATGTCTTTGTTGTGTCTATGGTGAGCTATTGCACACAAACCCCTTTAGATCTCAGCGCTGTGTGATCCCCGCTCCGAATATGAGAAATAAAATACCGTATGGTTGCCCTCAGATATTTTCAGAGAATTACTGCCGCACTTCCCCTTTTCCCTTTCAATAATATGAGGTAGTATTGTATGGGGCTTGTCGAAAGTGGGGGTGGGGCCGAGGGGGTTCTCTGCACTCTTAAGCTGCCTGAGCGCAGCCCTCCCAGCACTGCTAATAAATTATTAACTCCTGCTGACAAATACTGTTATGGAGCCTGCCGCAGATCTGTTGCATTCTTTAACAAGATTGCTGTGGACACATGTTACAGGAGGATGGAGTCTCCATCGCTCCTTTTTCTCTCTCTCTTTCCCCTTCTCTCACTCACGCCTCAGCAGTTTGACTGATGGCTGGAGACCAAAGTAAAAGTGCCTGAGAGACTGAATATTTTAGTGGTAAAATAATACCACTTGATTTACTGTGTAATACAAAAGCAGTGCTTTGTTTCACTCTCACACTCCATTGAGGCCGAGGTGCTTGTTGCGCTTGAGGCTTGGGCTTTTTGGGTGCATGAATAAAAAATACGTCAGAATCTGCGTGCCCGACCCGCTCCCACTACACACCCACCCCTACACACAAACATGCCTTCCCTTTCAACCCCCCAGCCCCACTACTGCCCCCTCTACTTACCGTTACACGCATGCTCTGAACTTTGCTCTGACTTTTGATTTTCAATTAACAGTATCCAATTTTGAGATCACTTTCTATTTGACATAATTACAGGAAACAATTTAATGGCTGATTAAAATTGAGAGCTGAGTCCCACTAAAGAAACAGCCGAAACATCCAGGCGCAGGGGCTATAAGACAGAAGGATAGACAGACTGGCTGTTAGGCACAGGTCTCACACTCATGCCTTGTCATCTACCTGACATGCTGAATTTTGTTAGTACAGCTGCTGAGACACATGACATTAACTTAGTCCACTATTGTTTAGGTCCTCCTTCACTTCCTGGGTTGATCTGTGACTCTGTGTGTGTGTGTGACGGAATGACAGCCAAATAGTGTGGTAATGCATACAGATACTTTTATTTGGATAGACAAGCACATGTTTCTGAACAATAATTAAATACAGAATTATGTTCAAACTACTTCAGTGTTGATTCCCTCCAGCCCTCTCAAGTCTTCTGGGGATGGTCTGCTTACTGTTTTGAAGATTAAAACAAAACACGGTGTCACAGCCTTTAATTTATCTGCGCTACATACCTAATCAATGTCCAGAAAATCTGAGCTCTCCAACTGTTGCTTTATGAGTTTTGAACATATCATTTCCTATCTGTGGGTGGCCGACTCTCAGCAGAAAGTGCAAGGACACCCCCCCCCCCCCCCCCCCCCCCCCCCCCCCAGGCAAGCCGAGGGTGAAACTAAAGTGCTATCACACTGACCCCTGTGGATAGGTAGATAGAGCAGGAGAACGGGGCAGATGGTGATCAGTGATCAAATGTACTACAAGACGTAGCCTGAGCATTTTGTCACATAAAAACTCAGACCCATACATTCACACCCCCAATTTGTCTTTCTTCTTCCTGTCATGCACACACACACACACACACACACACACACACACACACACACACACACACACACACACACACACACACACACACACACTCATCCTCTAGAGAAGATTGAGCCCTAAGTAGTAACATTCTAGTTTTATGGTCAGAGTCCTGTAGTTGAGAAAAATAAGCAGAACAACAGCTCAGGGAAAAGCGGATTAGGAGTTAAATATGCTCCAGCTCCTTCTCTCCACTTCACATCAGTAGGAAGGCCATATTATCCCCTTTTTGATTTAATACCAAATGCATAATTAGATTTGTTGGCACTGTGTTTAATTTCATTCATTGTAGCACACAGCACGAGAGTGGCCTCATTAATTGTGAGAAAAAGTGGAAATCGTTGTATAAATTCTGCACCAAAAAGAGTTGTAGGGTTGTAAAAAATAAATTTAGAATTAGCATGACTTTCCTTTGCACCTGATATGTCAAGTACACTCTTCACTGTAATATTCATGAAAGCAAGTGACAGATTTTTGTATTTAGTCCTCCACTGTTAGTTTTTGATTTATAAGCTGCTTAAGTAGGATTTCTTGGCCTGAGGGCCACACAGTCACACCAAAATGTTAATAATGTCCTAATTTGAGGAGTTGAAACAAAAGAAGAGATTGCTGTTCTTTGTTTGCATTTGATTGCTTCAGAGTGAAATGAACTTACACAAGGAAAACTATAAGATGCTTGAAGGACAAAACTAAATGAAATTAACATGAAAGATAAAGCAGATTGCTCTTGCTTGGATATATATATATATATATATATATATATATATATATATATATATATATATTTTAAAGAATATTATCACAGAAAGAAGGAACAGTGTTTTACATATCTGTGTATCAGGAGTTAACTTATTTGTGAGTTGTTGTTTTTTCACTTTTTATCTGGATGATAGTCCCACTGCCTGGCTGACCTACTGCCTGAGTAACTGTCTTGGAGTTTGGGCCAGGACCCAGGGAGGCACAATTCCAGCCCTAGATCAAGCCATCAAACTGTATTGAACAAAAAAGTAGGGACCCCACTGCCTGCTCCAAACTCCACAGGCAAGAGCAGCTACAGTTGACAGCATCATCTGCTCAGGTGCACCACTTATAATCCCAATTACAGCCACACACAATCACTTGAACGTAACTGCCAATCAGCCATGGGATACTCAAGGAAACAGCATTCCTTATCATATATTGCATTCCTTATCATATATTGTTAATGATACGATAATAGTGATAGTGATAAGATATCACTTTTTTTTCTTGACTCTATTCTCCCTTTCTTGCTCCACAGCAGAGTCATGTCTTCCAAGCAAGCCACATCTCCTTTTGCCTCTGTGGTTGATGGGGATGATGCCATGAGTCAGGAGCACTTGCCTTGGGAGAAAGAGGAGAGTGCAGAGGCCCATGGCACACCACAGCTGCCACTGCACAGTCTGCTCCATGGAAAAACCCATCCAGATGAAATGCAGCCGCTAAGCAGTGTACCACCAGAGAGTGACTGGGACAGCCTGGTGTCAGCCCAACAGCGCATGGTGAGACATGTCAACATACTACATACATGTGAGAAAAAAAAAGAATTGATCCCATGCTGATGCTGGATCACCACAATTACCAGACATTCAAAAGTCTATTACATTTCCACTGAACATCTCTGAGCTGGTTTACAATGGCTGACAATTTACCTAAGCTTTATTTTTGTTAGTTATAGTCACATTACAAAATACATGTGGCATTGGTTGATAACTCTATTAAAGACTCAAAATCACTGTGACTTTCCATTTAGCAGAACAGACTGAGGTGACAAGTAATAAAGAGAAGTATAGTATTCAGGTAACTGAAGATTCCGTGAATACCTTCCAGTCACATACGTTTGCTAAAGTTTGCTAAAATTATTCAGTTAAAACTCGGAACCTTTTTCTATTCTCGTTTGATGCTTCCGTGCTAAGAATTGGATAAAAGAAAACTCTGAATAGTTGTGGGGGGAATCATAAATGGAGTAAAAGTTTCTTTTTACAGAAAACCTAGTAAAGAAGGATCATTTCAAAACTATGGTACACAGTGTACCACTGTCTTATTGTCCTTCGTTGGGTATTCAAGATCCAGGCTCAGCAGGCACTCCTTGTTACTGGCTCGTACAAAGAAGCTGAGCCGATATTCTATCCCTAGCTCCAGCCCCCATGGTTCCCTAATGCTGTGAAACCTCTGGGATTCTGGGGTCTTCACATAGGCATCTCTGCCAAACACTGAACCATCAGCTATTTTTAGGTTAAACAGAGGACCTCTAACTCTCCCTTGAATAATGTTAAGGCACATTGAATTGGATCATGATCCACGGAAGGGAACCTTAGCCTTATCTGCTTCCTTCTGCTTGTATTCTTGTTACTATTAAAAAAACATGTCTTGTCCTCAGTACACGTGTGTTGTTTTTCTTGTTGTGTACAAGCTACATCTGCAGCCAGACCCCAAACGCTGTACATTCTAAGTGCGGCGCTGCTTTGATGTGAGCGGAGCCAAGAAGAGCACAGGCACTCTTGGGGTATAGACATGGGAGGCAGGTGGTTGTCTGTGACAGACGGGTCTGTGGTAAAGACACCCAGAGGGCCTCTGAAGTAGCACCGCAGTTGGCCACAGAGACCCTCAACATCTCAGCATTGCAGCACAACACAAACCCAAACAGACACATGAATAGCCTTTGTGGCAGACTGCTCCTCATGATGCTGCGTGTTTATGCTGAAAGTGTAGGTAATTGACAGGCAAAGGATCGCTCAGGGGCCATCTTCATCGGTTGCACTATATGGGAGGTCAATAAAAGGATTTTAGCTTTTATGATTGTTTATGATGTGCAGCTAAAAATACATGGAAATACCTACATACCAAGTACTATTAATACTAGAATTAATTAGATATTTATACTGTATAACCCCACAGCAAAATAGTGTTTACAAAGTGCAAACAAAATGTCAATGTCAGACCTAAATGATCAAAAAAATTTAAAAAACAATCACCATATTTGATAAAATTATAATATTAAATGCATTTGTAATGTAATATCTTAATGAACAAGAGCATCCTCTGCAGAGGCTGTTTTATGTTACAATGTGATTCTGTTAAATTGTAATTGTAATCTGTTAAGGAGTAATTGATTTGTTTATTTTAGAAAAGTCAACAACACAAAAGATCTTTTACTGAAGTAAACAATGACAGCAACCATTAAAGTATCAACAAGAAAAACTGAAAGGGTTATACAGGTCTGAAAACATACATTAATTTGTTTCATTTGAGTTCATCTCATCATAAATGGCTTCTCCAAGCTGGATGATGGCTATTTTAAATGTCAAGGATGAATGTTTGAGCATTTCTATATTTTCGCCTCCTATGGCCTTTGTGTCATAAGAAGAGTCTCAACTGTTAGGAGTGTAAATGTTTTTGGATTTATTATGTTTAGAAGTTAGTTAAATGAATAACAGGTCAAAAGCGTAAGTGAGCAGAAGGATGGAAAAGAGAGTAAAAATGACGAAGACGAGCAACAGAGAAAAGAGAGGAAAGGTAAAATGGTGGACAACAGGGAGAGATAGAGAGAAGAAAAGGGAAAGGCGTGAGGCAAAAGGAATGAGAGTGTTGCCTTTGCTGATTACCTGACTCCACTGCTGTGCCATGCGTCTGTGTGGGCTGTGCCCTGAACCTGTGCCAGCTGATTAACCCAGCACTGCTCCATTCCCCTCAAGCACTCTCCACTGTCTCTGCCACACTGCATAATCATCCAACACAGGGCTGGGAGGTGCAGAGTAGGCCGGTAGGTCGTGCCACCCTGGCGCTTGGTACCAGACCACCCTACACATCACTGCAACTCTGCCGGGATGAGAATTTGGCACTGTACACATTCCTTCCCATTTTACCACATTACTGACTTTTTATTTAGGATTGTCAGTGGCTCCAGACGTTATATCATTGCTATTTTACAATCGATTATCACACTGCTGTTGTTTAAAGCTCACTTTTCCATTATAGGCATGCAGTTTGTGTTGGATACAGATGTGTGTCATGTTTATTCTCTTCACTGTGAAGGCCAAAGTTTAAATCAAAGTTAAGTGTTCCCCCGTTAAAGTCTGCAAAGTCCTGGCTGCTTAGCTACCTTCTGCTTTCTCAGACTCCACAAACCATAATTAACACCACCTTCTGTCAGATGCAACCCTCAACCATGGTCCATGTGCTGACATTACACTCCCATGTGCAGAGTATTCTCTCTGTCTCTCTCCCTCAGCAAGCTCCCTCCCATTCTTCTCCCCATTTCCTTCATGTCTCTGCACAGGGAGCACTCAGCCAGTCAGCCAGAGACAGGACCCTTAGTTAAATACTAAACCATACACAGGTGGGACTGAAAAACAACAACAGCTTGAGACAGGACACAGATTTACGATGGCTCAAGGCACTCAGCTGAGAATAGGTCTCCACTAGAAAATGAACAAATTACACAGCAGTCACCCTAACACAAATGCACACTCAAAAGCAATTTGAGAAATTACAGTTGGGAGGTTTCTCTGTGTAGTCTCAGCAGATGAAAAGTAAAGCCTGGGCACATTATGGATATGCCCTATGAAAGTGTACCTCATCATTTCATCTCAGTTTTTCACTTGTCATATCTCATTTACCACAGCTAGCTCTGTTGAGGACACAGAAGCTGCTGTATGAAAGCCAGAGAGAGGAGCCATTTGATATGGCCAAATCGCCCGTAAGCTGCAAAAACCTAGCAATCATTACATTTGAATGGAAAAACTGTCAAAAAGCTCTATGGAGCCCTGACAGAACACAGAAACACACTCATCATTTAATACAAATCCCATCCCTTGTTGCTACCCCTCCCAACTTTTGTTTGTGTTACAGGAATCTGACAGCAATAAAGTATGTTCCCTGTACTCCTTCCGGAACAATTCCACTTCCCCACACAAGCCGGAGGAGGGGGCCCGGGAGCGAAGCGACCTGCTGAGTGGATCAGCGTTTGGAACTCCAGAGCGACGCAAAGGAAGCCTGGCAGACGTAGTGGACACGCTGAAGCAGAAGAAGCTGGAGGAGATGACAAAGACAGAGCAAGACGGTATGACTTCTCTTGTGTGTGTGTGTTTGGGGTATGGGCGTATACCTTTTTAAAAAGGAATACCTTTTTCTTCCTGTGCCTGATCTTCCCACATTTTCCCTCTTTCTTTCTATAATTTTCTAGCTTCCCGACTGTCCGCCTCTTTTCTCTTGTATCTCTCCGTCTCATTAACTCATGCAGGCACACACAAGCTGGGAATACTGACGTTAGTGTGTTTCCAGTTTGTTCTGAACCACTTCCAATGTGACAAAGACTGTGTTGCAGCTCACCTCAGCATAAGTGTGGTCTTCTTCCGTGCCAAACCAAACTCTTTGACTATAAAACTCATAGTGCTGACCTGATGCCAGGAACATTACCTCTTTTTTTTTTTTGCTACACAGAACACTTTTCTCTCAGTGCAGGTATTCATCAAAGTTTGCTACCCACAAACAACCTAAGCCCTTCTCAGGATTTGACTTGTTTCATGTGTCTAATTGATTTCTTTTATTCAACACACCATGCACATTTCAGAGGTTTTATTTTCCTATAGTTAAAAAAACAATCACTTTCTGTGATAAGACTGTTAGGTCTACGTCGTATCTGCCCCCCGTTTCACCCTGTTCGGCTCTTCCTCCCACAGCCTGCAGTCTATCAAGAGTATGGCGGAAAAACAAATATTTGAAAGAGCTGCTGAAACACATCCCCCTTCTTAATTAGGGCTGTAGTAATATAACTACATCCAATCAAATGTTAAACCCCCTTGGGAATGCATGTGTCTCATTTAGTGTCTGGGGAGCTCTTAGCTTAAGCACTTCATCAGACGAATAAATTAGACCTCTGTTAGCCTAAAAATAATTTGCCACTTCTTTTTTAAGTGTTCGTTTGGTGATCTTCGTATCAGAGCATCACAGGCCTCTCACCAGATAAGCATTAAGCCATGCGGACTGATTATTTGTGGTGTCGTTTAGATAATAGCAGACAGAACAATCAGTCCTCATTCATTTGAATACTTTTAAATTGGAGATCATTTAGTAAACTGAAAAGTTTAGATTCTCAAAATGGATTTAAATGACCAACAAAGGTCATGATGTATTTGAAACATTAAACAAAACATATGCATGACAGTATTTTTCAACCTTTATGCCAATTATTGCTTTTGCATATGTGTGGGGTTTGATTATTCATACTCTAATCGATACCTTTTAATATTATTTAATGACCAGTGATTCTGGCAGTTTAGCAAAAAGTATAATAAAATGCATGAATGCTCTTGTTTTTTTCACACCAACAGACAAGTATTAGGAATATGCAGCATTCTTGTTACTGGTCTTCTTGACACTGGTCTTAGATCTGAAGCTCATCACAGGTCGCTTTATAGGGCACATTTTGGTTAGTAAAAACAGTAAAGCAGATCTGCTACTACTTCTTTGTTTTAAGAATATATTTCATATGTGTCTTGTTACTGGCGGGGTTGATTTTCAGAGCAAGATCGTCAGTGCTCTCTGTGGCAACGGCGTTATGGTAATGAGCCCCAGCTGGTGAAGGCTGGTTGTTGCAGTAATTTAAATGGTCAAGTGCATCTTGTAATCCAGGGCCGTATGTTAGCGCAAGGAGGAGAGGGTGCTTTAGAGTGCCATACAGCTGTTTTAATCTCCTGTTAATAATAGAGACTTGGTCTAACTCATGCGCTGTGTATCATCACCACCTAAATAAACTCCCTTGTTGGAGGAAATTAGTTTTTGAGCAGGGTGCACAGCAGAAGACAAGAGCCTCACAAAGTTCAGTATGCTGTCCCCAAGCTGCAGGAACAGAGAGCACTTCAGGAAGCTTCAGTGATGATGATCAGTGATTACTGTAAAATGGAGGGAGAGGAACTCTTAGAAACTGCCGAAGGAAAACTATACGAAAGCTTTGAGAAATCATAATCGCATGTCTTTGTTTGTGGAGAGACACAGCTGGCAATTTAATAGGGCAGGATTAACCTATTAAAGAACATACAAGAAGGTTGGAGAAGCCATTTGTTGTCTTAATGATGTTGCTAATGTGGCACAAGCAACAGATGAGATAAATATATGACTTATCTAAGCATGACAACTGTTGTGTCTAATTCTGTTGCTTTGGTGCCTGCCTGGTCAGGGTCACTGAGGTCCTCAGAGACTTTTCACCATCTGCTTCCATTCTTCTCTGGGCTTCCTTGTCTGGTCAAGATAGTTCATTGTCCTGATGGACTGAGGATAATCGCAGTAACCTCAAGTGTAGAGGGAAAACAAATGGTCTGTGGTACCTTTTTACACAGCACATTGCTCATACATGGAACGCGAAATCCCACTTAAAAGTAATGTTAACATTGTTGGAAGCTTTGGGTTGAAAAGCTTCCTGGACATGGCATCCAAATTGTCTGTTCTGTTGCTTCTTACTATAGAGTTATTCATTGTTGATATTTTATGCTGTGAGAACCACAAATTAAATTGCATTGTAGTGGTGGCAGTGGGTACAGTATATAGTTAGGACTAAGTGGGGAAAAACATATTGTTAAACTGACCTTTAAGTAGGAATAAGCAGGTAAACACAATACCTTAGCACATAAATTAATTATTGTGTCTCCATTCTAAGACATGTACTGGCCAGTTTCCTTCACTGACCCCAATGGCTTATAAACATAACAATAGAGGCAGCCTCTGTATTATAGATATCACCCCTCCATTATTCCACCTCTATATATTTGTACCCTTTCACCCTCTCTATCCTTCCACCCTTCCTCTCCATTTCTGCTCCTTAAAGTGCTTTAAGTGCTGGTGACTGTGCTAATGAATGAAAATGTCCTCCCAGCAGCAAGCACCGCATTTAGCTGAATAGTCACCTTTGCTGTAAAAGCTCTATTAGGCCCGGTTGCCAGCAGGGCTAACGATTGTGCCCCATGTTTATTTACTAGGTATTGTAAATGCATTATTTATGGATAGGTCTCCAGACAGCACTTGTCAAGAGTTAAAAATGTCAGTATAAAGTATTAGAGGAAAAAGAAAAATAGCCACCATTATAAAAACCCAAGGTGACCTTGGTTTGATTCACATGCAATTAGAACAGTTTTATATAATGCACTAAAGTATGAATCAATACTGTGCAAGTCAACACAGAAATACTTTGTGTGTTGAGTCTTTATGATCGTCCCCAAGACAAGGACGGGTAATTGGGTTTAAGCTTCCTGTCTTAGCATTTAGGGACTTTCCTGAGCTCAGTATCTGCTTGTCGAGTCCTTGCCAGTAAAACCAGCACTGAATTGGATGCAGTTATGTATCTTTTGTCATCTTTGTCATTGAGTGGTATGCTGAGACAGGGCCGGGGGGGTGGTGAAGAAACAGCCTAAATGAGAGGCATATAGATATGACACAAACAAACAAACAAACAAAAAGACTAAAGTCTTCAGTGTTACAGTGTCTTATTAGTTCTGTCAACCTTTCTAAACTATTTTACTACTGTGGACTATTATAGCTATGGTATCCAGAATCATAACATGCTGTTGTGGCTCAGTTCCCTGGATGCTGTTTAGAAAACAGTGCTGTATGTGATCCAGGGCCACCCAGCCAGTGAACACGACATTTGACATAGATTTTAAACGGACAACTATGCAATCTGTAGCAATAATAATAATAAAAAAACGAACAGAAGCAGACACACAGGCATTCAAATATATTAAGAATTAAGTACAAACAAAACAGAAAGAGGATGCCTCAATCCAGCTTTAGACCAGTCAGAGTGGATACAGTCGGCGCTCAAGCAGAATACTCAACACCTGGAGCCCTTTGACAGCGTCATGGCTAATTAACTTAGCAAAGGGGGGCCATACCACCATTCAGCCAAACTGTGACCCCTTTTTTTAATCTCAGATAGAAAGATATTTAATGGCTACTGAGAAAAGAGTTTCCCTATTACAGCGGCAGGTAACCTAACCATTGCTTGTGACATAAAACGGCCCAACATGGAGTGCCACTGTGAACTAATTGTGTTCGAGCATGGGGTTATATGTGAGTGCTGCATGTGTTCCTGTGTTATCACTTAGACCTTTCTTCCTCTCCCTCTGCCTTTATCACTCCTTTATTTATAAGTGTAATCCCCCTGGCGAGGTTGTGTATTATCACTGTATAATGACGTATGATAAGTTGAATGTGGGGGAGTGATCAGCATTGTGTGCGTAGCCCCAGGTCATTATCCTCTATTACAACAGGCCATGTAATGAGATTCAGGGATGGGTGAAATCGCTGGAAGAGAATAGGATCAGCTATAAGCCTGTGATCTGATTAGCACTGATGAACTCTTGACTGTTGTAACACTGTCCCCTGTCAGTGTCACAGCCCCTGCTGACTCCAAACGGAGGCTCACAGGAAATTGGTTGCAGGTGTTTAATGGCACCAACAGATTTCTTTTTTTGGAAACCTTAAATGTATCTAAATGTAGCATTAAAAAAGGTTTTCTAAAGGTATATTACTGTACATATGATGCAGTCTGTATTATATATTACTCCCCTCCCCCCTAACAGACTGATGCACTTTCTCCCTGCTCTTTCAGTTCCCTCCCTTCTCCCCTCTCCTCTCATCCCAGCTGCCATGTCATCTGGTTCTGCTTTATCCCACCTAATTAATAGGAATCTTTGTTATAATGATCTGAGCATGAGCCTCTGAATCTATGCATATGCAATGAGGGCTGGAAATCCACTTGCCTTGGTTGCAAATTTTGAGGCATTCTTCACACAATCTCTACGCTGTTTTTGAGTGCAGCATCCTTCCAGACCGCATAAGGCCAGGACCTTCCTGGCAGAACACACACAGGCCAAACATCAGTCAAGCACCAGCATCTCTCCTGTGCGCCGTGTTCCCACCTCCTTTAATAATCTGTTCTTTATTCTGTCAACAAGATTTCAGCAACTACTTATCTTAATGCAAGTAATCTATTTGATCAAATAGCCAATATAGTTAGTGCGTGTGTGTGTGCACTTGCATATACTGTATGTGTCAGTAGGGGCCTTCGTGTGTGTGTGTGTGTGTGTGTGTGTGTTCTCTCTTGGCCTGTGGTGTGGTGCACCAACCCAGCGGAGCAGTGCTCTGGTCTGTCACTTTTGTTTGAATAGGTAATGTAGATCTGTTCAGGCTGAAGAGACATGAGCTGGAATCGCTTGTTAGGACACATGATCAAAAGCGGCTCTCTGCTCTCTGCCAATCAACCCTCTTGTCACCCTGTGAAGCAGACGTTAAATAGATTTTTCGGCTGTATGCCGTGGGCTGCCTGCCAGCCTGACATGTGAACTTTCACAAAAAAAGATACCCTGCCCCTCACTCCTCCCTAATCTGTCTTTCCCATCCCTTTCCTTCTTGTCCAGTTTTTGCTTTGCCTCTTTTCCTTTTGTTTTTCTCTCCCCCTTTTTCCATGTTTTCCCTACCATCTTGTCACCCTTAGCTGATCCAAATCAACATTTCCCTCCTCCTATGATTTTTGTCTCCCACCCCATCTTACTCTCCAGTGACAAAGTTGCTCCTCTGCCAGCCTAAGATCAGAGCCCATGGCTAAATGGAGTGGCTGTATGAGGGGAATAGGGAGCACAGAGTGCCCGGTCCACTGCTGAATTATGTATTTACTATCTGTTCCAAAACAGAGCCCTCACATAACACAGGCACGTCCCCATGGGATGATGGAGGCCGACACAGGTTTCACTTTACACAAGCTAAGATATAGATTTTGTTGCTCCTTTCAAAACGGGAACCCTTTCTGCTGTCTTGGTCATTCAGATGACAAAACAAGCAGCTGCTTCTTCAATGTGCCATTCTTTGCATTCAAGATCACCTTCCCCAGTTCTCATATTCCGATTAGTCAACAGTAGCAACTGCTGTGGAGCATTCCAGGGGCCATCTTCCTGGGTTTCAGCTGTTGAGCGTGTCCCCCTGCACCCATGCAGCACAAAACTCCCATTGTGATCCTGGCTTACTGGCTGCACAGGAACCCCTTGATAGGAGGAAACGGGTGTCTCTGGGAGACAAATCACAGCCAGCGTTGCACAGAGGCTTGTTTGTCTTTACATACTCACACACACTGGTTGTAGGTGTGTCTGGTCAGTGACATAACTGCTTGTGCAGTAGCAATTTGGGGAAACCGTAAAATATTTCTATTTGCTGTTACAAAAAACAATAGATTTGCCTCAGTGCTGTATGTGGGTCAATGGGTGATTAATTCAGCAGCAGTTGTAATGGCCTGACAGTTTTATGTCACACTGCAGTATTTGGAGGGGCGCAGAGATGGTAAAACACTGACACATAAGAAGGCAGAAGCCATTAATGCTACTATATCTGTCATTGGGCCATGAAGTGAAGAATTGGGAAATAACAGCCCAGTTTTGTGGTTAAAGGGAACATGAAAAGGGACTTTTCCAAACTTCATACAGTCAGGACAGTGGAGGAGGAGGAGAGCTTGAGGCGGTCAGAAATGGGGAGAACAGGGGCTACTCCACAATGGGATGGAGTGCAGAGGGAGGGCACATGTCTCCTGCGGTGTGTGTATGTGTGTGTGTGTTTGTGAGTGCCTGCAGTAGGGTTACACTGAGAGACTTGTGTGCCAGCTCAGTATCACTGTCCTAGCTGTGGCATTCAGCTCCCAAGCATTCTCCACACATAACTTGACAAAAGAGCCGGTGTCATCTGACCGAGGATCAAAATAGTGTGTGTAACTCACACCCCGGGCACAGACAGCCTCTGTGGCCTGCTAATGATTTCAGAGCACATTGCAGGCTTGTTCTGTAAGTCAGACGTACGTCAGCCATCCAGCTAAGAGATCCGCCTTGACACAAGCAAACATGACAACTACTGTTAGATGCAGCCTATTAACATATTTGCATTGTTTTTCCCCAAACAGCATGCATGTCTTACACCAAACTTTGATGGTTGTCTGTTGTACAAAGAGACTATTTAATCAGCGGTGATGAAACAGATGTTTCCTCCCACTCAATGCTTTTTCTTTTTCCTTGTTCAATAATATTACACGCGCCAGGAGATGAGATGAGGATGTCAGAAGAAACGAATAGAATTGTGTTTTATTGCACTGCAAAGCCTGAGTGCCAATGATAATAATTATTTGACGAACGTCATCTCTCTTCAGAAGTACCTTCAGAATAATTTTTTAAGACTGCAGGTCAGGTGGTTAATATGCTTTAAGACCACATTGTTAATTGCACACCATGAAGTTTAATCGATTAGTTATTATTTGAAATTAGGATTAATGATTTGTGGGCAGCCTTTTTGTTATTCTTGTCCCAATTAGCATAAAATTGGAAAAAAGAATTGGGGTCATTACACTCTATACAATCATTTTACTTCCTACTCGGCCTTTACTGCACACCTCATCTTCCTTTTTGTAATTTTTTTCTGGGCTGGTGGCACTTTGCTCAACAAAGACGATACTGTAAGCCTGTTGTTAGCTTCCCCGTTGTGAGATGGACCAATGAGCTCAGTCACTTGTGAGAAGCAAGTTTCTCCATCTTTGCCCAGCAGGTCTCAGTCTGTACAGTTCTGTATCCCACAGAAAGGGAGCAAAATACAGCTCCAATTGTTGCTGAACTAACTTGAACAACAGCACATTGGGACACTTAGCTGTGGGCAAATGAATGGGGACTTTCTAGGAGTTGGAATGCTTAACCTTTAGTTTAGTGCTATAGTTAATTTGTTTTTAACTTTTTAATGAATTTTATTTGTTCTGTAACTGTCTCGATCAAGTTGTAAAAATGTAACTTCTGGTATGATGACACAATGTTAAAAAAGACTACAAAAAGATGTCTACTACTTCTTGAAACTTTTGTAAGTCTAATAAGAGTTTTTGTTGTGTGCATGCATGTCCCTTTTTTCCCCTCAGGGAATGAATAACATAATCTAAAAATAGTGGCCCTTGGTCTTACAGTCCAGTAAGCAGTGTGTGCATCCTGAACTCTGGCATCTTGGTAAACAACGTCGAGATTCAATAAATGACTTTAATTACTATTAGAAAATGACAAAGGCAAACTGCAGAAGTATAAATTGATAATAGATTGTCTTTTTTACCCCTAAAAAGTCATTTACTTAAACTGGAATTAGAATATACAGTTGGAGAATATTTGCACACAAACGTTGGCAAAATTCCACTCATTTACAGTATGCTGTACTACCAAAAGTACAGTATATTACCCAACTAATTCTTTTAAATTGTCGCTGTCGTCCAGCGTTTATGATGAAATAAAGTTTCGATGTCTATACCAGACTCTTGGCTTCACTGCAAATTGTAATGCATTCATGTGGATCCTATTAGTCTCTTTTTGTCCTTGTAGAGTCAGACACCCATTAATTTACTAAATCACACTGAACAGCCATGATCACAGTACTCCACGTTTTCTTCACACGTCTATTAATTTAACATAGATGAATAAATGTGAATGTTTTCGAGCATTGATTAGCAGGCAAGTTTATATCTGACAGTTAAATTGCAGGGTACCCAAAAAAAATCCCTCCAATGCAAGGTACCCAGTCATTTTTGTGTGAAATTATTATAATTTATTACAGTGTGTGGACCCTAATGATTACCGACATCAAATGGAAATTACAAATTGAAATCAAGTCCACATATTTCTCCTCGTAATGTTCATCTTCACAAGTGCTGATCCCCTCATCAGTATCAGCTGGGATTCCAGAAGTAATGTCTACTTTTTCTTTCAAATAAACTGAACACACGCATGAGTCACTATATCTTTGCTTTCTTAATGCCTTGCTGTTTTGCTTTCTTGCTAAATTGTTATCTAGTTAAAATAATAATGAACCTACGTCGAACTTTTCCCTATAACAGAATTTATTAGGCTGACAATTATTAAATCCCAAACAATTGTGTAAAATAAATCCCACACAGGATGGACATAAAGTGTTTGTGTTTTATCTTGCTCCATTTTAATAAAACCTCCACTTATCTTTGACCTTGTCTGGTCCTTTTTATATGTACTGTTTGGCCTTCCTTAATTTAATCAAATTAGCAGTTGTTTGTTTCCTTGATAAATGGTAGGATGCATTGTATTGATAGCCGTGTTCAATAGACTCCTTCTGCTGCCTGAATAAAGGCTTTAAAGCAAACGAGGGAAGAGGAGAGGGAATCAAAAGTTCATTCTGCTATCCAAGCATTTAATGGTTCTAGTTCTTAAAAGTGACCTTGTGGGGTAGAGAGCGGAGCAGCACAGCAGCTCCTTCCAGATGCACACATGGCATCCATCGGGGGCACAATCACGCACAGTCCCAACACCTCAGGCTCGGACATATGTTGAGTTTTATTTCATTCTTCTGACATTAATCCTATTCACCAGCTGTTCTG
The DNA here is from genome assembly GCF_014851395.1 of Micropterus salmoides. Classification (NCBI taxonomy): domain Eukaryota; kingdom Metazoa; phylum Chordata; class Actinopteri; order Centrarchiformes; family Centrarchidae; genus Micropterus; species Micropterus salmoides. The sequence continues at coordinate 18,432,414 of NW_024044348.1, forward strand.
CCAGCTGCCACTCTCCGGCTTAAGGGGAGATTGCAGTTTTGGGGGCTCTGAGTACTGGTTTATCTTGGCTCCTCATCTGCTCCTCACGAAGTTTTGATTGGATTTTTTTCCTTGCCCTCCTCCTACTTCCAGGTTCCTTAAGTTGCATACTTCTCTGAAATCTTTCTCTCTCTTTCAACTTCTTTGCTTTTGTTTTTCCGTACTCTAATTTGCGTAGCTAAGAAAGGGGTTGAGGCTGCAATTTCACTTTGTATCTTGGCTTTTTCCGGCCCATGCCCTCTGTAAGGCCTACTAGTCTTTAGTAGTGTTTCTTCAAGATATGTTCAAACAATACACACAGAATATTTATTACAAACATTAATGACAAAGGTCTTCTTAAGGGATGTATGGAACAGAAGTTGGTAATGCACAACACTTCTCAGCATGCAGAACACAAGCCTCTTGTCTGTGCCTCAACTTCTCCCGCTCTCTCTCTCACAGCGCTGAAACCTGCTCACCCCACAGTCATCTAACAGCATTTCTGTAGGATTAGCCTGGACATGGCCTCAGCCTGTACAGTTATGATTATTGACATATTGGGTCTGACATATTTCACATTTATGTGCATTGTCTGGAAGCATACTCAAGTGTTCTCAATGTCATTTCTGCTGAAGTACGGCCGGGCAGTCTGCGAGCAAGGGCCGCAATGAATTGATCATTGCTCACTGCTCACTTTAATAATTCAAGCCTGATTGCCACAGAGTGCCGCAGTAAAATGGATTGGGAGAGGTCACATGCTGCTCAGCTCAGGAGGTGAAGCCACTTGGGGACGGTTAATTCATATATGCTTGATAGACACGTGTCCTATTTAGAGAGGTCAGGGTGCTGTGTGTGTATACGTCTTCTCAGAATGGCCAGGTCAACACTGTGGGATTAACACGTTGGTCAGTGCAGGTAAAGGCGAGGAATAATTGAAGGTCCTGGTCACATAGGCCAGTATGTTTAGCTGCCTGAGGAAAAAGCTAAAATAATCAAAATGTTACCTGCAAATTGCATCAAATTCCCCTACTTAAAATTGCACACTGTTTAATAGTTTTGACCTGTAGTGTCTGTGTCGAAGTCTTTCAGTCCACTTGGCATTTAACTTTACTTGAATGCAGAAACCACCATGTACACGACTGTTGATACAGTATCAGCCTTGAGCTGCACAAAGCAGCTTCTCAAACTCCTATTCATGAAAAGACCTTTGACTTACCAATTAAAAAACTGACCCATCACGCATTCTAGACACGAACAAGTAATGTTGTCACTTTCGGCAAACAGGCATGTAGACAGGTGAGATATGGTACTATCACGTTGAAGTAAAGAAGGTACAGTAAGAAGTAGGGAAATTAGGATGAAAGGAAATGAGGGAGAAAGGGAGGATATATATCAGATCCTTGGTTGACGTACATCTCATCCAGGTTACCTACAATATATTTATAGCAACTATTTACATGACCAAACAGGATAGTCTGAAGGTGACTAACAGAGATGTTCACCAAGTGGAATAATGATTAGGTGTCAGTTAAAGAAAGCCCACCATGAGGTGCAGGTGCTCCACAATACACTGACACGTCTGGACCTTTTTATTTATGCATGCCAGCAGTTGTAATTACATATTAAAAAGCTGGAATTATTTAACTGCACCAAAAAGTCTTCTGGAAATGGTAGAGGTTATTAAAACTGTTGACAACGAGGAAAGGTAATTGCCTGAAAATGAGCGACAACGCACTGTTGTGCTCAGAATGTTTTTTTTTCCCCCCAGTTCCCTCTTTAGCGTTTGCATTGTGCGGCATCACCCGGGTGTGTAACCTATTGCGTTCCGATTGCTCCCTTGCAATTAGTGCCCTTTTTGTCCTCACTTCAATAACGCCATGATTATGGAGACTTCAGGAGTATTTGCAGCATCCAACAGCTGTTGTCTCAGGGACTACCGGCTGAATGACAAAAACATGTTTTCTCTCTGCATTTCACTTCCCTGCCTGCCTCTTGTAATTATTATGTTTTATTTGGTGTGATGATGGGGTCTTGTTTTTAGTGTGTCTGTGATTAAGATATTCAAAGGACTCCTTAGAGTGTGTCACAGTCATTTTCTTTTTTATCAATCTCGACTTTTGATTTGTTTCCCGTGTAGTGTAGAGTGGATGGGAAATTAGATGTCAGGCTATCATTGTCTGACTGAGATTCAGAGTTTCATCACTGAGATAGAAATGTATGCCTGAATTAAAGAGATATACTGTATCTAACACTGAATGTGTGCGAAATTTCAGAGTTTTAAAAAAAGAAGCTATTTAAGACATTCCAGTTCATGTTTATTTTTTAGAATTTAGACACATTTTTACATGTGTAATCACATGATGAAGTCAATATAATGAAGTAAATCAAAAGCACTAATACCATACAGAGGAGTCATTAATGCATAATTTATGACTGTATTAATCATTGCAAAATACAGTGATTTGTGTAATAACTGATTTTTTTATATTCTGAGCAGTTTAAATTGCAACAAGAAACATTTTTTTATTTAACTGCTTATTTATTTTGCACACTTTATTTTTGTTTAAATGCTGCATTCTTTAGATTTGTTATTACAGTTCATAGATTTTCCTAATGTCACGTTTACTGTTCTGTTGAGGTTTTGGTTTTGGTTGACTATAACTGGATTATGACAAATTGTAGGGGAAAAAAAGTGCTCCATTCAAGCTGAAGCTTGTTTAGAGACTTTAAACCCAATTTCCTCTATTCCTCGGCTCCTCGTCACTGCAAATAGCATTGTTTCCCTATTTGCCTCACTGTACGGGCCTCTGCATTCTGGGGAGGAAATTATTTATATGGTCAGTGTCAGTTGATCATTGATTTGGTAATTACATGTTTCCCCTTGAGGCTGGGACAACTGATATACAATGCCAATGCTGAGGGGGGGGGGGTCTCTTAGTCTGTTATCCATGACTTATGGCTAATTTGACTCTCCCAGATAGCCCTCTTTTCTTTGCCAACGGCTTTTCAACACAACAAACACTTAAACACAAGTATCATCTTTCTCCCGGGAGAATACTGCACACAGAGAAGCTCAGAATGTGGTGGCAGACAGAAACGATTTCATTGCTGACAACACAGGGTAATAAAATACCAATTGCTGCATGTTGTAACAAACCATTTTTGGACTTTGAGCCTGTCACGGTCTTTTGAAACAGCATGGCATGTTTTGTTGCATCAACATATTTAGTAGATTCCACCTTTTAACGATTGAAAACACTGATATGTAACAGTGAAGATGGCCCTTTGCCCAAGCAGTGCTGGTATATTTGCTAACTTTAATGCACACTGGACTTCATATCTCTATGGCACTCTGCAGAGCCATTTGAAAATTAGTGTGACATGAATTTTTAAGATCTGCTTTATTACTGTCCAATCCAATTCCAAAGTGATTGGATTTGTTTGAACCTGTGTTTATTTGTCAATTTGGTGTTCCACTCAGTGATCCGAGCTTTTCTACAGTTTGCAGTGATCGTTTGGATGAACTACTGTTTAGAGCAGCAATAAAAACATAAATTAGCAAACGACTTTCCCCTACCTTCGCCTCTCAACCGCAGGCATTTATAGCTAAGTAGCACTCAATTTAATAAAAGTATTTTGTCTTACCGTGTGAACAATAAACAAAATGTCTTCAGATTATTAGTTGTTGCGTTAAAACACTTTTAAGCATACTGTATGAAATATGGGAGGGAAAGAAAATTTCCTTCAGGACTGTCAGGGAGTCAGTCAGTGTCAGCACAGATAGTAGGTGGTAACCTGCCTCTTAGTTTCACTTCTGTGGTTTATACTGAACATGATATTCTGGCAGCACTGACTGCCAGGTGCTGAAAGCTTTGTTTATGTCACACATCAACCAAGAAACATTCCTTTGTTGAGATTTATGAGGATCATTAGCTTTGTTTTTAATACAGTAAAAAAAAAAGAAAGAAGCTGTAGCCTAATCTAGCCAACTCATCTCGGCTTTAGGTGTCTCAATCCCTGTGCCTGTTCACCCACATCAATAAGATCACAGAATACCTGCAGAGGAAAGCTGTGTACCACAGATGACAGCACTGATAGGAGATAAACATATTGAATTTGGCAGTACTAAATCAGTGATGACTATTCACTTTCTTCTGAGTGCCACTTGGAAACTCTCCGAAAATCTCGGGAAAGGGTTCAGGGCATTTTTCCAGCTATACAACACTAGCCCCAGAGAACAGACAATGAGACCCAGACGGGCTTAGTAGTCCAGAAACCATTCCTCTCTCAACGGGAACACGTCTTGGACACACACTCCAGTAGTTTTGTCTTGTATGTTGCTATCTCTGCTAGCTGCAGAGTGGAGGGGGTCTGTGCCAGGCAAAGGTCCATAGGGACCATTGGAATCGCTGGGGCTGGAGGAAGTTGGTCTGGGTCCAGTGGGGCGATCTGGGCTTGGTGACAAGCCAAGCTGTCTACTGCAGGGACGCTGGGAAAATGTAAATAAGAGCCTGATAAGGGCTATTGTTTTCATTCCATTCTCATCCCTGCTGAATGGCCTGCTCCCCAGCCACAGAGCATTTTATCTCGAGAGGGGGAGTGAAAGAAATGTAAAGGGTGGGGGTGCAAGAGATTTAAGAGCCCCCACAGGAAAATAAAAATAAACTAACTGGACTCTTCTCTTGTTTTAGCTAATTCCCCAGTATGTGATGTCCTACTTTGAAAAGACAAGAGCAAAACACTCTTCGTTACACCAAAAACTTCAAAACTTTTGCACTAACTGTCTTAAAAAATTATGTTTGCCTTTCACTTGCAAATCTACCAGCACTTGATTTCCAGTGTAATCAGTGACGTGTCAACCTTTTGAAGAAGATTCTGAAGAAATAATTTATTTTATTTATATTATATTTTATTTTATGGTGAATACAGTGTGTATCAATTTCTGACATTCTCTGTGTCATAACCTGACAGTAATTATTATGTTGATACTAACCAGAGTTTCCATCGGCATCTATAATTTCTCCAGAAAGAACAGACACATTTTAAAAACTGAAACAGCATTCCTCCTATTAATCTAAATTCTTCAGAAAAATAGGCTGTGGACGGGTGCTTTGAAAAAAGCCAGACATCTGACTCATTTACCATTTTCCGTGAGCACGCCTGCGCAAAAGTTGCTCCGCTTTCACCAAACCCATTTTTGGTTGCCTGTTTTGTCCATGCTGTTCAAACACTGAAAGATGTTTGAGAGTTATTTTATAGACTAATCCAGGTCATTATTCACCTCTCCCAGGTGGAAGGCAGGGAGGACAGCGGTGCATTCCAGCTGTAGTCTCTCCTGTTGTAAGACTTGGCAGGTCGTGTCTGGCCCAGTGGAGGGGATGGAGAAGTGAGGGAGCGGCAGCTCTCCTGGGAGGGAGGTGGAAAGGAAGGGGGAGGACTGGAGTAGAATGGAAGCTGGCACCACATTATCTCCAACAGTTGGTGCATTCCTTAATGATCAAGTGCTAGAGCAGCATCTGTGATGAAAGTGTGTGTGTCTGAGAGAGGGCGCATATGTGTGCATATTAACATATGCTCACTGTGTTTGTTTAATTCCCCTTTACACCACTTTATGTAATATATAAATAAGCCTTTTCTGTGCTTTAGGGGAGAAAATGCCATGCGCTGATGTTGTTCTGTCTGTCTGAGGATTATGGTTTGAGGGGAGTTTTGTTGTTCCCAGAGAGGAAGTTGTCTCACCCAGGGGTGAAGCACAGGGAAGAAGAGCTGAGCTCTACGACTCCCCCCTGCCCTTAACCCCTGTTTTAAGATCTGTGATCTTTGTGCCACGGAGGGAGTTAACACACACACACACACACACACAAATACACACAACACACAGCCTTTTCTCTCTCCCTCTCTTAGGGTCAAGGGGACAAACTGTGAGTTGGGAATTGGAAAGTCAATAAAGCAGAAGTAATGTTATAATGACCCTGAGCTGAAGATGTCCTGTCGACCCCATCACATTGGAGGAAGTGGACAATCAAACAAAATGGTCACTCTGCTTGATCTCTCTGAAAGCCATCCTTAAACAAGGCCACAAAGACTGCTGACTCCCCATTACTCCCATTTCCTCAGAAGTCAGTGTGGTTGTCAGAGGGAGCAACGATGTTTGGTTTGAAGAGATGTTACAGACAGATAAAAGGAAACAACACTTGTATACATTCTAGACTGTATAAATGTTTTCTGTGTTTGATCTCAAGGATGACAATGGTGAAACTGGAAGCGTCCAAAATATTCCATGTGACAGGCCCTTCTGCGTCTTTCTCAATATTCCTCTGTGTTTCACACTATCAAAAACACGACAGTTAAATCAAACCTCATCCATGGCATCATTTAGAACATTAACATTAACAGTGTTTATGCATTGTATCTTTTTGGCAGAACTAAGTGTGTAAATGATCTACTGTTTGATATGTGGTTAGGCTATTCATTATGGTGCCCCAGGGCTTTGTAGTAATAATTAACGTGTCTTTGGGTTTGCATTTTTCTCCAAATCTGGAGAAACTGCAGTTTTACAAATTATATCATCCTCAGGCACTATATAAAACCTGAGGACACATTTTATAGAAATCAGCACAGCCATTTTAAATCCATCAAAAAGACAGTACATTCATTCTTCTCCTAGAATTGGACTGTACAGAATTGCTGCTTGTTTAATCAGACTTGTCATGATCTGGTTCCGATTGGAGGCAGTTTGTGGAGACAGCGGCAAGGTGGAGGCTTGCTTGTTCTGCTGGTGTTTGATGGGAACAGCCTGACCCCTAAAGCAGTGCCTGGATGGTGGAGGCCTGGGTCAGCTGGCCCAGTGTGTTCTTTATCAGCTACCCCAGCGACAGCATGGCAGATTGCAGCCATTCCTCCTCTGATTCATTGTCTGCTGGACAAATGTTAATTGTGTTCATCATTGGCAGCTATGTGAACGCTCTGATGTACCCAGTCTCACTCCTTGCCTCCCACTTAATGTGTGTCTCTGCCCTTATGTTATCCTGACAATGCCTGCTTCTCTCCTCACTCCACCCTTAGCTCATCTCTCAACTGAAAGGCTGAGGCTATTTTAATGTTCGCAGTGCAATATCATCAAAGAAAATACCTCTCTTTCATCTGATAGACTGACTTTTTAAAATTAAAATTAAGTAAATATATTTAGAGATTTATCCACAAAACTATAAAACTAGAAACTATATTATATGCAAAATACCCCATCATCAAAAATAATTACACTCCAAATAGTCTATTTTAGTTTTTTTTTAACATTCAAATTAGTTTATTATTTTTTTTCTTTTAATTTTTCTTTTTCAGAATCCTCATGCATGGAGAAACTTCTTTCCAAAGACTGGAAAGAGAAGATGGAGAGGCTCAACACCAGTGAACTGCTGGCAGAAGTGAAAGGTAGGACTTCAAGGACTACATCAAACCAAGCAGATTTAACCACTTTAAGCCGTGTTAACAAGTCCCTCATTCCATACATGTCCTCAGATATACATTATCTGTGTTCTGTACAATCTCAGAAACAGCCTTGTACTCTGAAATAAAACAAAGGCCTTTGGCTGCCCTTTTCATTCATTTCTCTTCTCCCTTATCTTTTGTTGGAATGCCCGACTCCGTCCAAACTGCTGTCTTCAAAATTCCAGCCTCTTTAGACCCATTCTGAGGCTCTCTGTGCTTGTCAGCAGTTTGTTTTTGTTGTCCCTTTACACGCCCCTGAGCTTAGCAACTCTGCTCTGGCACATGCAGTACCTTCATGCCGCTCTGGTAATTGTTGAACCCAAAGTGTGCTTGATGTAAACAGAGCATGGCTGAGCTGAGAGGAGAGAAGCCGTTAGGAGAGGTGATGGTGCTGAGACGCACAGTCGTCTCCTCCAGTGAGCCTGCGTTTGAGTGGAATGTCTTGACTCTGACAGTGAACGCCCTGCGCAGCGTATCAAGTGCAGCGCAACTCAGCACTCCCCCAAAATCTTTGTTTATGACAGGGCGAAGGTGGGCCGAGGATGGGCAGAGCTGCTGCTTAGACCTTAGCACTGACTGTTACTGAGAGCTGGTGTGTTTATACAGCACAGGAAAGCACAATACCAGATGGCTGACAACACCGGGCTGTCACTGGCTCCTGAGCTCTCCCTCAGTGATTACCTTCATCAGACAACTTCTCGTGCCTTGTTTTTATTTCTTGGAAACCATTTAGGCAATATTCCCAATATAACAAATGTTTTGTTTTTTTAAATTAATATTTCATGAAAATTATTTCACAAACCTGCAGGTAATTTTGATCATTTGCTTAATTGTTTCTTTTTATAAAATATGGGCGACACACATAAATAAAACTAGTGTTTAGTTTTAATTATTGAATTACACTTGCATAGGAAAGGGCAAAACAAAATATGTTGAATGTTCTAATAAGTATATTCATTGCCAATAACCTTAATGAACTGAAGGATAAATCATTGCTTGGTAAACTAGATTCATTGTACCTACCCTAGTTTACTGTATGCCACTGTAGATCAAAGTGCACTGGGAAAAATGTTTAAAATGATTTAGCCTTTTGAAAGCTGGTCTGTTAAATTACAGGCAGGGCATTTCTTCTGTTTGATGAATGGGAACGTGAAGGTTACTTGGTGGTCTGTAAACAGGTAGGGAGTCTGATAATAAACACTATGGCCTCTGTCTGTTGATGAGTTATGGAGACAGTCTATACACCACAGTTACCAATATAAATGCTTCTCCTATCACAGTGGCAGCCTTAGATTTTTAATTAGCATGCCATTTCATATGACTGTAGACATTTCAAAGGGCTGCTTTGTGCTCCCCATTACAAATGTCTCTCTCTCTCTGCGTTTGATGTCTGCCTGATGTAAATACGGGCAATTAAAAAGAAGCCCAGGGTTGGAGACACACAAGGTCCGCCTAATTAAAACACAAACAAAAGGTACCAAGCAGAAAACACCTTATGATTAAGATCTAAAGTGTTATGATGAATCAGAAGTTCCATTAATAGTTAGGTTAAAATCAGTACAAAAGGAAAACATGCCTGTAGGTTTTAAATCAATGAAAGAAAGTAGAGACTAAAGGACTGATATGTAGATAAAGACTACAGCACCTACTGGCAGAGTGGCCTTGTATATTCTATGCTGATCGCTCACCAATTCTGAACCAATTATACTCAGCACCTTGTAGGCTGCTTTTTCACATTGTTCCATCAAAGCCTCGAAGGACAAATAATTGTGTTATTGCAGAGGCAAGTGGTGGAATCTGACTAGTTAGGAAATAATTTTGTCTCACTCTTAGAAAACAAATACAAATGAAAAACAATAGGTGTGACAGAATTTGACCTGAGGCTTTTACCTGTGAAAAGAAAGACATTCTTCCACTGCAGTTGTGTTCAAACATGCCCAGAATATTTTATCCTGTTGAGGTGAACATGCACGTACAGTAAACAAACAAAACAAAACAATCGTATCAACATCAGAGATTTGCTTTTCAAGGTCTGCTAACCCAACCAACCATTTATGTCTTACAGATGACACATCTATAATTATAGCTTATTGTCACGTGGGTGTTTGGCTACATAACGTGTTGTTTCTGAAGTAAAGACATTTTTTCAGGTTTTAGAGTCAGTAGGAACAAGCACAGTAATCCAGTAGAGGTGGTGTGCTTAAGCCAGACATGTAGAATGGTGTTATTAAGGGTTAATGATTTCAAATCTCCATCTGCCTTTTCGTGTATGCTGTTGGGGCTTAGCATCAGCAGGGGCAGGCAAAAAGGAGTTTGTGAAGGAGCATTAGTGGCGGATTTCTTTTCACCAGTCAATTCCAGAGCTAACTGTTTGTTTTCATACCTGAGCTTAGCTGTCAATCTGCAGGAACGATGAGGAGGGAGATGAAATCTCCTGAACAAAACCACAGAGCAAGAAATTGAGGCCGGCTGGAAGGGCTCCAAACCACAGAAAGTAGCAGATAATAGGAGGCAAGGTGGAAGGAGGAGTGCAAGAGGGAGACAGAGAAAAAGATTTTAGACGTGAATACTTAGACTCAACACTTATAATTATATACGGAGAGATTTTTCTCTTAAAAAAATGCAACGCCCCCATTCATCACATGATTTAGGACGTGTCATATACATACAAATATAGTACACAGGGTCCTACTGCAGATAAGGTTGCTCTCAGTTGCATGCTTGCTCTGTGCAGGGTCTTTGAGCCTCATATTCAACAGAGCTGTTTAAGTTTCCCTGCTGAGTGCCAGTTTCCCGGCATCCCGTTGGGAGAAATGAAAAAATGTAAAATGCTCAAGCATTTACTCAAACTGAAGGAAAATATGTAGTTACTAAATTGGAACACAAGCTGTATTCATTCTCATGGAATTTGCTTAGAAAAATAATAAGAAAAAAGCTTAGCATTGTACACAACCGTTGAAATGGCAGCTTGAATTCTGAAGCAGAAAAATCGGGGCTCTTGCACTGTCACAATCAATTTGAGAATGGTGTCTACATGACAGTGGTCGGGTGCACACAGACAGTCCTGTGGCAGGCAGATAAGTGGAAGCTCTTTAGGAGGAGAACACAGGGCAGGGCAGGGCGGCAGCTGAGACTGATTTGATGCTGGCCTTACCTGTGCTGGCTTTACTCCCGCACAGACAGAAAGGAGTCCACTGTGTGAATACAGAGACCATATTGTTGAGCCGTAATGGTTAGCTTCAAAACATGATTATTCACTTTAAAATGTAACTTTACGCTTAATGGCGTCCATAAAGGGAGGTTTTGATACCACTGGAGATACACAGCACAATATCTGCGCACACATTTCCCAGTGACACTGCCTTAGGTAGCTTTAGATACAAGCAGGAAAAGAATAGTGTGTAGTAGACTTCAAATGACCTCTATATTTTTACAACATGCTGTATGTAAATATTATGTATATTATATTTACCCAAACATACAAAAACATTTGCACAAACAGCACAAAACAGTATCTGTCCAGTTGCTCCAGTCAAAAATGCCTCAGTTAGCATTTCTCCACAACACTTCAGTCAACTGTTTGCCCTGTGCACTCAGGTGAAATATGAGCCACAGTAAATCATTATACCTCAGGCCACATTTGCCAGATGAATGTATGAGAGTGTTGGACTGTGTGTTTTTCTCCTCTAATGAATTGAGGAATTTAGCTTGTGGCCATGGAGGTAAAAAAGGAAGTGCTGTGCTCATGTGTGTTTGTCTATGTGTGTGTGTGAGTGTGGGGATGGAATTCTCTGTTTGTGTTTTGAATTATATTCCAGTGGTTTGTCATGATTTGTTTAACTAATGACTTTTAAAGTTGTATAATACATTTCATGCAAACAAGTGTATTAATCCTGTTTTCATTTGAAGAGAATGTAACCATTCATGGAGCTGATAAAAACACACCTATGTCATTTATAAAAGGACACTTGGCAAAGCAAATTGTATCTGTAGGCCTGACCTACATTAGTACTAAGGATGTAAATATGATATGAATACATTATTCAGATATGAACAGATAATGCACACCGAACAGATGCGAACACATAAATTTTAGGGGCTGTCTTAAATGTTCACACAAAATGGCCAAGAGGGGTTTTCAGATTTTTCTTTTTCATTTTTCAAACCAACTCCATTTTCACCTTTATCCGCAACCTCCATTTTTAAAAAATGCAATATGGCCCAATGAGCTGTTATGACACTTCAGAACAACTTTACATTTATGTGGGCCTCCTCACATTATATACACACCCTCCAGTTCTTTATAAAAAAATTTTTAAAATTTTTTTTCCACTGTTAAAACTACCCATTCTATTTCTACGCGGCCCACTACCAGTTACACCACTTTTACTTCAGTTTAGAGTTACTTTTTTTCTCTTTTCAAAGGTGGGGTTTAAATACCAATCAATGTTTTGTCATTTGATAATTTCAGGTTGTATATTTTGTGGTCAGTTTAAATACTTACTGTATGTATAAGGCGTATAAGCATATGTATGTTCATACACCCATCTTCTCAACTCTGTCTGGACTATCACATCTTGATTTAAAGCTCAAGATGCTCTTCCCACATCATGAATTCACTCTTCTACCTAAAGCCACTCTGACATTATATTAGTAAAGTGTAAAACTAACATGATCTCTGCTAAGGTCTAATGACTACAAATGTCTTGGCAGCTTGAAAACTAAGTGGGTGTTCTTATATACTTTGTGAATACATGTACTGGTCTCTGCTGTCTTTGCTTCCTGTACAGCTATTTCATTCTGTTGCTTGTGATCTGGATTAAACCCAGACCAAACACAGGCATTGCTGATACACTTATCCATCAAAAACAACAGTCATAATGTCTTTTGAAGGATCTCCTTTGCACAGTGCAAGGAATCAAGTACATTCTTCTTTAATTATCAGCTGTACTGGTAAGACCAATGAATAAATGTTGTGTGAAAAGAATAAGGTAACATCTAACTCCTAAATCACTTCCAAGGTTTTGCAGGCAGTAAGCTGTTGCCTTGATCAGTCTTGCAAGCTTTAAGCACTTTGTATGAGAGACCTTGAAAACTACGTATCCTTTTTATTTATTTTAAGGGCACAGAGGTCAGACTCATCATCATAAAGGCCACGAGAAATGAATAGAAGTATTCGAGACAGTCTTTGTTTTCGTGTAATGATCTTTGCTACATGCGGCCTTGCATACATACAACATCCTCCATGGTTCCAGGATCTCTCGGTTGTCGCATGGTTTTATAGAGTGAAAGAATGATGCATTCAATTGCTGAGAGAACAGAAGTAAAGTTTCTGTGTTCTGAGTTATTTTTTTGTCTTCAGTATGAATTTCAGGGTCACTGGCATTCCCTGTGGAGTAATATGTTCAGGTCGAGCCTCTATCTTGGCTTTGATGAAGTACCTTGTCCAGTGTCATGGATAGACAGTGAAGTGCTGGAGCTTTTACATTAGCATAATTATACTGAAGAGCGAAGCTTCCTCTATCATCAAAATATTAGTCTCCATCAGTGTTCAGCATGAACAGCAAAACCACCATAGATGAAGTGTGCTTTTATTAATAACCTCTCCATATGCCAATCTGAGTAAAAAAAATCTGTCTGCTGAGCTATTTAAATGATTTAGATTCTGTAAAGGTTTCTTAAAGTCATATCTCAAATATACTCAAATATATGCGCACACACACTTATAGATAGACATATAGATATACTGTAAGAAGCTTATAATGGCAAACTATCATTAGAGTAAAAAGCTGTTAAAAGTCTCAAGCAGTCTCAAAAAATTTGAGAAGATCTAACTTTTTTTAAACAAGATGATGGGCAGCTTCTCAGTGTGAACTAGTCTAAATATTCACACCATATAGGAAAGCTTGGGGACTTAGAGTCATTGCTGCCAGTAGATGACATGTGCTTGTGAATCATTGCTCATGCTTGTTAATGGGGTTTTATTGGCAAGATTAACAGCTTTTATATCATGGCAGAGGCAGCAAGCCAGGTAAAACAGCTGTTGCTCATATTGTCTTGGTTGTAGGGCATGGAGAGGCGTTAACATCATATTACTGGAAACACATATGGCCTTGTAGCATTGCTGAACAAGTGCATATAGTAGTTAAAAGCACAAGAACACCATAAAACTCAATCTTGTTATTCTAGTTTGGTTTTCTGCTAATGTGTAGTCAATATGACATTTTTCTGACCAAGGGATAAAATGTTTCAGTCATATTCAATATCACAAAAGTGGTACAAAGATTGGTTTGCGTTTTGCGCTTCTGTTGAAACAGTTTTATGGGTTTGCAGAAAGGTCTGTGAGCAGAAAAATCCCATTTTGAACAGTAAATACAGTGCCAATAGATGCCATTAGCCGCAACTCACTTGGCTCTTTGTGTTTTCCACAGAAAGATCGGACAAAGGGTCAGATGACCATAGAGTTCACACACGTGTGCATTTACTCAGAGGCATGTACCTTTCATCGATTGAAGCAGCATGCAACACACATCTGTACACACTCTACATTCACACACACTTTAGGACGGAGGAGAGAAACTCAGCACGCAAGGCATTCAAGCAATGTGCGGTTTGTGTGCGGATACAGCTTGGTACAATCGTAGCATTTAGACAAGTCTTAATTTACTTAGGATGGGCTTGCAGCATATGGAAGCATCCACAATAGCGGACTGATAGAAAGACAAAGAAATTCCAGTCCTCTGGTGCTAAAAAACTCAATTCAGATCTGGTTATAATGGCTCAGCTGTTGTAACCAAAGGAAGGGAACAGAATAGGGTGCCTTGTGATTTTCCCCCTTTTCACCCTCACCCTCCCTCGCTTTTCTTCTTTTTTTGTGCCTGAATCTTTTATCTGTGTCATTCACTCGGGACTCTTCAAAGTAACAAGCCTCCTTCTTTTTCCCCGGTACTGGACTTGGAACCCAAATTAGAGACTGCTTGATTAGAGCAGAGGGGAGGGAGCCAAGAGAGAGAGAGATGTGGGTATTGGACAGAACAAATCACACCCCTACAAAGTGCCTTTTATCCAAAGACCCCAAGGCTCAAATACCCTCATCCTTCCCCAAGCAACCATGGCTCTGCTTGTTTTCCTCTTATCATTTATTCAGTCACCCGTTGATGTTTTCTGCCCTACTTTGTGACGTTTAAAAGAGGCAGGAATCTCAAAAGGTGAATGCTGAATGGGCTGAAACTGAACAACACAACTTTACCGTCTCCTCCTATGTGTCAATCTAGCATCTCTGAAGTTAACACAGTGGTCTGAGGGAAAAAAAACAAGAAGAGTGCCAGCACAGCTTGACTGCTCACTCCTGGGATCCTCTTCCTGTGTCAGGCTGGTATTGTCCTACTGAGCTTCAGTCGTCTAACAGGAGGATGTCACAACATGTTAGGTCTGGGCAGACTGTTGGGGTTTATGTAGCGCCAAGGCATCTCTGGGCTGTCTGTCTGCCATCGGAAGCGCAATGTGAGGAGACATGTTAACGGGCAGATCCCAGCCCCACTGCTGTTAAAAGCCATGCAATATGCAGGAAACGGCCTCTTTTGTCAGCAGGCTGGTCAGACACAGACCACAACTCTCCTCTTCTGCACCACCCAATAAAAGTTTTATCTGCATTTTAAAGCTGATCCATAATTAAAGCAGGAAGAAAGAGATTTTTACACTAAACACTCAACAAAAAACATATGCCCCTGATTTTCTAAGCTGTATACAGTCTTTAAGGTGAAATTCTTCCACCAGGTTTTCTTTTTTTGTTTTTTTAGATATTTAGTTGCTAAAGGTTGTTCATCTTCAGCATTCACCACTAATCTGAATAATTCTGGAATTCTTGGTTTTTACAAATATAGTCAAAGTGTTAAATAATTAAGATTTAAATTAGCACCGGTCCTCTTGCACATTCACACAAGACAAAATAGATGTGCTGGACATTCCAGTTAAATTCAGGAAAGTTGTGGGGGGTGGTTGACAGTGTCATCAACACTCCTAAACTAGGAAGTGATCATCAGAAATATGTAATTAGGCAGGGTGAGAGGGCGTCATTCAGTCCAGATATTTGGTTTCCAACTCAGGGTCACCTTTGCCAGCCTTGAGGACTGATGTCCCTTACCTTCATCTGGATGATGACTTTTGTTTTTCTTTTCTTTCTTTCTCTCTTTCTGTCTTTCTTCATTACTTTCTTTAGTTCCTCTCTCCTTCCCACTACAGTATTGATAGAAATGATTTATTGTAACACCGAATGATGTATCTTTGCTGGTGACCTGTAAAAGGCAGCTCCTTCATGGACACAGCCAAAGGTTAATAAAATTGGTGCTGATTGTATCAATTTTACAGATAAGCCATTCACAACAAGTGTAGTCGGGTGAATAAGAAGTCAATTCAGGCCTTGGAAACTGCACGCAAGCCCAATGAATAGCTGCTTTTAGGTGCTTTTTTTTCGTTAGGAGGATAAATGGAGAATTGCAGCTCTCTTCCATTGCAGCAGGCAGCGGAGGCAGAGCGAGGTTCAGACAAGCCTGCCAGTAAATTGCCCTGAATGGGTTCTGGAGGTTGACAAGCCCTATTAAGACAAACGGCTTTCCTCATCGGAGAGATAAAATAAATCAGGTGTTTAGTCAAATTAAAATAGTTTGAGTGGAGAGGGCCCCTGGGAGCTCTCTGAGAAACTCAAGACAGATGTGGCCAGAGACATGAGGAAGACACCCAGGAAAGAATTCAGCTCCTGCTGGCCCCAGGCCAGACTATATTGTACTGTTATCTGGGTCTTTTTGCTTTTATCCTTTTCTCTCACTCTCTTAGTGTCTCTCTCTGTCTCTTCTCTTCTGTCAGTTTTCCCATCTCTTTTTTTGTATGTTCTCCCAGATCAGCTTGTCACACAGGAGTGCAGTGGGAGGAGAGTTGAGTTACTGTCTAGCCTCTCACTGGCAATTATGTTGGCGGTGTAAGTCAATGGTAGGATCACTTAGCATTGATTAGGCGGAGGGAGAGAGCAGTGCAAGCGGAGACGCTCTCTCTATCACACACAGTGCAGACATGTGACTGTAGAAAGAGAAGTAAGCCTATTGTTCTGTCATTGCTTTTCTGTTTGAAGTACACTTACTGTAACTACACAGAGATCACAATAAAGAGTGTATTGTTCAGTGTAGATAATTTTCATACAAATACTATTTTAATAATGATTGTCACAGTGCATTCAGAGCATATTTCTGGAATGTAAATATTGCATCTCAAGTTTGAACAGTTGAGTTCCTCCTCCAATGCGTTGCTGGAACAGCCATATGATGAAAAACCTATGTTGTTTTGAGGCCAGTGCAAACACTGACTCTCAACTCTCAACTTTATATTCACCCCGGTAGTCTGACATAAGCTGCCACCTCAGTTTGACAACTCCCTGCAGCTCTTTGTCTATGTGCCGGGAACAATTCCTTCCCTTTCTTCCTGTGAAAGCTGTGAACACCAGGTACAGTAAAACAGACAACTCCAGGGTGTGTGTGACCTTAACACTTTGTGCATTCACTGCAGTTGGTGGCTGCCTGTGCGGTTTTCTTTGTACGATATATTGTGTACAGTACTATGGCACAATATGATGATTGGTGTGTGCAGTATGGTTGCGTACAGTGACTAAGGCCTTCTGTGGGCTTTCTTACAAAAGTACACCCTGGTAATTTAGTTATGGCCACTCTGAAACCTTTTGCATAATTTTATGCCCCTTTTTTCTCTTTCATGCAGGTATGCATAAGCTATACCTGTATCTGTGTTTGACTCAGGCTCTCCACCTTGTGTTTATCCTTTCCACTCCTGACATCGTTCTCTCTCTCTCTTTCCCCTCGCTAGGTACTCCAGAGAGCCTGGCAGAAAAGGAACACCAGCTCTCCACAATGATCACCCAGCTGATCAGCCTGCGCGAACAACTTCTGGCTGCCCACGACGAACAGAAGAAGCTCGCTGCCTCACAGATGGAGAAACAGAGGCAGCAAATGGAGTTAGCTCGTCAGCAGCAGGAGCAGGTAACTGTTCACTGTTTTCATTTCTCACTTTCACAGTATCTCTCTTTTTGTACTCCAGATAATAGACTGTATTTCTGTCACTATATTCCATATATCCCACTCTTTCTCTCTTTCTTTCTTTCTTTCTCTTTCTTTCTTTCTTTCTTTCTTTCTTTCTTTCCTATTTAAAGCATTAATTCCACTTCCTCCTTTAATCTTGTTTACTCTGTTTCCCCTTCCATCCCTATAATCAACCCCATTAAATACATCTGTAACAAATTGTCACTTGACTCTCGATTTCAAATTAAATTTCATGCCTGAAATATGCCAATAAAATCTTAGTCCTCACTAGGAATTTGGAATAATGTTAGATTTAAGAGATGTTATATTCTATATTACCTCAGATATTTCTGTCATGCTCTTTCGCTCACATTTATGCTGTGCGGTCGGGAAAATGTTATTATGACTTGTACTAACAAATGCGAGGGAATGTGTGAATTAAACGTTATATTAAACACGGAAGTCCTCTATATCTTATAAATCGACTCCTATTAGAACAAGCCTGGCATTAGATTTGCAGCGCGAATCAGGCCAATGAGCCATATTGTACAAATCAGCAAATTAGCAGAGGCCATGAAGTGTGTTAATGTCTGGGAAGAAATAAGGACACAAACTATCCACACAGGCGACACTTTTATTATCACCAGCCACCCTAATGGCTATGAGTCAATTATCAGCAAGGAGTTCACTCAGAGTTTTCTCAGCACACTCTCAGACCTTCATGTGGTAAATGAAGAGAGAGACCATATACCTTGGAGTGATGCATTTGGTCATAGTACACTAATATTACATTAACAGTATTGATTTCTTTTTCAATCAATGATGTTCATTTGCAAACTACACTCAACTCTGTAGGCTTTGTAGATATCACAGCATAAATGAACAGTGATATTTTATTATTTGATCTTATTTTAAATTGGAAGAATATTAATAAAATGGAAGAGATGGAGGGAGAGAGCGAGGGAGAGCGAGGGAGCCCGCTGAGAGCTAGAATGTCATCAAGCCATCAAGATACAACACAGTAATTAACTGTTGACACTCGTGAGGAAGCCAGCACAAATTAATCTTGACACATTTGCAGACGGCCGATATCTTACAGTGAACACTTTGTAATTATATTTAAAAATGAAAATTAAATGACACTTAAAACTAGGTTGTCATGCTCAATGAAGTGAGCATGTAGAAAAGGGGACTGCCAGAATGAGAAGGATTGCAGTGTGACCGCACGTCACTCAGGGGCGGCAGGGACCTCTGTCACCCATAAACTCTCTGCACCAGTTATCTCCATCATAACCACATTCGTCTGTCCTGTAAATAATATATTTTCTTTTACCACAAATTTTGACTACGCAGTTCAGCACCGTTTATTTCAAGTTCATTTAGAAAATTGAAAATATGTTTGTTTTTGTCAGATTTTGCTGCCATTTGGTTATAAAACCATATTTTGTAAAAGGAAATATTAATTATTACTCTCACTTATCAACCGCCACTTTCTTCCCTCTATATATTTCCATTCAAACCGCTATTTTTTAACATACATTTAATACACTGTAACTGGCCTGGATAGCATTTAGGAGCTGGTATTGCGTCACCAGTTGCAGCACAGTTCCTACATGGTGTTGTCTAAAGAGAACAAACATATTGCATGGTTTTAGTTCCTACTTTTCTTTTGCAAGGAATCATTTCATTTGCCACTCTGTTTCCAACCAGATTGCAAGACAACAGCAGCAACTTCTGCAGCAGCAGCACAAAATCAACCTCCTCCAGCAACAGATCCAGGTCAGTGAATTTGTTTCTGTTGGCCCTTTAACACTCAGGAGCTTACACCTCTCACTTCTTCGACGTTGATTACTACAACATTTCTCCCTCTTCAGTGTAATTGACCACCACTGATGTCACCATGAGGCAAATGTCTGGATTTAATGGCACAGATCAATAAAAATTAGACATTAAAGAAAATATCTTTGCTTACTTCTGTTAGCCTCTCCTTCTCATCTTTTTCTCCTTTTTATATTTCTTGTCTTTTTATCTTTAATTTTTGTGTCACACTAACATTCATCACTCTCATCAAATGTTAATTGCCTGTTGGTAATTGGGAGGGCTTTAAAATATGGGGGAGAATAATTAGCACATCTTAATGAACAAAAAAAAGGAGAGGGGGTGGGGAGTAACAACAGCTAATGAGTCCTGTTGATGGAGAAGAGCCTGGAGGTGGGGGACATGAAAGAGGCTGGTAAATGCCTCTGAAACGAGTTTGTCCCAGACGGGAAACGTGGCATGCCTTCCACAGCACTACTGCTGAAACTTACATTGTCATTATGCTGTGTGACTGGCATTGTGTATTTCTTCTCTGTTTTCATCTTATTCCTTCTGGTTTACATTAATGTGCTGCTCTAGTTTATAACCTATGCACCTCATGCCAGATATTCTCATTCTCATTATGAGTGTGTTTGTTTATGTGTGCCTTATTTCATACAGTACAGTGTGGTGTAGTGACAGACCACCCAGGCAGCATGTAGCTGGACATGGTCAAACAGTACAGGGTAATCCAGGGTTGGTCACTGACAGTGGTCAAGGCTATGAGCCTGGCTGCCTGTGTGAAGCTAATGTTATCCTGCTGGGTGTGCTTAGTGTCAGGCACATCCTTCTCCATTCCTCTGTTTGTTCTTTTTGCTGACAACTCCCCCCCCCCCCCCCCCCCCCAACCTCTTCAAACTTTTTATTGCAACAAAGTGGTAATCCAGCATCTTTAAGCACTCCTCACAGGATATACTATTTGGGTTTTTTTTTTTGTGCTTAACAGCAGTATCTTCTTATGCACATTGTATGGTCTTACGATACACATAGGCAAAGCAAACTTCTGGTTTCAAACAACAGTTAGTGCATCAACCAGCTTTACCTGCTCTTTCAAGAGTTCTTTTAAGGAGAAAGGCTATACTGTCAACATATTCTTGTGAAGCCACCAGCCTGGACCTTTCACTTCAACAGTGGACAGTCTATTGGAAAAGTAATTCCATAATACTCCACTAAAGAGAAGCACAGAGCATGACACTGTCTAGAAAACACTCTAAAATGAAGTACCTCATACACTACTGAGGGGCTAGTGATACTCAAATCATAGAGGGCCCTTTACTTATGCTCATTGAACATAAGGGCACAGCCCTAATGCATCTCGCTTTTAGAGGCCTTTCCTTTAATCACAAAGTTAAAGGCAAATGATACCTGAAAATTCCACTTGATGCATAGTTTTGAGAGATGGTGGGGGGTTGAGTGTGTATGGGAACATACTTCTAAATAACCATTTCAAATAGTTGAACAGAGATGTAAGTAAAGTCCTTTCTTGCAGAGCCCAGTTGGCCAGCTTCTCCCTTGACCGAATGTGCCACAGATCTTCCCTGATAAAAAAAACAAAAACAAATGCCACATCCACAATTAAACAAAAGAGTCCCACGTTTAGACCGCCAGCCTCTGCTGGCTGTACTTTGCAGACAGAACACCCCTCAAAAATAAATATGGATCACTATCAATACTTTGAAAAAGTTTGATCGTATGCATTATTGTTTATCCAAAACCAAGTCATTTAAAGCAAAGATGTTCTCTCTCCCTAACCTACTTCCTCCAAAAATCCAGTGTGGCGATGGCCACTCCTCTCGAGCTTGAGTAGCAAAGAGAGTAGATGAAAGAAAGTCAGGGGCAAGTTAGTGAAGCATTTTTTGCCATTCTGTTTTCATTACTGCTGCCTCTTAAAATGCCCTGGCCATTTTTATATATAACAGCTTTGACTTAATTAGTTCTGTAAACAAGCTTCCAGCCTGTATGTCACAGACTTTTAGCAAAGTGGTAAGCAGTGTTGGGGGATTGAGTTTCTCTGGTATTAGTATGGGGAGCACTAAACTTTATTGGAGACCCTACTGGCCATCAAAGTCCCTCTGCTTTGGCTTCAGGGAGAAAACCAAGAGCTTCTTGCTAAGGGCTTGTATTGATGATGTAACTGATCACATCAGTGGACATTGTAAACTGTCCAAACAATAAAAACCATGGGGACTGCAATTGGAGATTGTTGTTGGCACGCTATGTGTGTGCTTTCAAGGGTCTTATGCATGTGGATTGAAAGGAATCCATCCTTAGTGTATAGTTCTAGAGGTTTAGTTAGGGAGGTTCGGCGCAAGGCAGCATGCAGTTTAATCAAGTTTCTCTTTTGAATAGCCATCTCTCTTTTTATCCTTTCTCATCATTCCTACAAGAGAGGCAGAGAGATTTAGTCTTTGTCCTTCTGGATTACAATGTCACTTGTTTTAAGATAGCAGATGTTTTGATTGCAGTGTTAGGGGCTTATCAAAAGTTAAAGCTCAAGGCTTTGTGTGTTTTTCCCTCAGCTTGTTTGTATTACTTCAGTCCATCCTTGTCGTTGAAATCGTTTTGGCACTAATTCAATCCCAGGATGAGATTAACTCTGGAGTTGATTTAGCTGAAAATTTGAAACGCCACCAAGACACGTGACAATTAAACATATATATTAGCAGACAACTGGTTTGTCCCATAACTTACTTATCTCTCTGAAGCTGTGTGCAGGCACTTGGAGATTAAAAAGAAAAAGAAACAATGAGCACACAGTTCTGTCTTTTTTATTTAATTCGGCTCAGCATCACTAAGACATTCTGAGCATTATTTGAGTCTCCTCTTCCGCTTTCTGTTTCATAATCACACCCAGTTTCTCCTGCTCCTAATGGATAAGCAGTCGCAGCAGATGAGCAGCTAAACAGCATCACGTTGCTCATCAGACTGTTGACTCTGTCGGGCTGGCATGTTCTTTCATATACATTTTCTAATGACAGTACATGAGAGTTAAAGGCAGAAGCATGTTACTAAGAAGTGAGTAGCATTAGAGTGGTAACAGCAAAATAGTATATCAATGTCTTTCTGGAGACAAATAAAATAAAATGCCCTAATGAGATGTGGAGCTCTATGAAACTCAAGTAACAGTACTGTCCATAGCCATACCACCCCCCTCACCCTCACACAGTAATGACCCCAGTTCATGCATTCCTCGAGGATGGGTCTGTGAAGATACAAACCATGGTTTGACTCTCACACGCAGATACTCATATACATGCACTGAAACGATCGCATACAGTACACAGGCACACAGGGACCCACGCATTGATAGACACATCAAGAGAATAAATATTGGCGGAAAGGTCAGGGTGAACTTTATCTTCACAAACAGGCTGGAGAAAGCAGAGCTCCCCAGATGAAATGGGGGGGGGGGCACTAATCCAAAACATTTCATTTAAATTTTGTATTCATTAAAATCATGACATTGTTATTTGTCACTGGCTGTGGCATTGGCGTGCCAACCTTGACTACACTGTGAGATCTAAGATCTGAGAGATAATACATTTCTATGGAGGACATTGTATACCATGTTTTTTTCACACCTGTTTTCGAAACATTAAACGATCAGTTCATCGAGCAGGTCTGGTTCTGTTTATCTCCCTTTGACCGGTCGTTCTCTCCCTATACATGCTGTGGCTTCAAATTCCAACCTCACTGAATGTTCACACACATTGTCTGTGCCTCTACATCCTACCTATAACCTTCTGCCCACAAAGATACACAAACACACATACAGAATGTGAAACCAGAGATTAAAAGAGGAAATAAAGGGATATAGTTGTCCATTGCACACTTCAAAGTCTTAGAGGCTTTCTCACATGTGTCTTTAATGGTGTAAAGAAACAGTGGGAGATGTGAAACCTTCAATGGTTAGATGCTAAAGGTCCAAGATTAAATATGTTTCATTTTAATCTCACCAGCATTTAGCTAACCACAATTTATAAGGTGGACCATCTAGAGGTCGATTTTAAGGCATATATTTGGAGATGACACTGAGAACAACACACACACTGACACATATGTGGTGTGATAGAACAAATCTCTCTCTCGCTTCAACTTGTAGCTAATTCCTTGTTTGTCAGTGTGACACACAATGTAGCAGTGTAATACGGTACCGTTTTGATTATTCAAGGTATGTTATTAAACTATGCAGCTTGAGTTACTATTTACACAGTTTTAAACTAAGTTAAGCACATGTGAATAGATGCTGCTTTTCTTTTATACTACTTAAGTTTTAATACAGACAAAATTATATTAAATTCTGCTGTTTACCTTCAGTTTATAAAAGAGTAAAAAAATCTGGACAGCAGTGTTGTTTTAGTGAGTTCTACATGGATTTCCCATTTTCCTCTGTCAGAAAGAAACCAGAGAACTCACAAGGGAAGCTCTGTAACAGTGTCTTCGGTAGTGGCTGTAGAGTCTGCCCAGTTAAACACTTAGGTTTTTGTGTTACACACATTGCCATTGCTGTTGCTTTACTTTGCACCAAAACAAATCAATGTATCAATTAAGTGATAATATGTAATAACAAATGATCTATTAATTGCTCCCTCAACAATTCAAATATCTATATAGTTATTCACACGTTCTCTGGAAACATCTGTAGTAGCTTGGTAAATCTGGATTTTATGTAATGTGATCAAGATTGGTCAAGCTAGATGTGAGACATCTGGCATACCTCGCATCTTGCTTGACCAGCAGCTATCATCAAGTAATTTCACAGATTTTCAACAAAATCCAGCTTTAGCTGTGCCACTGAAAGAGTTACACATCTGCGTTGTGATGCCATTGCAGTGAGATTCAGCTGTAGGCTCAGGAAGCTTGGGGTCACGGTCCTGTTGTATCATTAATCATCATACCAATGTAAGGTCTTTGTCACTGAGAAGCAGTTTCCCTCTAATAACTGGCCTGTTTCAGACTGTATTAATTGTTTCCTCCATCCTCACAACCCCCACATAGTCTGATGTTTCTACCATTAAGAGCTTTGACTACAGCTGAAGCATTAAACTTTTGTCTAGTGCTGAAAATAATCATCTAACTAGATCTCCCAGCATGAACAAAAACTAATTCTGTCACATTGGTGTACTGCTTCGTAAATTACTTTATTATTCTAAAAAAGAATACGCATGTTATCCAATCCAATGCAAGTAATTTAATGCACGGATTCTGTTTGGTTACCAATTTAGAGAAGCAAAGCCTCCCAAACTACAACATTATGGTAAATATTTTAAATCAATCAGATGAGTTTAAATAAACACAGGGCTGTATGGTAATTGCACAAAGATAATAGCGCTAATTTGTGTATTCTCAGATGCTTTTGTTGTCTCCCCGGCACAAATGATTTTCTCAGTGTGAGACTCTTATTAATGCACGGGCAAAAAAAAAAGCACAAAAATAGACTTTGTTAAAGAGAATGTGTAAGTCCCCCAATTAGCACAGCTAGATTGGGACTGTTAGCATGATAATAAGAGAATAATAGAGCAGGGAAATGATCGTGTGTACGTGTTTAAGTGTGCACATGCGTGTCTGTGTAGATGCTGTGCTGCCAGTGCTTTCCCTTGTGTTGAAGAGCTCTGTGTTAGCCTGCTAGTAGGATTATGTGGGGGCATTAACAGCCTAGTCAGACAGGCTTGGCTCTCGCCCAGGGAGGCTCCGTCCAGCATGTTCATCCTCCATTTAAGGAGACTGTTAGCTGATGAAGATGTGCACATGCAAGACTGAAGATAAAAGAAAGCAGTGACCCAGCTCATTAGCCCTGTGATTTAATATATTGACACTTAGATACAAATAATTCCAGTTAGTGGACTCTATCGGTGGGGAGGGAGGGATCAATTTAATTAGTTATGAAATGTGACTGCTTGTCAGGAAGCAGAAGAAATGCTGACGTTAAACAAAGTTGTGTGCAATTTAAACAATGAAGCCATCGCGGCCCTGTTAAAACTTAATGATGCATAAAAAGGTGTAATAGATACAACCTCAGCAGTGGCAGTGATGGTTTGCAAAAGAAGCTAAGTGGATGAACAGTTGGTATGCAAAGCCATTTGTCTGTTAAAACAAATTCTTGCTTTAGGAATATAAACATTAAATAATGTTTAAATGGTCTGGGGTCTTAGGGTTATGATTCACTCTCCTGTTATCCATCCATCCATCCATCCATCCATCTTCATCTGCTTATCCGGGGTCGTGTCGCAGGGTCTCCTGTTATTTCCACTTACATTTACTTTATGTTGTGGTACACAGGCAGGGCTAGTGTTCGTATTGTTTTAAACTAAACGATGAACAGATTGTGTGAAAATTGGATTTAAAAAATTATAAAATATGGACAGATCCATCTTCTTATGTGTAATTTAACAACTGATCAGTGGCTTTATTGTCTCTTTTCATGCAGTCAAATGAAACACAATGCTTGCTTGTACTGTGTCTTTGCCGACGAGGTAGGAATGTAGACAAACATAGATCCATTATTCATGTCAATTATGCAATAAAACCATGGTATTGTGTAATTGGCCTTTGTAGTCAGACACCTCAGCAGTTTAAGCAGCGATAATTAAGAGGCTCCATCTGAGAGGTGCCACATGAACGGCTGTAATGTGTGAAATCACACCTGAGGGTCTACTTAAAATTAGTTACCTGAGGGGTAAAGCAGCCATGGGACGGGTTATATTATGAGACAAACTTCTACCAGTTCTCACAAGTGACAAGAATGATTGACAGAAGACAGAAGATCACCGGGCACTGAACATCCATTCTTTACATACACATATGATGAATGAGGCACTCCTATGTTCTTTCTGAATGTCACTATAAAGCACCTGTTTAGAGCTCCACTAACTTTCCCTAGATGAAGGCAAAGCGCCTACACTTAACATCCACTGTACACCAACCCTCGTAAGGAAAATATCAGTTGAGGGAGAACACATCCTCCACTGTGATGTTGATATAGATTCCTCTCCCTCTCCGCATGGACTGTGTTTTCTCTGCTAATGTTGTGCAAACTGTTTTGTCTTTGCGTTGGCTTTGCGCGGCCATCATCCTCAGCAGTGAGCACTCTCACAGGGAGAAGGAGCTGCATTAATAGGCTCTACTGTGTACGGGCAGGCGGCAGGGAGAAAGGGCGCGTGTTTTCTTAGGGCTGGGGTGGCAAAGCAAAGCTTTCAGCCCACGGCCAGTGCACAAAAAGGAGCTTTTTGATTTTGGGGCAGGGAGGAGAGTCCAAGCATTCCCCGACAGAACACAATGAATGAGCTTTTTTGTCCTGTAGTTTTTTTTATAGAAACAGAATTGTAGAATTTTTTGTTTGCTTTTTCCAAAACTCAACTCTCCAAAATACCTAGGTAATTTCTTTTAAACATTTCCTTAATGCCATTGCTAATTTTTAAACATAATTCAATCTTAACAGTATTGTGGCACAGGTCATCATATTAACTTCCTTGTTTGATCATTTTCTGATTGCTGTGGTTTTGATCTTGCCCATCATTAGGTGATGATATTGGAGCACGTTTGAAAGTCTCAACGCACACTGTCTGTTGCCCTGCCTGACAGGCCTGCTCTCTGCTGAACAACAGAATGGGCTCTGTTGTTTTCTGTGGCCCCGGCAGCTGGGAGGTAATAGCAAAGACAGAGCCTCAGTCTGTGATTGGAAGACGAGACGGAGGGGGAAACCAAGCCATAGTGTGGACAATACCATCACAAAAATTAGGGGTGGTCTTCTATTCAGACAGAACTTTTTCAAATTAACTTTAAAGTTTTTTCCCCCTCAAATTTTAAATAAATGTTAATGAAATAATAAACCATGTTTCATATTGAAATATAACAATATAGCAAGTTTATAGTGAATATATGTAGGGAATATAACACAAAACAGTTAAACAGACAAAGCATTTATGTTTCTCTCGCTTGTGAAATTTTAAACCTTTACAGCCACATTATTTCATAAGCCTCACATACAAAATCCCTCTATTTCCTACTCTCCTTACCCTGTTCACATCACATGGCTGTAGCTGGTTATCTGACTAGGCCGTGTCCAATGTTCTTTAGAACCTCACTCACCCCCCTGCAATGAGGGGCAGAGGCATGTCACTTATTCCCATTTCCATACAGCAAGGATGTATATGCAGGATAATGATGCCTGCCCCAAACTCACTTGTGGGTTTGTTTATGTCTGCTCTCTTTTTTTCCCGTCATTACACATGCTGTTTGAGGGAGTCCCCATGGAAATGGTCAGTTTACTGCAAACCTTAATTTTATGGCCAGACCTTCTGCTTTCATGCTTATTTCTTTGTATGCACCCACCCCAAAAAATATATACATAAAATTCTTTGGAAATATAACCCTGAATTGCACAAAATTCATGACATACATTATGTCAGTATGTAGGAATGCACTGTTCTTTTAGTGTGTTCACAATCGAACACCGACTATGTAATACAATACAGAGCTGTAGCATGAAAACCCTTTTTGGTCACATAAACATACACCAATGAAAAAGTTTGTTTCTACCAATGCATGATTTAAATGGTTTTTTTTTAAATCTGTTTATTTTACTTGCATGTTTTTACCATTTTGCATCATACTTAAGCTCAAGCTTTTTATTATTCTTCCTACAACATTTTATACTGAAACTACATTAAATTGGAGCATTGTGCATATGTCCTGTAAATGCCAGGCAGTGTATTTAAGCAAACAGTAGCCTGCAGTTTTATCCAGAATTCCAAGGAAGTCAGGAGGAACGATGAGATAGAGGAGGGCTGGAGTGGAGGGATTTGGGGTCGGTTGTGTTAGGCGGGTCAGAGGGTTGGACTACTGTGCTTCCCTGCAAGCTCCCATCGACTTAATATAGACATATTGGAATGGCTGTTTTCCAAGAAGGCTTGTTTTACTGTGTAAGGAATTAGTGGAACAAGAAGTCATCTATTGGTTATTCCCTCTGGATGGTCTGACCTCACTCAAGTGTCTGGATTTGCTGCACTTTATCCTGTACAGCACTCAGTGTAACACAGGCAGGCATGACTGATGTGCAGCGCTACGCTCAAACCTGAGCGAACAGTGCCTGCTGTCAGCATTAAAGCCGTACCCCGACAATTCAGAGAAAATATTCTGGGCCAGTGCTTGTACACTGTTGATCTTTGTCTTTAGAGGCCTGTCTTTGACTTTTGTAGGAAAGGGTGCTGTATAAGAATTTCAGATGAACGAAGGAAGTGAGGAGAAAGGTCCGAGACAAGGGCCCTTTGTTGGCGACCTGAACGTGTCCAGTGTATTCGCCCTCCCCATTCCAGTGCGCCCATTTTCAGAGCAGACAAGCAGGAATAATGTGCTTTAGTCTATTGGATGGGTATATGAAGACCTTCATTCAAAGGCAGGGGTCTGGAGCATCAAAGTCTGGTTCAAATCTATTGATCTATTTGTCTGATTACCATTAGCTACAGACAAATCCAAACACCATCACATCTCTGTTCGATTCATGTGTGTCTGCCATGAGGTTTAACTGTTCAGTGTATAGTAGTGGTTTAACCAGCTGATAAGTGACCTGTAGGAGTAATGTGTGCTTAGAAAATGTTGATTGTTTCATGAGGGAAAATAATCCTGAAGCAACACAGAGGATTCAACAGCCCAGAAGTGCTTCTACTGAGTGATTTTCCTCCTGGTTAGGCTCCAGTATAGTGTACACCCAGTGGGCTGTGTACACAGTGGTGGGTGTTAAACATATCCTGCTGTCTAGTGTCAGTTTTACTGTGTGTGCTGCTGTTGGGACATAGCCAGACTTGCCAGCTTCCTCAAGATCACTTCCCCTTTAAATGGATCACAAAAGGTGATTTCTACTTGCAGGTGTTTGGTGTGCAGCTCAGTGGAGAGCAGGGGGGAACGAAGTGTGAACTATCAGTTCTTACAGCAACAGCTGGAGTCTATCCTCCCTGGGTGAAATTACTGAACCCCTCCTATAGAAAATGTGAAAGAGGAGGTTAGCGAGAGCTGCAGATCTGACAGCTACTAAAGTGTGGAAGTGATTTTATTAAAAAATGAGATGTCAATGAAACGCGAGATCTCCTCTGAATGATTACTGGTGACTGTGATCATTTTCCTAATGGGAAAGGCATCTATTATAATCTAAATGATTGTACAGAATTAAGATCATGATCACCATGAGCTCCTCAGAAATGTCTAATACTGCTACTTGTGGTCATATTGTTGTCAGTATTTTCATAAAATACCTGAAGGGGTTGAACTTTTTGCAAGTCTCCTCAAGGCAAATGATTGCAGATTATAGGGATATGCATGAAGCGTGTGTCAAAAGGTGTCAAGTATTAGACCCAGGATCCCACAGATTCTTTCAAGCTAATAACTATGAAACATGGTGAGAATGAGGTAGATGTTTACTACTAATACTTCTGTCTCTTAATCTTGTTAATAATGACTGATTCTGGACAAACAAAAACTCAAGCCCAGTTTCCTTCATTGGTCTATTGTGGTCTATAGCAAGTAGCTATATAAACTTGTGTGTGGATCAGTGCATGGAGGTGTGAGGGATTTCAGAGGGAAAGCCAGCAGGGGTTTTCGGGCCTCCTGGGTGCTTTGTAGAGGCTATAACAGACAGTGAGGAACATGGGTGTTGACAGGGACCCAAGTGAGTGCTGTAATGCGCTGTACATTTCCATTTGCACTCAGTGTTTTGGAGCTGCTTTTTCGCATGTTGTAGGTAGACGCTTACACATCTATAAAAACAAAACCACTCACTTTTTTCATTGGCACAAATACTTTTTATATTACTGGAGCTTAAGACAGGTCTGTAGAAACGTGTTTGTTAAAATCTTTTCTTGTTAAAATAACTATAAAAGTGCATATTTTATCTAAAATATGTTAAATGGTACATGTATTGCACTATAAGCCGTACAGAAATAATAAAAGATAAATCTATTTAAGAGAGTATACGTGTGTGTGTGTGCGTGTGCATACTGCATGTGTTGTAAATGCTAGGAGAAATAAAGAGAGCTCTTTCAAGTCTATCCCATCTTTTACACCCTGTGTATTTACACTTCAGAGATGAGAGTCCGTCTGAGCCGCCTGACTCATCCTCTGCAGTCTGACCTCAGGATGGGCTGCTGTTGTAAACCATTGTCCAGTCAGTTGAGCTACTGTTAAGTGCTTTCTTCTTCTTTTACTTGGTTAATTGGATTTATTTGCTGAAGTAAATGATCAATTAAAAAAGGACGAATTAAGCTTTTCTCAATAAAACACAATGATAGATGATTTAGCAAACCTAAAAGGGATTAAGATAGTTGTCAAATCAAAATACAACAGGACAGAGATGTTACTGAACTAAATATTGCAAAAATAATTTAATAATAATAATTTTAATACTTAACTAAGATAAACCTAATTCATTCTTCCATAATATGGTATCTATACGGTATCCTACTCGCAGTAGAACAGCATGTTGGATCTATTTATCAAATACCAGCATCTCCTTGAGAGGGAAACAGATTGCGTGCTGGCCTGATACAGACTTCATCAGGTCATCTGAATTGATGATACATGTTGCAAGGCGGCTGAGTTCCCCAAGAAACCTCTGTTGGAGTGCTTGCTGGCAGAGACGGGGGCCTCAGCCAAGTCTGTCTGACTGATCACTACAGATGCTCCTCTTCAAGTATTCCGAGTCAGATCCTTAGTGCTGGGTCTTAAGGGACAAACAATAGCACCTGTTCCTCATAAGATAGCCCATTCATGTATCTTTAATGAAGCCTGGGGGCAGATGGTGTGAAATGACATTATCTAGTACTTAGCAGTGCTAAGACAAAGGAAGAGCAGTGCCAGCACAACAATGCCTCTGTATTTACGAGGAGAAGGGAGGACGCTGCCCAAGTGCCCCGCTCACATCTGCTCCACTTCATTTTCCAACTCCTCAAGATCATCTTGGCAATAGAAATATCCTGGGCACTCAGCCCATACATAGATGAACTTGAGGTTAACGCTTAAGCGAGTGGGGGTTGGGTTTGTAGTTACAGAGGGAGAGTAGTGGCCACACATACGTACACAATTTCTTTCTTTAAAAAAAATGGTCTTATGATATATATATTTTTTACTTTACCAGTCAAATTTTAAAAAAGCACTTATGAAAATGTTAGAATCTGCTCAGCCACTGTGCCAGCTTTTAAATGACAGCTCAACTAACCTCCAATATTTGTTGCCACCTTGAAGCTCCTCAAAATTTGATTTGCCTTTCTCTGACATTAGTTGCCGTAAATTAAACTTTAATGCGTGGAGCTCATTACTGCAAATCACAACCATTCAAACTCAATGCATTTATTTCCCCTTCAACGCACATTCACACTCTGTCTAGCCTCGGTGAATCTTGTATATTCTGCTCCATATTTTAAAATAATAATAGTAATAGAAGCTTATATCCCAGATGAAATGACATCATTTACATTTAATGCTGGAGAAAAATACATCGTAAGTATCTGATGCCTTTTGCTGAGATCTCTCAGTATATAATCTGTATACATGTCTTGTACAATTCAGCTATATTAATGAATGTAGTCTCATTTGTCTTTTCACTTAATTTAAAGCAAATAAATTATTTAATTGGGCAAATGATATAAAATATTTAAATGTTTTTTAACTGTGTAGCAAGATTACTATTGTTTCCTCATGTGAAGCAGCTGTTCTTCTGGTTGTGGCTCAGCTTGTTTTTATGGTATGATTTACAAAAAAAGATGATTACTAATAGCTGGTCCGATGTAAAGGAAGGTTGCATGTCGAGCAGTCTCGCACAGATGCTTTGACTTAGGAGAGTGTTTGGAGCGCTGTGAATTCCAGTGGAAGAGGAAATATGGACAGAGAGCTGTGAATAACTTGGTAACTTTGAAAAACAGACTTTAAAAAAATCATCACTTCTGTAAATAGAGTGTTTTTGTTTTATCCACTTTGCTTAAATATATGACAGTCAATAATTTTATTTAGAAAAAAATTCAGGTAACTTTTAATTTACTGCTGATGCATGTTAGTTCATTCATAAAAATGTATGAACTACCATGCAACACACTTGGAGGGATGTGGACTTGAGGGAGCCCTTTTCTGCCCTGTGACTACCGCACATTCAGCAACAGACTCCATCTGGTTTTACAGTCCAAATCTCAGACAGAGAAAAGCTGTGTTCCCCAGTGTCGCCCCCCGCCTGTCACTGGCCCTACCTCATGTTGTGACATTAATTATTGTGTTTTTCCATATGTTCCATACATGCAAGGCCAAGATCCATCTCTCATCCATTCAGCCTGGAAACTTGGAACACAAATCCCTATAAAGCAATGTTTTATTTAAGGTAATTTGTCGCAGTCTCCTTGGCCATTTATTTTTCTACTGCAATTGCACATTTTACAGAATTACTTTTGGAAGAATTATATACTTTTCTATTCTTCTATAATGCACTTTCTGCACTTGCACTTCTGTAAAAGCTCAGTGGACATAAAATGGCTATATTTATTTAGTTTTCAGTCTAGCTCTGCACCTCTGGACAGATCAATAAAGCAGTTTTGAGTAGGTTTAGCATGCTAGCTGTGAGAGAAATTGGGTGCGACTACTCCGGTAAAGGGTCTACAGGGGGAGCAGCGCGGACTGAAAAAGTGGAGATCATAGTAGACTTCAGCCAGAACATGGGGGGAAAGTCCTTGCTCAGAGCAGGTTGATTTCATGCCCCAATGCAGCGGCAGTAATTGCACCCAGACCTGTTTTATTGCGAGTTGATTTTAAGGAGGGATGAATGGAGAAACATTCTGTAAAGTGTTTATTTTGGGGGATGACCTTTATTAACCCATTTTCCAGGCAGGTTCCCCTGAGGTGGCCTGGCTCAGTGCTAGATTAACCCTCGCAGGCCCATGGTAGCTGGGGCTGCTCCCCATCATAGAGTTTCAGGAAGCGGAGAATGACAGTAAGATTGGACCTTGCAACATGTGTGCAAAACCCCCACACACCACTTTTGAGACATAAGCTACTCTCCCACCCTTGACAAACACATGCAGGGAGTTTGCGTTGATATTCCCAATAGGCAAGTCAGTAACAGACTGTATGGCGAAGGTTAATATGTGAGTGGAACAGACAGTCCTAGGATGACATGAAATACAGCGTGCGGCAAGTACTATTTTCTTTAGGTGTTCATATTCTAAATAAATAATCATCCAAGATTATTGTGACTAGTTCATCTTCCCTTAATGTGAGTGTGTGTGTTTGTAGATGAAAATGCTGATCAATTCTGTCTCTGCACTTGTGTAATACATTTAACAATCCACTTGCTAACATGTTGGCCATTGCTTCTTTCAACACGTACAGTACTTCTCTGCAGAAGTAGTATGGACCTACTCAGCCTCTCTGCCCTCTGTCCTGCATGTTGCTTCCTCTAACTGGTGCTTGAACAATGTGCGTATGCTGGGCCTTTGATGTACCGAGGTGAAATTGTGGTTTGGATTAAGACCTGGCGTGGCTCGGCCATGTATTGTGTGAGCACACGAGGGCCATCATTGCCGCAGAGCCCCCTGTCAACACATGTTAGGTAGAGCTGTGATCTGGCCTCCCCCTGAGTGGGCTCTGTGTTTCTGTGTTCCATGACTATGCTTAGGCCTCTCTCTGATCTCCGCTCCCTATCTGTTCAGCAGGTCCAGGGTCACATGCCTCCGCTCATGATCCCCATTTTTCCACACGACCAACGCACTCTGGCAGCAGCAGCCGCCGCCCAGCAAGGCTTTCTCTTCCCCCCAGGAATGTCTTATAAGCCAGGTATGCTTGCAACTTAAGTCTTCTTTTTGTCTTTCCCATTCCTCTCTGCTTGCTATGTCTTTTCCCTTACACTTTAAATTATTGTGATTATGATTTTTAGTCTTAAAGTTGTGACACTTGATAACAAATCCATAGCAACAAAGAAATGCTTGATTCACACTTGAGGACACTGGCATGCTCCGTTTGAACTTGGGCTTGAGACCAAGGCCTGGGAACATTGTATTCCATGTGGAACAATAGATATGGATAGAGAAGCAGAGGAATGTAAACATGTCTTTATGATGAAAGTATCTTTCAGTAGTGTGCTGGCTATAACTGTTATTCAAGTATTCACAGAGATGATCCTTGCATGAAAAGTCGTCCTTTTGTTATATGCATAAAAAGCAACTATATATAACTACCCCTATTACAGTTTAATAAAATTGTGTCTTGTGAAGACAATTATAAGGTGGATAGTTGGTGGATGATGTAAGGAACAGGTTTTCCTGCATGTATAACTGGTTTCATTGCCTGTATCAGCATGCCTCTTTCTCTTCCTTTGTCTTTTGAATTGCGTAAAAGAAAAGCCTTCCAAAGCCTTCAAAATAAAAAAAACATTTTTTCATAAAACTGTTGCAACATGTTGACTTATGCCCTGCCAAAGCAGTAACCTCATTCACCCTTGAATCCTTGTGAATATTAAAGATGTGCCACACACATACTACTATATTCATGTTAAATATAAACATAAAATAGATCCATGGCCTAAATTTCACATGCAAACAGAATGAGACAGTGTTGTGTTGATGAAAACCTCACTATCAAAAAGAAAAGGATTTATGAATCAGCTAGAAAAAAAAGGAAAGGCTTGTCTGTTGTAAAAACAGTATCAGAACAAGAAAGAGGACTGAAAACGGAAAAAGAAACACTTGGAAGTCAGCAGGTTCGCAGCAGGACATTAAAAGGTGTGGTAGTGCAGTTAATGAATTAACTATAAAACCACAGGATGAAAAAGAAAGTCAGCTATTTTGGAACTATGGAGCCATGACAGCTTAAACAAAGTGCCTGAGGGGGAGTCTTTTACCAGTGTGCTTTCTGCAATAGGTTTGACACGGAAAATGTTTTAGTTCAAATAACAGGAGCTATTATGGAATCATGGTCAGGGGTCGCCATGTGTATGGTTCCTGCATAATTCATGAGTTCATGAAGAAACAGCAAAGGGGGTCTGAAAATGACTCTTGTAGTCAGGAGGAGTATTTCAAAACCTCTATTATTTCTGCCCGTCCAACACAATATACACACTATATCCAGAGAGTACAATGTTATCACCACCACCTGCAGGGTATACAGGATGCTGCCATGTCCTTTCTCCATGAAGTGAGTGGCCAAGCATTCACTTCCAAGACTAGGGCACACTAATCTGATGTTATCATTATGAGACAGCTCCTGGGGACCACTGCTTATGACCCCCAGCCCTGTGGTGCTCACATGGCAACAGAGTCATTCTGGCTCCATAGTGGTAAGTCATCACCCAATCCACTGGCTGTGCTCAATGGCCTGGTGTTGCATGGTAGACAAGCACAGTCTTAGAGACACCAGCTCATCTTTTAAACAAATAGATACAAGTTGGACTTTCATGTCTGTTTACACAGACATGGCAGCATTCAGTCTGATGTCCCCTAATGGACCTACAGAATGACCCCATAGTCTTCTGGTGCTAGTCTTCCTAATAGACATCCTGCTGACACTTGACAGTTCCCTCATGCTATTTTATTTAAATCTTGTATTTTTAACACATTTTAGTTGTCACATTTAAACTGATTCACTGATTTTATGGTATTTGTTATTTAAGTCATTCAAGTTAGACAACACATAGTGTTCTTCTTGATGTACTGTAAAATAAATGCACCAAAGGAAGTCGGATCTACTTCATGAATGAAATCTCAACAACAATAAAACAATGGAATGATACACCAGTATAACTTTCTTTCATGTAAGTCTGTGAGCAGCTTTGGTGATTCAATAAAATTTGAAAGCCAGTGAAAAGAGAAGCTCAACTTTGAGGGTTATATAGTTCATTCATCATCATTTGATCTGGTCTAAGAAAGGCCTACATCTGTCAACCCTCAGCAGATCTATTACTTATATTTCATGGCACCACATGACGGAAATATAGCCTGTTGTGACCATGGCGTCACCTGTACCCCCCCCCCCCCCCCCGCCATTCAGAGTCCAGGCTCTGGGCATGGGACCAGCCATGGCCAGTTAAAAAAAACCAAGCAGTTTTAAACGCAATTCCCTTTCACCAGTGACGCTAACTTGGCACAGCACCCGTTCTTCTAGTGTCTGGTGCCTTGACACAGACTGAACCTTGGAGCCTGAAACCCCCCAGCAGTGGTGGTGTACTCACTTAGCACATGACCCTCCCCAGGTTTCACATGACATCTAAAGACCCAGCCATTTATTATTCCCAAATCCTACGTCACAGACAGCACAGAGAGAGGGAGACAGAGAGAAAGCGATACCAAAAAGGAGGAGGTGTAGAAATAACCACAGTGCACCCCCACACATCCAACCCAGCACTATTTGAAACCACTTCGGGTGTGTGATTTTATTTGCTACTAAATGGGGATTGAATTTCCATGGCCTGTATCACATTGTGCTGTGCTGTACAAGATTGCAAAGTGAGGCGAGCGAGTGAGGGCAAAGTGAAAGAGAAGGTATATACATTTACCTTGTCTGTGGCTTAATGGCTCCATATGTTTGTGAGAAGAAGTGACAGGCAGAAGTGGGGTCTGAGCGAAGGCCAACTACCCCTCCTCCCCACTCCCACTGTGCACCCCACATCCCCTCCTCCAGACACATGGTTCAAACCAACCTCCTGTCTATGAACACTGCACTGCCGCGTCTCACAGGGGCTGTTCTGTCCGTCTCAACACACTAGGTCGAGTGTGTGAAAGCGTCTGGTACTCAGTTATACACCCCCATGGATATCACTCATACAGCAGCCGTTTTTATATCCCTGTCTGACAAACGTGCTGATGCCAGGCCAACAATAGTGAATAGTAATGAATAGCGCTGCTATTTGGAGACCAATTTTTCCCTGCTTGATCACAGTGATATGTGAGATAAGAATTTGTGGGATTTTTTCCCTTGTTATTGTGACTGCACACTTGTTCTAACCAGTTTGCATACAAGTGCTTTTGCTCTGCTGCCAAAGCTATCACTCAGAAACAAACAATGTAGTGTGGAACAATAGCCAGACAAGTCTACAGCTGTATGAACTGCATGAGAGAACATGTTGGGGCTTTTACATAATCGCTAGTTGAAAACCAGGAGATCTTTTAACATTTATTAACTAACACACACATGCACACACACACACGCACATAAACCTTAAAAGAACTCCTAACTTGTTAAACTATGTTGTAGTTATTGTTGACATGGTATTTTCCAGGAGGTGTACTGTGCAGGTGGAGGAAGGAGGGAATGGTGTGAAACGTTCCTAAGTAATCCTGCTCCAGTCAAACCAGCTTAGCCTTTTGTTAATGCAGATGTTTGGGCTTGAAGCCGATGGCTCATTGCAATGTGCCACATTGCTGTGGCAAAGTATTGGAGGGCCCAGGATCTCTGTTGGCACTTGCCTGGTCGCTGTGGGCCGGCTCATTGTCTGAACATGTATCCATTGTTTGTGCCTCTCTCCCTCTCTGACAGGTGATAACTACCCAGTGCAGTTCATTCCATCCACAATGGCAGCTGCAGCAGCGTCAGGACTCAGCCCCCTCCAGCTTCAGGTATGTACAGTGCTATGACAAAGAATGCTAGGGACGCCCGCCAAGCCCAGGGCAGAAAGGATGGCTAAGCAGCTGTACGCTAAGTAATGAGCTGCACACTAAATAATCCTGGAGGCCCGCAGCTCACACACGCTTATCACCTTACATATGTAATTTATCCTGTTTTATAGAGGATTTATCCCCACAAGCTCTGCCAGACAGAGGAGTAAGGAAGATAATAGTTATTAGAGGGAATGAGAATCACTTTGGTTGCCTTAATCGTCTGCCATTGAATTAATCAGAAGACAATTGACTGTGTAAGCAAAGAATATCCTTCCTATTGCTTTTATCTAGTGGAACCACTTTAATATGTCTTTTATCTCTGTGAGGAAAACAAATAAGGTGAAAGAATGGGCAGGCCTTTTAATATGCATGAAGTAAAATCTAATGCATGGTATGTTATACAAAGTGAAGCTGAGTGGTGGTTTTGAGCCTCAGAAAATGTTGGGATAGGCTCCAAGCCCTACAGGCTCCTCCAGGACTTTTCTCACACAGCATTTAAAAAAGCTGCACCCAGGTCAGGGCTTAACCTCAGGCCATACTGTTTAATATAGATAATTATCTGCATCCTATCCTTCCAGTTGTTACTACAATATTATAAATACTACTGTTACCAGGGCTGCTCTCAGCCTGTGCATGGTCCTTTTTTCCTAAATGGTGATAATGATTCCCTTGCTCTTTTTACTGATGTTTAGTTACATAAAAAACATACAAGTAGCAATGGGAAGCTGAATAACAACCATAGCTATTCAGCTGCACTGCTGCTCTTTGCTTCTCTAATTATCAGTTTCCTTTGCAGTTCCGAGTAATTGTACATCTTAAGTCTACTTGAAACTAGAAATCAGGACTGTTCTTTGGAAACAAAAGAAGGAAACAAAGAATTAAAAAGCATCTCTCCTAACATATGGTTAAGTGGCCACTGCTGCTTTGTCAACAACAGTGAAAAGTTATTGAAAGCTGCAACATGTGATGCTCAACA
This sequence comes from Micropterus salmoides, assembly GCF_014851395.1. Classification (NCBI taxonomy): domain Eukaryota; kingdom Metazoa; phylum Chordata; class Actinopteri; order Centrarchiformes; family Centrarchidae; genus Micropterus; species Micropterus salmoides. Next base: position 18,471,449 of record NW_024044348.1, read on the forward strand.
GCAGAAATAAGTATGTCAAGAAGAGCTGAAGACTGAGGGGAAAACTCTTTGCACGCTTGATATATGTGGCATTTGTCCTTCTGAGGCTACCACTGTCAGTGTTAACGAGCCTTGGCAAGTTCTAACAATGCTCGCAGCTGGCTCCGAAGAGCTGTGCGTAAATATGCAGCCACGAGAAAAGCTACCAGAAGCATGTAAGGTGTTAAATGAGTCTGCTCATGTTTGAAAACGTATGTCCGCAAGACTAAGTGAATATGTTTCTGGAGTGTGTATATGTGTCGCTTAGTTTGTGTATCACAGAGATGTCCATTGGAAAGGAGTGGTAGTTCAGACAGGCATGCTGGGTCTATTTATAGTGGTGTATGAGGTCAGATGAGACAGTCATATATCTGAAGGTTGGGGTGAGGAGGGGAGACGGGTCTACAGTGATTAATTCTGATTATGTATCTAACCCTGGGAATGGGCAAAAACAGTGCCTCCAAGACCATGACTTGGCTGACCTTTACAGAACACAGTAAACAAAAAGAGGTGCATTTTCCATTAATTGAAGTCTGTCAGCCTGTCACATATTCCGCCTGCTGGCTGCTATTTACCCTGCATAGAGACTCCCCTTAAAACAGCAAGGCAAGTCAAACATGCCCTTTTCTACATAGCTGGGATCAACAAACCATGTGACTGCAACCACTTCCCCTACAAAGTACTGGGAGTCTGCTATGATTAAAAACATCATATTAAGCCAGACATGGAATTAAGTTAGTAGTCTTCTCCTTTTTAGAGCAATAATAGCACCAGCACGCTCCTTCTTCTTCAAAATTAAACTAATGAAAAGTATACTCCAATGTGTGTGTGTGTGTTGGAGAGAGAGAGGACTCTTGACTACAAAAGAAGCACAAAAACATATCTGGTAATTAGTGTGAAGTACCTGTGGCTTCACTCTTAGTGTCCCTGTAGTAAAAAAAAAATGTAACACATGTCCAGTGTTAAAATGATGCAACTTGTAATTTAAAAGAAGATTTAGAATAAAACATGATTCAAATAAAATAATAAGCTGATTTAAGGCTCCCCTGCAAATATTACTTATTACTTATCGTATTACTGCGGTGATTCTTCATGCATCATCAAGTACGCTAACCCTTCAAACTGTCTTGAGCATTTTTAGTTTCACCTCCAAACCCATTCTTCATCACCTTACACACGCAAACACACACACACACATACATAATCCCCACACACACGGCTGAATAGGCTGCCCCCCAATTAAAATATCTCTTCCTGTCAGCTACATGGCAAGGTATAATTTTCACCAATTTACTCAGTTTAGATTGTGCAATATATGAACCTTAAAAATTATCTTATTGGAAGAATTAATTCCCACAATGCTGCAGAGGTAATGCGATCAGCCATCCAGTCAGAGAGGCTAGCCGCTCCGTCAGTCTTAATGTTGGCCACGTAGCCTCTTCACAATCTCCTCTGTCATAACAGTCTGGGCTCCTCCCCCCATTCCCTGCCCTTTCTCTCTAAGAGAAAACCCCCCAACAAGGTAACAAAGGCTTAGAGCTGATGGATGTAAATGAATCTTCCAGGATGCTTTTGAGTGTTGGGAGACTGTAATTTGCTTGTCAATACAGGGTGGTAGCATCACTCTGGTGGCTGGCAGTCTGCAAGTGGCTGTCACCAGGCATTGCTGTACCACAGGGCAATTTCACTCAATGTTTTCTTGACAGATTGGCTCTCGTCCTCAACTCACTGGAGAGGAGGCGGGTAAACTATCCCAGCGCGACATGCCCCTCTTCATTAGTGCCCACACAGGCCGGGATGAGCCCAGGACCAGCAGGAAACAATGGCTCCATCCCTGCCTGTCCTTCCCTGATTACAACTGACACCTCTCACCTAACAGAGGAAATTGTGCTCAGATTGTACCCCAATCTGTCTGGACACCTACTATATTCAATTGAGTAAAGAGACAAGAAGGGAATTTCCCTAATTCCACAAAAGAATTTTCTGTTTGGGAGCACTTAATTTGCTGTTTGTACACTATACCTTGCATCAGTTGCCAAGTGAAAAACAATTTACTTAAGGCCAACATGAACTTGATATATATCACCAATCCTTTTTACAGAACCAGTAAACAGGAGGACCCTTTGAGAAAGTCCTGTTTTCTATCATTGGAAGCAGACTTTGGGGTTTAAGCTATTTTAAAGAAAGAATTATTGGATAAAACAGAACATCTGGGTTCTCTGTATGCAGTATCACTGTTAGGACTAAATAAATAGAAATCGTCTGCCTTCACTCAGTCAAAGCTCCATTTTCTATCTCTTGCTGGCTCTGTCTCACTCCCTTGCTTTTCCAATTTCCCTTCCACATGTTGAACCATCTTTAAGTGTCTTAGTTTGTGTATTTCTGAATTACTCCCATCCCCCTTTCTCATTCTGTTCATGTGTTGCTCTTGCTCTTTTCCCCCTGAATTGTCCAAGCCCATCACATCCTTATGCCTTACAGTACTAGAAGTCGAGCCGCTTGAGTTAAGACTTAACACCGCAATTATCATCTGGCGCCTTTGCTATGGCATCTCTCTAGGCCCATGATAAAACTGGGCCCAGCCTCAGCTCATGCACTCACTGTAAAGATGAAAAGCAGCCTACATGCTCAGGGACAACCCGGACCAGATCTCAAGCAAGACAGACACATCTGAAGGAGTACTCAAAGGCTTAGACGACTGGAGTGATAAGAAAGTGTTACACAGTCAGGGACAAACAGGAAGAAAGTGGGAGAGCAGCATACCGCACATTATCTTTTGTTTGGATGTAAATGCCTGTGTAGTACAGATGTGAAGGAACGGCTTCCATCATTAACAAGTGAAGCACTTTTGACTTTGAAATAGAGAGAGAGGAGGGGAGAAACAAGAGAACAGACATACTGTAGAGAGCAGCTGTTTCTGTGTTTATGAGCAGAGGAGCTCGGTCTTTGAAGGTAACCCAGTGCAGTGCAGCAATGTTAGCTGTGTGTGGAAGGCTGGCTAATAGGACGGCTAGGTGAGCAGCTGGATAGAGGCAGTGGTGAACAGAGGGACAGATGGACAGATAGAGTGGATAATGCGGTGAGCTGCACTGAATGGGAGGGCTGGCTCTAGGGCCCCTGGGCCTGGAGACACCCCCCCACACACACACACACACACACACACACACTGATAGAGAAGGACTTAAATGTATACTGTAGATATAAGATAGAGAAATAGAGAAAGGCAAGAGGAGGGGTTGGAGCAGAGCAGGTTGGGTGCCAGCAGATGAGACAGATGTTGGGCCATACTGGAAAGCATCGGCACAGTGCACCAGGACGCCTTCCTCCACTCCTGACATCTGGGCCTAGCCTGGGTCAGCCTGCCTGGTCGCCCTGGGCAATGAGCCTGTACAAGCCTTGTGGCAAACGGGGCTGGCGCTGTGCTGCTTTTTAAATGGTGTGGTGCACTGAAGCACAGTTAATGCCCTCATATCCAGCCCAGTGCTCAGCACCCAGGCCAGGCAGAGGTGAATGAGACATTGACAGACATACATACAGAAACACTCACATACATAGAGACAAGAGTGTGACAAAGTGAGTGTGGCAATCATCAGATAATGCTCACCCCATGTAAAATGCAGAGGATGTTTATAGGTATTAGGCAATTTATTTGTCTTTGTTTTTATATTTTTGCAGGCCGTGGTAAATCAGCAATGCACCGTCACTGAAACAAATATCTGCCACTGTATTTTCCAGCACATATTTTCATCTGATCTATAGTATCAGCTCTGTTGTTTTACTAAACAATTAGCGACCACCTGTCTTAACTGCACATCATACTACTGAGATGTATAACATCATCAGCTGCATGTGTAATCTCAGTTTAATGTCACAGGCAGAAAAGTGAACCTCCCCGTTTAACCTCTGCTGCCTCCAGAGGGCTTGTTTTTAATTACCAGAGGCTAACAGGCTGACCTTGGGCGTGCTGCACTCACTTTGAATCCATGCTTGCTGAGATCTGCTCTGCTCTACTGGGAAACACGGAATGATGGGGTCAGATGGAAGAAATTTGATTTTGTATTTCCGTATCTACTCATTTATGTGTGTTGTTTCTATGTTATGAAATAGTACTATTTTTTTAGGAAAAAGGCAAAACCTTTCAAAGCATTTTCTTTCTTTAAAAAAAACAACAACCAGATAATATATTGCCACATTAGTTATGCATGCACACATTTGATAATGGGAAATGACAGGAATTTGCTCCTGCCTTCAAGCTAAGAAAAAATTTTTCTCTTTTGCCTATTTATTTTAAAACCCGCATTGAAATCCCATTAGCTATTATGTTCATTTTGCTATTTTCTACCCTCATACAAACTGTGCCTTAGTGTGCCGCTCTATGGTTTTTCTTGAATAGAAGTATGACGTGTCCTAGAAGGTGTATGTTACCCTGATCAAATAAAGAAAAACAACTAGTGGTAAGAATGTTGAGGGGGGGAAAGGAAGAGAAAAAGGAAACAGGGCTCCACCCTTGCTTTCACCTACTTCAGTACCCCAGAGCTCGTGCACTGACTTTCAGCTTGACCCTAAATACCATAAACCTTTTGCTGCCCCCACCTGGCAAGTAGATATGAAGGCGGGGCTATCAGATGTGAGATCGTCAACTGAGGAAAGCAGGCAGATGTCTTCTGCTCAGACCAGCCTTGGCAGGATGCATCATCCCTTAGCCTCTGAAACCACACTGACCTTTATGCACAATGTCCTGTACTGTTTTGTGAGGTCACTAACTTGAGTATGTGCTGGAGCAGTGTGTGGTGGGTTAACACACCTCTCATCTGTATTTCTCCCTGATTGTATTTATTGTTCTTTGGCTCTTGAAGTGGTTATAAGGGTAACCACTGCTTCTCACCCCATAGTACTGACCTGCTAATCAGTGCTGAAAAGGGGCACCCTGACTGCGTCTAATTTGAGGCAAACTTTAATTGTGCTGCTTTTCCGGACAATAAAGTTCTTCTCACTCAAGGTCAGTGGCATATTCGTCGACAGGCCTGTTAGCAAACATCTGTCCAACAGACTCTCTACCACTTCTCTACTAAGATTTGCATGTAGCCCAGAGTGACAGGCAGCGAATGGAGACTCCCCTCTTCTTTCTTTCTCTCTCTCTAAACCCCCACACACAGACACACCAGTGACATTAACTAAGTCTAGCTCAGATGAGGGGAAAACAGAGTTGGGTCTGCTCCTATGTCCATTCCTGTCGGAGACAAAAGGCTGTTTGTGAGGGAGGTGGGGGCAGTGCTATCATTGTGGGAACATAATCAGTCTGTCATTTCCGCTGCCCATGTGCTGTTGTTATCCCCAGGTCCCCTGGAAGAATGGACCTTTTGTACTGCCACTTATGTGGCAGCGATAAAGTTTCTTACAGGAGCACATATGTGTTTATATCTGGAGATATGTGCATGGACATAAAGTGCTTTGTTTGGCTTTAGTCTGCATTTACACTGCTGAAGGTGAGGTCAGCGGTGCCGGGTCGCTTTTTCCCCTCCACACAAATGCAGTCTGTATGTGGCCAGTTGAACCAGGAAATGAGACAGGGTTTGCTGATTGGCCAGAGGAAGAGAAATTAGATTCTCCCTGACAGCGCCATCTGACTGAATAACACAACAAAACACAAGGTCTGTGGATAGCAAGCCAGAGGGGGTGTTAAGGGATGCTATCTGTCTGATGAAGTGAGGATACATGGACTAACACTCTTTTTAAGACAGTGGCTGTATTTGACAGACCCCTGCCATTTGCAGCAGGAGACAATAGCCAATTTCATCACTTACCTGGTGGCCAATCAATACAGACCTGGGGCGGAATGAAGTCTCAGCAGTGTGGGAGTGCTGTACTCTGTAACAGAAAAATAAGCACAAAACAATCATCAAATCAAATCACTCTGGTATTATATGTTTAAGGTTTTAATTATACAAAAAATAGCCACACAGCTTGATGTCAAGACATTAAACTGTAACTTTATCCAGGATAAAGGATGAATTACTGTGTCAAAAATCTGATCCAACTGACAATTAGCAGTCTGTGGCTCACCAGATTTTTAAAAAATATTTCCAAACCCTCATATCAACGTCTTTAACCACTCTTTCTAGTATATCCCACATAATCAGACTGGTGGTGGAAATGTAAATTGAGCTTTCAGAGTTCAACCCTGTTACAGGCACAACTGTTATTGAGTGCTTCACCAGTCATTTGAACCACCCTCTTGTGTGGTAATGTCACCAACAGTTGGACATCTTACTGATTTAACGCCAAGGCAAATAACGGTGATTACATCAGTGTTCTCTGTGCAGGTTTCTAAGCCTTAATAATGCTTGCGTTTAACATATTCTGTGATGGCAATCCAGCTGAGGTTGGGTTTCTAACATTGTGGAATGGGATTGTCTCACATGGCTGTGTGGAGACAAATCACAGGCCAGCAACTTCAATAGGAAGCTGTGTAGATCTAGAGAAATGAGAGATCTTTGCTAACACACTTGCATCCAGTCGGCAAACTTTTCTCTGTGATGAGTGGAAAATAGGGGCTCCAAGTATTTTGAATGAAAGCCATCTCTGTGTGGTTTTTAAGACTGCTGTCTCTCTCTGGGTTCAGCCTTTGAAATACAGTTAAGACCTTTGATGGAGGTTCTCTGCCAGCCTCATGGAAAGAGAGGAAAGACGTTAAAGGGGGGGGGGGGTGAAGGCAGACACAGAAGCAGAGTTCTAGGGAGAGGAAAAGACAGAATATAAAACTTTGAATGCTTGCTGGATTTGGATGTTAACGCCTTGCGGGTTTCTCCACCTCCCTACAGCAACTGTATGCCGCCCAGCTTGCCAGCATGCAGGTCTCTCCTGGAGCCAAGATGCCTCCACTCCCCCAGCCCCTCAATACTAGCGGGCCCATTTCTCCCTCCTCTCTGAAGAATGACAAGAGTTCCTCCAGCCCCATCACTCAAGTCAAGGTACAACCCTTAACCCCTTCGACCTGTTCACCCACCAGCCCAGGCCTTGAGTGATACTTGACCTAGACCAACCTAGTTGGTGTTGAATAAAATAAAATAGCACCTACACTGTAAGCACTTCAGTGTTCCGGCCGGCCAGTGCTGAGCCCAGCCTCTAACAGGCAATCAGTCTGTGGGGCTTTAACAAGGCCCTCTCTCTCTTAACCAGAACTCTGTGGACATGGTTGCCATGGCTATGGCTTCTCCAAGCCAGTAATTTGTGGAACACATGGTTTCTATTTTTTTGTTCACAATAAAGTTTTTCCTCTTTTTTTGTAACTGAAATGGAATAAAACCATTACAGCAGTGCATAATACAAATGACAAAAGTGAAGGCTGCAACTTCTTTTTTTTGTTTGCCTTGTAAACAAACCAAATGCAGGATGTGCGTTTCGGCTGCTGTATGGCATAACTCCACTAGACCTCCATGTAGAAGAAAGGCCATATACTTCATCCCCAGTCACTAACGTTATAATCGGAAACATACGCCCATTTGGAGTAGTTTAGCTTAATAATATCACAATGGAGAAAGACCATAAATCATGTCTCGAAATGGTAGGAAAGCACTCTGGCTTTTTTCTTTGCACATGCACACACACGCACGCAAAATCCTTCAGGTCTCCTGCCTCCTGGGATTTCCTTTGAAAGATTGCCATCAAACTGACTCAACACTGTCATTTCATCACGTGAATACAATTCTCTATTTACCAGATTAGATGAGTGCCAGTTAGGCCAGTATTAATACAAATCTAATTCTTGTCAAAACATTGCAAATACTGCCAAATATCACAAAATTAAGGACTTTAAATGAAATGAATCATACATAAATGGAAAGCAAACATATACTGGCATCCTCCCATCTGTATCCACAGTCCAATGGAATCAGATTGCCTTTAGTTGTGTTTGTCTGCTTTCAGCTTCACTGCATAACAAACTGTTATTGGCACAGCAATAACAAGGCCTTGGGGCAGTCTATGCTTGAGCCATATGTTTGGACAAGAAGACACTTGGGCTTTGAAAAAAACTGTTAACGACAGCATGAGCTCTAATCTGATTTAAAAGACTATACACAGGGCAATTTATACTGTGAGAAGTGACATTTCTTTTCTGGGATGAGAGTGGTTGAGTTGTTTCTATTCTATAGAATCATTCAGCATTTGTATTTGACTTGAGTTTAGTGTTTTAGCTTACATTTGTTCATGATGGGCATTTTTTTATATGTATGGATTTTACATGCATTTAATTCTGATTGTATTCAAATGTATTTAAATATTATATTTAAAATTTATTTTAATATTACATTTATTATTATTTTAATAATATCTGATAATTTCAACATGATTTTAGCACCTTTCTGTCACCATGGCACTGATTCTCGATGATAACTCATAGAGGTTACTTTATATGCATTTATCCTACTCTTTTGGTTTTTAAAAAATATTATAAGCCAAGGAGAAATAAAATACCTGGACTGTGCCTCCCATTGCTTATCTGCAGGTACCCACAGAAAAAACATATTTGGTCCCAGTAGACAAGCTGCTGAGGGTAGCACCTTGGATAATAGTGCTCTTCATCTCACATCAGTAACAATTCTAAAGGCTGCAACCAGCCCAGTAAACACAGCACCAAACACATGCGTCCTCCTCTGACCTCATCTCAGAACTACACAATTTAGGGTTTTTTAAAAATCACATCATATTTTTTTAGGAATAGGCATATCAAAGCATATGATAAAACCAAGTATGCACAAATGAGGAATGAAATTAGAAAACAAGTTAATGAAGTAGATAATGTAAGTCGACATCTGATGAATGGAACAGCTGTCTTTGATCATTGGCACCGCCGTTATCTGGTCATTATTTATTCTTCGAACCAGAGCGCAGACACAGAGAGCAGGGAGGAGGAGAGGGAGAACAGATGAAGATGTACAGAGAGAGAGAATCTGCTTTAATTAGTGTGAACAAAGGCGCTGGGCAACTGTGAGGAAGATCGCAGTGGCACAACTCCTAAGGAACGATGGACGAGGAGTAGAGAGGAGAGGAAAAAAAGCTAAGAGAGGGAAGAACTAGGAGGAGGTATGGGTCAAGACAGGGATTCTGTAATTAACCAGGAACAGAGGAAAACTGTGCTGTCTGGGAATCCTGAGCTCCCCCCAAAAATGGAGGCAGGGGGGCCACCTATTCTGCCTTCTCTCATCTCTCATCTCTCTCTGCTGCCATAGGAGGAGGGAACACAGCCGCTCAACCTGTCTGCTCGGCCAAAGACGACAGAACTGGTCAAGTCCCCCACATCACCGACACAAAATATGTTCCACGGCAGCAAAAGCAGCCCCAACAGTCTCCTTAGCAAGGGTGGTATCCCCAGCCCACTGGAGGAGGCCTGGGCCGTGGCTCATCTCTGGGTAAGACCTCAGAGTGTCTCCACTTCACAAACAACATCCCACACAGATGCACAGATTTACACTGTTCAAACACTCATTTATAGTATGCACTCACATCCAGGGAGACCACAAGGTTTTGGTACTTTTTTAAAACTTTATGTTCCCCAAATAAATGCCACTGTCAAGATGCTATATGAAGTTCTTTTTTCTGGCAATGTGTGTTCCAGCAGACTAATTTTGCTGTCCAAACTCCACTCTATGTGTGTGTGTGTGTGTGTGTGTGTGTATAGATATTCTGTCCAGCCTAAACTCTACCGCGTTGTTCGGGGACCAGGACACGGTGCTGAAGGCCATCCAGGAGGCTCGGAAAATGAGGGAGCAGATCCAGAGGGAACAGCTGCAACATCACCAGCAGGGCATGGAGGCAAAGCTGTCTGCTCTCACTTCAGTGGGCCTCAACAACTGCAGAGTTGACAAGGTTAGGAATACTATCATATAGTCTGGCTCTGTTTTATCCCTGATTCAGGTCTTCCCCATTGCAAGCTTTTATATAAACAAGCAGTTGACCACAAAGAGTGTTCAGGTCTCCCTGCAAGTAGTGGAGGAAAGAAACTATTAAAGAAAGTAGAACATGATGATTTTGATATAGCAGTAATTCTTAAGGCTAATATTTTCTTTAATCCATGTCCAGGGTGGTCGTATTGATAAGAGCTGGCATAGTTCAGTGTGTGCATGTGTGTGTTTACTCAAATTAGTACGAATATGTTTGTGTGTGCGAGTTTAGAGGGCTCAATGTTGTTGATGTTGGTGTGAGGGCCGTGACAGGCCATGGCGGTGCCCGGTGTGGGTTAAGAAGACTCTGAAGTCTCTGCCCAATTAAAGCAGACTTGCAGCCCTCTCCGTCCCCTGACATAGGATGGGGCTGCTTTGTACCAGGAGCACACACTCCCAGGGATTCCCTTTAAAAATATCTTCAATCGATGAGTCAATCAAGGAGAGAAAAAAGCTGTCCTCCTCTCTTCAGTTTGATGCCATGTTGCCAGTTGGCTGTGAGGAGCAGGCAGGAACTGGGAGCGATACTCATTAATATTTCAGCACCTGACACTTTCAACCAACAGCCTCAACTAGGTCAATGTATATGTAAAAAAAGTCAATGAATATCTATTTTGATTTCCCTCTAATTTGGTGTTTGGAAGAGATTACTGTCAATGCAGGTGGCAATCAACTATGCTCTCACTGAAGTGAAATAAATAAATTGGTGCAGCCCACAGAGAGGACAGAGCTGGAGCCTTCTATGCATTTAGCCTTTACTAACCCAAACCTTTTATTTATTTTATTTTATTTTTTACAATAATCAAAGCCATTATCATTTTTAATTACTGACAAACAGCTACATCTTAAATGTACCACATCACAATTTCTCCCTAAACAAGCAAACAGGCACATCACCATGTACATAGTTCAGTTGAAAGTCCCCCCCTTCTGTTTTTGCATTTCTTTGTTTAGTTACAACATGGTATGTGAAGCTTTTAGCATGAGTATGCAAGCACCTTTCTTTCAGTCTCAGTCATAGGAGCAGTACAGCTGCCTCCCTACCTTCCAACTAAGGTGAGCCTGTGGTCAACCATGCAGCCGAATGTGTCATGACATGAAAGCAGTAACTGAACAATCCATGTAAAGAGACATTTTCAACAGGCAGCACACACCTACAGCTACATTGTCCATAGCAGGTAGAGCTTAACGGCTTTTTTACTCCCTGCTTAGTCTTTTGTAGGATTTTGTTTTGTTTCCTCTGAATGTTGGACTTGTCTGTTCAACATATGATAAAACAATCATCTCAGAGGAGGAGAATGCTTTGTTTTTGTTAGTTGTTTTCTAAAGGGATCTTCTGCTTGAAATACTCAGTCACTCCTCACCTGTAATCTACCTTTTGTCTATGTTTGCCACCTGAGGAGAGAGAGTGTGTTTTTAAGAACGCAAGAAAGAAACAGAAATGGACAGAGAGAGAAAGAGAGATGGGTAAGTGAATGGAGTAGTGTGAGTAATAAAGGGGCCATGAATTGAAATACTATTTAAAGAGTGCACTAATAGGATTATAGCATAATAAGTAACCAAAAAAATGAAATGCCAAATAAAAATTAGAGCAAGTTCAGGTGGAAAATGTTATAGTTTGCATTGCATTTCAAGCCAATTAAGCCCCACACACATGCCTGTGTGTGTGCATTTCTTGCAAAGACCTGCTAATAGCAATAATTGAAAGCATCACCTCAAGTAATATGTTTCTGTTTTCATTACAACATAATTTATTGTCTCATTGAATGGCACCTTAACCGAGCTCATGCTTGGCTCTCTGGCTTGTGCAAATCATAGTGAGATATTGTCACCTCTTAGTTTCAGTGACACTGCCCCTATTAGGATGGTGTGAAATGAGAGGCATGCTTTATCAAGTCAGCTAAAAGAATTGCCCCATCATCTTCATCCTTCGGCTGCAATAAAGAACAGAAGGTTGTAATTCAGCGGTGAAATGAGAGAGAAGGAGAGAGAGCCTTTTGCTGATACAAGCCAACGAACTAGAAAGGTTTGAATGCCTCAGATAAAAGCTTTCACTTCGGTCAGTTTCAGAATATTAATATTTCAGGAAAGCGCCTCACCTGACATAAATATGGTGTGGTCTTTAATAGCTCCCCTCCCAGTCTGTTGTTTGGAAGTTTATCATAGTGAGAGCTTACATGAAGAAGATTCTGGAAAGGTAACATAAATGGGATTAAGGAGAGGTTAAGATCATCCAGTGTGGCTGTTAGAGGGGGGATATTAAATATTGATTTATCCCACTGTAATGACCGGACAGAGGAGTGGGTCTAAGTGCTGCTTACAGATGGATCAATTCATCTTTTCATACAAAGTGTGTCTGAACAGTACAATGCATCCCTCCCTAACCTTTATCACTATGACTCTAGCTCTCTGTTCTACAATATACAAGCCTTTAACCTCGGGACATGTAAAATATTCATGTTTTACAGGAGCGGATTTTCTTGCTTGTCTTTTTATTTGTCTGTTTTTACTATATCCCATCAGTACAATAAAACCTTTTACAACCCTTCTGCAATTTAACTTTTTGAAATATTTATCTAAAGGTATTATTGTCTGCAGAGGGCAATTACTTTGTTCCATTATTTACCATCTCCCCCTCACCCGGTGGAAGCTTTTACCTAGAATGTGCCAGTATGCCTCTAGTCAAATACTGTACTTCTGAATCCATTTGTAACCATTTGAATTGTTTCCCCCTATTATGCACTGTTGCTATATCTGGACATGCCGCCTGTTTTTCAAGGGCACGGGTGAATAAATATCAAGTATCTGTTTCCGTATGTATTCGCTCAGATGATGCATGCAGAGACTCAACCATTTTGACGTCAAAATTTATGGCCCACTAAAATATATAGCCAGTAGATCTGCTAATTGATATTCACTGGCTCAAAAGGAAAACAATAATGTCCAGATCAATTTAAACAAAGTAAAGTTTTAAAATTAACAATGTAAATGGCAAAATGTACCTTGGTCCTTGTTATCCTTGTGTTCAGACATGCTCAGCATATCATCTCTGAAATCTAACCAATACAAGTTTTACTGTAAATGTAACCAGCCATAACATGAAAAAAGCAAGCACCGAAAGCCAGAGTTTAAATTTAAATAACTCTCCTGTCTATTGCTTCATCTAGCTCCTTAATACCGAACTGGTCAGGTGTAGTCCAATAGCTGCTTTACCGGAACACATAACAGGTGCTGCTTGATCTTGTTGCAGAAATGAATAGTATACTATAAACTGTAAATTGCCTGTACCTTAAATCCTCTTAAACTCTTTTCAGCTGCAGCAAACTGTTGCCTCTGTTACAAAAGGAAAAAAGCATTTTACCATAATAATTCATCTCTCTTATACACATCTATTAGCTGGTCCCTGATTGAGTTGGTGTCCAATGTGACTGGTCAGAAAAATCCAAGTTCAAATGTGAAGTTTATTGGCTGTGGGTAGGGGTGTGACGGGATCTTGTGAGATTAAATTGTGACGTGATATTTACATTTATTAATTTAGCTGACATTTTATCCAAAGCAACTTACAATTGCTATATATGTCAGAGGTCGCACGCCTCTGGAGCAACTAGGGGTTAAGTGTCTTGCTCAGGGCACAACGGTGGATGGGTCACAGTGGGAATTGAACCAGGGTCTCTCACACCAACGGCATGTGTCTTACCCATTGTTCCATCACCACTCTCGTCATGTAAAAAGCTGTCTCACGAGACTCACGTAATTCACATTTTTCACATGCTGACAGTCAAACCATACATTAATTTTCTCACGCAGTGAAATACAAATGTGTAACTGATAAGATAGACTCGTGGAACTCATCAACTCCGCCCAGCTGATGCCACAACGGCGCATGCCCTGATAGTAATCAACCGCACCACTCGCGCTGTGAGTCAAGACAGCTGTAATGAGTGGTAACGCAGCTGGTAGAGTTTTGCAACATAAACATCTAAAAAAGAACAGCCTTGCTCAGTTTGAGACTGTGAGCTGCACTTTATCAGAGCTGTTGAAGTTAACATGTGTGCGGATTTGTGGTAAGATTTCTGCCTGATCACAAGTGTTTGTTACTTTTTGTGTCTCATGCAACATGCAGTCCCCAACTGTGTGGTCAAATGGTCTGAAGGGGATAATGTTACTTCCAGCGGATTAATAACGGAATGCACCGCAAACTAAAGGGCAGGTAGACTTCTCATTAAATGATCACGTTATTCCCTCAATATTAATTCTGAAAGTTTTGAAAATGCAGAAAACATGCAGAGCTATTAGTCCATTAGTTTCTAACTGAATAAAAATGTAATATTTTATCATTGAGGTGAAAAAGTGCCACATTTAAAGAGGTTACTTCCCCAAGCAAAGACAAGAGGAGGGAAGACTAAATCATGACTCAGCAGGGATGATATTACATAAGAAAAGTCGATCTACATGAGAAACATCTGAAAGCAACGACTGAGAGCTACACATCATTATATTCTGTCATAGTTAGGCTATATATATTTGAATTGTCACCTGCCACCTGAATTTTGGGTTTCTCTTTACATAAATAAAAAAATCACCATAAACTGGTGCAGAAAAATTCATCAGAACGCAGGAAATAAATTTTCACATAGAGATTTATTAAAAAGAGTGTTCGATCTCATGAACCCAATCTCGAATTTCGTCTTGTCTTGTGGGTTAAGTGTCTAATCCCACCACTAGCTGTGGGCCATTTGCCTTGCCTTGTAGTTGAACTCTTTGTAACCTTGTAGTTGTATAGTCAGGTATGACAGATTTCTACACTGATGCATCAATAGCTCTTACTCTAGTTCAGACAGACATTGCATATGCGATGCCCTGGAGGTTGCGTGAGATAAAATATATTCTGCTGCTGACATGTCCCTAACTGGAATCAAAAGGTGAAAGGCCAGTGTATTAACCTATTGAACTGCCCTTTTCTGCCCGGCAACACCTCCACCTCTCAGTATTGATGACTACAATTGTCCATTTCCCATGTCCCAAAGCTCATCCTGTAAATATTCAAATGGGGCTTACACTTGTGCGCCACAAAATCCAGACTCCTAACCTATTGGTTATAGTGGTTATACTGTTCCCTCCTGTGTGTGCGCATGCATACAGTACATGTGCATGTGTATGTATGTGTGTGTGTGTGTGTGTGTGTGATGCCGGGGCTCTATTCAGGCAAAGCCCTCACAAAGACTTTGAATATAATCTTGTCTGGTCTGCAGCCCTGGAAGCAATTTTCTGCTCCTTTTCGACTGCTGTCTTGGAAATTGCAAACCAAGGCGTTTTGGCTGCAATGTAAATCCTTGGCATACAAGGGTTTGCCCATCCAAATTAGATTATGCTCAGCTCCCAGACACTGGCTGTAGCCAGCAAGTGCTATTGTGAAGATTGCTTACATTAATGCTTTGTCCAATTGTTCATGTTTGCCAAAAGAATAAAAATAATGTATGACTCTGGATAATATGTGCCTGTGCATGTGAGTGACTGTATGTGTTTGCGGGCTCTTTTCCCAGGTCAGGTCTTTTGCTCTGTCTCGCCTCTTCCCCAGAAAGACATCAACACTGCATCTTGGTAGGGTCATTTGGCGGTGGTGGCTCCATTATTTTCTACAGTTGTCATTTTACATGGTGAATTTCTGGCCTGCTGTAGTTGCTCAGAAATGCTGCTGGCCTCAGTGGCTAAGACCTGTGATACTGCACTCACCACGAGGCACACACAGCAAAGGACGAGGAAAAGAATAGGCCACAAAGGACCATTTATAGTCTACGGTATTGTTGCAGTAGACACATAATGGCTCCAGTGTCCAACAAGTCTTGAGGTTTTGTCCATATGTGAAAGGGTTTTTTGGTAATGCTTCAGTTTCTAAAATCCTGCTGTTTGCAACCTGAAGTGTTGATAAGGCACTAGATTTCAGACCAACTTAACAATCCCCCGGAGGACTCACTGAACAGTTCTGGATCATTGAGGATTGGAAACCGTAAAAGTACATGATGTCAACACAAGTGATCTCAGCAGTGTGGAGAGAACATAGAAGTGAACACTGTGTCAGAAATCTGTCATAGCACTGAGATGGATATATAATATACATTTTCAGCACATCTGAGAATTGCAATATTCTGCATTTAACAAAAAGTGTATAATATATTAAAGATCACACCAAAATGTCCCAAAGTAGACCCACCAACACGTAAAAGAAATCTAACTGTTTAGACTAAATGCACATTTCAAATTTGCATTGAAGGGACATTTTGTGGTTTTGACTTATTTTCCCTCCAACAAAAAATAACCAATCTTGAATAATGATAGCATATCCTTTTATTAAAAGCAAATAATAAACATTACATTGGCACAAAGCCCAGAGTGGAGTTTCCTCACAATTTCTTTACATAGTTTAAGCTCCTTAATTTAATTAAAGTCCTTCTCTTCCTCTGTTTTAAACAAATGAGGTGATGCCCTGGCAGTACAAATGGGACTGGAATAGCTGGCCGTCTCTGCTCTGTGTGATGTTGAGGACGACTACTATAGAACAGATGCCAGCCTTTTGTGGCTGCTACTGTTGATTCTGCTGCTGCCTGCATTAGCCTTAGCAAAGGGAGAGCTATGGGTAAAAAGAGAGCAACAGTCTGTATGAAAGGAACTGTGGGTTTACCGCATGGCTGGATGTATTTAACATTTAAATGGTTCAAAACTAGCAAAAACTACTGGAAAGCTGCAGACTTATAAATAACATTGCAACTGGTTACAATAAAAATACAAAACAGATGAGGCACAGAGCTGTGAGGAGCCGTAGCCATGTTGAAGTGCAGTCTTTGTCTCCATCAGGGCTGGGACAGATTGTTGGGGGGTTTAGTCTGAGACCCTCACAGACTCTGAGGGCCACAGACCACAGTGATGACTGACACTTGATACATAAAGCCCTGTATTGTGGTCAGACAGCCATTGCCTTCAACTTGCCACATACCAGGTGTGTGATTCAACCAGAGCCAGTTCAGCACATTATCAAACATAAGTGGCTGTTTAGGGCCCTGCAGCTGTTAAAGGTTTCAACGATGAAAATGTTAAACGTTATGCAATCATATACTTTCCACCATGAGGGAAACATGGATGGGATTTTACCAATAGTTTAGAGATGGAAAGTAAAGCAATTAGATTTACTTTCATGGATTTCACAGAAAGGGCTAAACATGTCATTTGCTGTATATACAGTGTAGACTATTATATGACTTTAAGTTGGCAAATTCTAGTGATTTTTGGAAGGAATAAAATGTGTCATGCCTGCCAGCTGCCCGAAAGAAATGAAGCAATTTTCTCTTTAAATGATCATTCTGATGTCAAAATGTTTTGGGGAGCAAACTTGCCAACTTAATCTGTGCTTGTGTCATCTGGTTTACCTTTTCCAACATGGGAGTCAGATCATTTTGTCATCTCAAAATCAATCATAATTACTTAATAAAAACCCATGATAACAATGAAATATGTATTTAATGATGAATTAGAAAATTAACTAAAGCATGTTTTGGACCTGGCCCATTAGTCTAGTAATACAACATGCAACAAGGCCTGGTTTGTTTCTTTCCATCAAGGTATTAATAACAAATGCGTCTGAGAAAAAGTATGTCCAAACCTCTTTGTCGTGACTATTGCTTGGTACAGTTAAGCCCATCTTCACAACTCTTTCATTAGAGTAGCAGCGTACTCAAGTTTCACTACCAAAAACCATCAATTTTGTTCTGATGTTAAATTAAAACTTTTTATTTCACATCTAAACCTGCAAAAAAAACACTGTCTACCTTACTCTGTCTTTTTATTTATTTTTCTTTCATCTCTATTTAAACAATCTCAGGCCATATGGCTTTTCCTATAGCCTAAAGCTATTTACAAAGGAGAGCGTGAAGGAGTGTCAGTATTGGCAGTGTGTTGCCTAAATATAGGGCAGGAGTAGGCACAATGCACAGGGCCATCCGCCACCCGCCTCTGCCCAGAATACACCCTGTGGGCAGAGCAGCAGGCCTCCGGCACATGTTCTGTGGCCGGCCAGATTAAAGCTCTCTTTACAGCACTGACAAGGGCACTTTTGGGTTCTCTCGCCCAAGAAGTTGCACAGACTCTGCTATCTAGCCTCCTTCTACTTCTCTCTATTCCTCAATGACTCACGACTTCAATGGACAGCCATGCGCAACTGAACAAAATGCATCCGTTACCAAACTTTACAGACAAAAGACTGCACAGGCAAGGCAGATGAGATTATTGTAGGTGGCAGTTCTCCACTACAGCTCAGAGTGCATTTCTATAATTTTAGTTGTGGGGTGGAGAGCCGCATGCTGAAGTCATTTGAGGGAGGGACCGGTTGCTTGCCAGCGGTCGTGGTCAGAGTGGGAGGGGAATAATATGTACTGTTACATCTTTTGTTTCCCGTCTCTTTATCTTCACCTCTTCACAGCTGCATGCATTTTCCGTAATTATTTTGTGTTCAAAATGTTTTATCACTGCCTTGTACTGTACATTATAAATACCATTTTATATCAGCCACCTACTCCCTTCTCTTTTCCTGGCAGAATTGCCAGCTTCTCGAGATACTGCATGTCCTTTGCTCCTTCTCTGTGTCAGAGTGATCAGTAAAAATTTAATGACACTATAAAATAATAAAAGTGCCATTAATTTATCACAGCACTTGATTCGTGGGCAGTAAAGAAGCATTAGTTCACTGAATATTTTTAAGCCTTAAAACAACCCTGATGCTGCACAGATAATTTATGTCCCTAATTTCAAGTGTAATTCTAATTCACAGATATAAATCACCAAACTTATAACCAATAAGTATATTAAGCCCAGTATATAAAATTTTATGAAAATTTGAGGTACCATATTGCATAGTCTGATATCAATTAGCATAGCTAACACAAGGAAGGGAGAAGTACTTACTGTAACTACCCCTTTATATCAAGCATGTAAAATGCTGGCTCGAAAAAGTACATGTACATGTTTTGTATATAACCACAAAAAAACCACATGATCTTTTTTATGTCAAATGAAGTGAAGGTACTTCAAAGAATCCACCAAGAAGAGCTGTCTAATGTACTTATATTCGCTAATCATATGACTTTGTGCGGCGGAGAAAGAAGTTCAACACTGAGGTAGTTATTAATGAAATTCATTGATGGATGGCCCCTGTTCTCTCTCCTTCTCAGCCCAACATGATGCTTAATGATCATGAGTTTATAAAAGGACTTGATTGATCAGGAGGGACCAACGAAGCACAGAAGAGGGACGAGATGACTACTTTATTACACACATACAGTACCCATGAACGCTGTGTCTTCCTAGTGGACTGTCCAAGTAGCATCTGAAGCAGCACCATTGCCCATCCAGCTAATCGCACATCAGTCACTTTGTCATCGGGCTGCTAGCTTCTTTCATTAAGAGCAATAATGTGGCTGGGTGATGAATACAGCTCTGTGCGCGCGTGCATGCATGTGGTGGTTAACACAGAATGTGACACTGAGAAAGGCACCATACTCCATCCTCTCTTTACAAAGCGTCCTCTTGCCCAGCAGGGACCACCACATATGTCATAATTAGAAAACACTTAAGTAAGCAAAGGGCCGTCAGATAGACAGGCTCTAATCACTGACCATAAGCAGGTAATGGTTAATTGTATATCAGAATCACTCAGCTGGCCATAAATAATGACTGCTCCTTCAAGTATGATGGTAAATTGCAGTGCTCTTTCTGTCTCTCTCACACAGTCCTTTCTTTTGAGGAATAGTTCTTGAATAAATAAAAGCATGAGGAAAATCAAAATACTGTGAAAGGCCTCAAATGGATTTGAACCATCTTCATCCTTCAGCTTGTCATATTTTTTAACGCTCAAGAAAAAAAGGTTATACAAAAGACAAAAATTAGACTGATATCTAAATTGGATTTTTCTCCCCCCAAAACGTACTGTAATTACTGATTATTTTATTTGTCAGGAAAAGACAAGAAAATAACTCAAATGCAGCCATAAATAAATATTTTCACTTACAATAGTTTGGTCTGCTTAATTTTTTATCACCTTCTCCTATTAGTGGAAAACAAAACTTCTCTGAGGGGGGAAAAGTGAAAAAACAACAAAACGGTGTGATGCATTACAAAGAAGCGGCTGAAAGATTAATGTGTGTGTTTGTGTCGGTGTGTGTGTGTGGCAGGGGAGCGGTTAGTATTGTTTGGGGACTCTACCTGAATATGTGTTCAGACTGCATGTGATAGGCATGTTTAGAAAAGAAGCAGGCAGAGGTCATTGCAGACAGTACATCTTTGAGATTGAATGCTCACCCTGGGAGTAAAACAAATGCTTCTTTTTTGTTGAATGGTGGCAACATGCCTGCTTTTAGTGTCATCCAGGCAAAACCTTAAGGGGGGATTATTTGTATCATGCAGAGTCAAAGTGTCCATCTCCTAGTTGAGTCTTTAGAGAGGAAGACAGCCCTTTGCTAATGCCCTGTGTATTCACTGAGGAAGTAGGTCATTCAACAATGGAGCCAGCAGCAGTCGGCACTCTCCCCTTGCATAATACATTAAGTGTAATGTGCAGCAACTATTCAGAGGCCCCCCGAAAGCTGTTATTTTATTCTGTAAATGCACACGGACATGACATTTAATATTGTCACAGAGCGCTGAATGACAGGGTTTCATTGTGCGTCAAGTACAACATGATGCCAAGTTAAATCTGAGCACAAAGCGACATGACAAACGCGAAAACACGGTGTGTTCTCTAAAGCATGAACTCTAAATAAATGATGGGCGCTGAGCTCTGGGCACTGTATACTGGAAGGGAGGATGTAAGGAGAAGATTACAGAGGAAAATCTGAGCACTGCAAAGAGGTCCACGGCCCCATTGTGTGCTCGGGATCACAAAGTATCCTTCTGTAAATCTATTTACAGCACCCCTGGCCCTCACTGTCTCTCTGCCTCCTGTGATCCATTATAGCCGCTGCTGAATAGAAAGATGAGAGAGGAAAAAGCTACATCTAGCTCATGTCAAAAGAGCAGCTCTTTAAAAGATCCTCCATTTATCAGACACTTTTTTTTTCTTTTCAAAATTTCACATTCCTGATGGTTATTTTTTTTAACAATTATTTTAATGTAAAGACGTGTATTTGTGCTTGTTGGTTTACCTGGCTGTTTGTATTTTCCTCTAGGAGAGGGCACATTTCGAGAGCATGGGGCACCACCTCGGCAAGCTGGGTGAGGAAGGAAAGATTGGCCACAGAGTTATTGACCTAACCAGGCCAGAAGATCTAGATGGTAAGGCCATATTCATTTCGTTTGCCTCTTTTTTTTCTTGTTTTTTTTTTTTTAAATCGCACATAATTGTGATTGACTGCTTGTACATCAGATGTCCACACAAATTCTAAAAGTTATTAATGTTGAGTGCTATATACACTCAAGACAAGTTCTATACTTTGAAAGTAATAGAAGTTTTGATGGCTGATAAAGCCCGCTGCTGCATGTCTCTCACTTTAAGATGGTAAAATGGTTTGTAAGAGGTGTGTGTAGAAAAGTGCGTGTGTTTAAGAGAGATGTGGGGGTTGGGGTGAATGCCGTTTGAAATGAGCCGTAGCTCCGAAATTTTCACAGGTAGGTGAGCGTAGGACAAGGGTGCCTGACGACAAAGCTGGCTTTTTTCCAAGCTTGGCTCCAGTTGCTGTTGTGCTTGTTTGAGGTCCTGGGCACAGGGGTGTAAATTTGGTTTGCACCAGAGTGACAAAGCGTCATCTCCCTTTGTGGCGCTGGTTCCTACACAGGAGCAAGGAGTACTTCATTGCACTAATGTTTGTCCGACATAAATATTTGCTGCATTTTTCATGGCACTTCAGGGTCAGGGCAAAGAGGAAAATGGTTCTGACTCATCTTTGATGCCTGAAAGAGGGCAGAAGGATAGATATTTCTCAGGACAATGTAACCCATCAACATCTTTAAATAGCATCTTAGACACATTTCCCATCAGTTTTAGAAAGATATGCTCCTGCATAACTGGTTCTCATAGACATTTATAAAAAAAACATGTTTTACTTCTCATAAAAGTGTTTGTTTACCAACTCCAAAGCAAATTTCTAGTTTCACATCACACCCAATCTTGAGGATTTGAATTAGAGGTGCATTTAGTGGATTCATTGACATGTTTCCCATGTGAGCCACAGAAGCAGATCCCATCCCACCCATCTGACTGCTCGGACAGATGTGCTTCCAGTGCTCATTCTCCCAGTGGGAACCTTCCCTCTGTGGCTACCGTGGAGTCAGGACCGAAAACAGAGCGTACACCAGGGCAGTTGTGTCCTTTTAAGTCCTGCGCAGGGCAGAGGGAAAGGCTTGCGCCAGACGCCTCACATCAGTGTTCCCAGTGGGCTATGGATTAGGAGCAAGCAGAGGTTAGAGGAGAGGAGAGGTCCTCTTCCCAGGGGGAAATGGCTGGGAGCCAGGGCAGTACACATAACTCAAAACACAGTTACCATTTCTTCTCTTTCACCACAAATATATCTGTCTGTCTCTTTCAGCTTCACCAACAGCAAAACACGGCTGAATGATGTGAAGCAGGGTTTTATGATGTGAACCACAAAGTGTTTACTCTGAGGACATGTTTACTTTTGAAATCCTTGTTGTGAGGACTCTCTACTCCAATCGAGGCTTGGCTCCCTGGCATACCCTGATATATAGGAACCTACAGTACCTATCTAAGTACAACTTATTTGTGCTTTCTTTAATAACCAACATTTGCTGATTTGCATGTCAGAAATCATGAAGATGTCATGGTTAGTTAAAGTTTGTTTTTATGTTCAACATGTAGCAAGAATCTGCTTCACATTAAAATATAGTGATTTTTATTCTTTAACAACTTAACAATGGTTATGTCACCAAAGATGTCTAAAAAAATGTTAAACTAATCAAGCTTATTAGCCAGTTTTGGGGATCATTCTGGTACAGTAGGAGAGACATTGATTTGGAATCCCCTCTGTATTTCATCACACTTTTCCTCAGTAGTTCAGAACACACTGAATATACTTTGGTTGTTTCCTGAAAAGGAAAATTACTGGGTGTACCTCCCAACCCTCACATAGGGCGTGAAAGCCCCTTGGTATGTTAGCAGCTTTCCCTTCAGAACAGAGCAGCCACATTGAGCAGGCCCAGCCTACAGCGGACTTCTGTCATCACAGTAGTTCACAGAAAGCTTTAGGTCGCTTAAGCTAATATTTGCAAAGCATGCAGCAACCAAAGTCCTAATGACTTGGAAAAAAGTGGCAAAGGAATGGAAATAGATAGGATTTCCTTCGTTTTGCAAAGCCACGAGCAGCACACACAAACTCACCGCAAATTCATTAGGTCTTTCTAAGCTTTGATGAAAACATTTCTAAATACCACAAAGGCCTCAGCCCAGCCAGCCCCCTTTGTTCATTCACAAATGGCAGTATGGAGTTGCTGTGTAGCTGAGTTTGTGTGTTTGTCCAAACCACCCCCCATCACTATGGGTCTGCAGAGAACAAAGAAGTTGTTGAGAGATGTGTGGAGGCAGGAAACAGAATTAATCCAAATGCCCAGTGTGATAATATCAACCATAGAGTGAGAAATGATGAGGCTGTAGCCAAGCAGCACCACTAACAAAGTCCTCATGGAATAGGATGAGAAGAACAGTAGTGTTGCATTGTTGTTACAGATCACTGGTGATGGGTTTTGGTAGCTCGGAGCTGTTATGAAGTTTTATACGAGTTGATTGTTTGAAGGGGCTTTTGTTGTTGTTTTTCTTCCACTGTGAGGCCGTGGGAATCAAGCTCTGGCTTTTATTGCAGAGGAGTTTTCCTAGAAGAAAGCTAAGATAAGGCGGCTCAGGCATAATGATTTATCAAGTCCCAACAACAATAACTGAATAAGTCAACACAATCAATAAGAAAGTTCTGTTTTGAAGTTGGCAAGTTGCCAAATTTACCCCCAATAGGACACATTTCTGTGCGTTTCTTGTGTCTCTGTGTGTGCATGCATCTCCTTTTGTGTGTGCAAAGCTGGGATGTTGTGGAAGATTAGACCCACTTTAAGGCTAAATGCATATGAGAGGGGATAGAGTAGACAAAAGTAAAAGCCATAGCCTGCATGTTGAAACAGGTTGGCTGTTTGTTCCCAAGTTCCCATGTGTGTGCGCGCGCACACACACACACACACACACACATGCGCTCCTCAAATCATCCTGACTGGAAAAGAAAAAAAGGACTGACATGTTATAATAGGGCTTATATCACTTGTAATTTGTAATGGTTTAATTAGCATGCTATGAGCTCAGGCTCGAACAGGGGCACTGAGCACTGTATCCCGTCTGCCCATACACATTAATCTAGCCTGATCCTGCTCCGAGGGAGAGGCTCTATTGTCAGCAGTAAATGCCTTCAGTCAGAGGTGTTAGATTTGATCCCAACAGGGAGGGCTTGGCAGGTTTGCGTGATTGTTGCCTGCTCACCGAGGCTCATCCTCTCGAGCAGATTCCTGGGTGACATTACGAGTCTGCCCACAGAACAAAGATGAGTAAGGAGGAGAAAAGGGGGAGGAGAGGGGACGGCTGGGGCAGTGCTACCCTCTGGCTTGGTACATGGTCGAGTCTGAGCCTGCAGCTCACAGGTGTGATAGGCCTTTGGGCCTCACTACATTCTCTCTCCATTTCTCTCCCTTTTTGCTGCTTCCTACACTCTCCCTTCTCCATTTTTTATACCCCCCTCCCCCCACCTCCCCACCACCACACACAATCATTCTTTCTCACTGTAATTCATGCTGCTCATCTGCAGTGTTTCCAGGAGAGACAAATTAAAAGGGGATTCTCATATCGCTCTGTCACACTTGAGCTGCGGGCCTCATGAATCACAATAAATTCTATTAAGCAGCGCTCCCCCTGTTTCGCTCCTTCCCCAGCTACCACCCAGGGGGCCTGCCACTGTCACTGCTAAAAATCTGTGTTTATTTACACAATCACACACCTAACTAACTGATTCCTACATGTCCAGTACCTCCTGGAAAAAAATAGTTAATGCTCATTTGCAAAATGTCACCGTAGGGCCATGATTTTCAATGAAAAGACAGAAACAATGTTGCAGTAAATTGCATGTTGCAGCTTCTAGGGATTTGCTGAGACTGGCTGCTAATGCACAGGATGCCTCTGATTAAGTCATATATATTATGGGGCTGAATAAGGAGCCAAATGAATTTACCCGCACAGGCCTGTATGGTCTTATATATATTGCCACTCTCCCAACACTGTATAGTGATGTTCATACTGTGATATATATAGACATATATTACAGTGAAGAATTTTTCAGGTCAAAGGTCAAACTCTGTGTTAGGCTGTTGGTTTCCCAGAGGCAGCCTTATTAGGTCTGAGTCAGATTGATAACTTCATCACTTTGTTCTTTACAAATCCAGGACCACAGCGCCTGCCTCAGTGCGAGTGAAGATGATGCAACACAACTGTTGTTCATTTCAACGGCTTTCTGTAGCATCAGACAGAACAGACAGGCACTTTTCTACGTGCCATCATGGGAGCAAAAAACCATGCCTCATCTGGCTTCCCTCCAATGAACCAAGTCACGTGGCTGGTTTCCTGGCTAACTATGGATATGGCACTAGCTGATGGCAGGCAGTTGTTTTGTCCCCCTCCCCGTAAGAAGCTCACCTCTGCCCGTATGCATGCACACCAGTATATAAATTGCTGAATCAGTGTCAGTGATAGAGTAATGGCACGGGAGGCATCGTAAATTACAGCAAGCGATCCCAGGGCGCAGACACTGGCTGTCGTGTCTGAGTGAGCGCTGCGCTCCTGAGCTAATGAATACCTTCATCTGGCCCCGGCAGTCAGCAGATTGCCCCGCGTTGATGGATACTGTCAGCCCTCCGCCACACCACATTTCATTGCACAATAAACATGGTTGTCAAAACCAAACAAAGTGAAATCAATTCATCCTGTACAGTGAGTGCATGCTAAATGAAATTAACGTACTGTGGGGTTTGGTGGCAGCAAAGGTAGTGTATTATTTCTGAATTCATGATGGCTTTAGGGCCTATAGCCTTCTAGGAGATGGTACTCGCAGAGTTTGAAAACGTGTTAATGAAACTAACACAAAGCTCCTCTTTAACGGATTCTACTACTAGGACATTCATAGAAATATGCATTCACATATGAAACATGTATTTTTAAAACTAGAGACTAAGCAAAGGGAAGGGTTTTGCAGGTGAGGCCTTCTCTTGAGGCATTTGGATGAGGATGATCATATAAAATAAAATAAAAAGAGAGAGAAAAAACATAATTCAGTGCATCAAGTTATACTTAATATGTGACAATGAATGAGACAACATTATGACAATCTTTTAGGAAATTATAATAAAGGTAATATATTGTTTTTAACCTCTATTTTAGACATATTTTAGACTATTGTAACATCAAGAGAAGGTTTACTTCTTTCCCCCAAAATGTAAGTAATTTATGTATTTATTTTATA
Source organism: Micropterus salmoides (assembly GCF_014851395.1). NCBI lineage: Eukaryota > Metazoa > Chordata > Actinopteri > Centrarchiformes > Centrarchidae > Micropterus > Micropterus salmoides. The sequence goes on from NW_024044348.1 coordinate 18,497,946, forward strand.
TATACTTTTTTTTTCTCCTAAAGACAGAAACAGGATTTTGAGATGAGCCCAGCACATGTTGTTAAGTATATGATTGTGACTTCCACTGGACTATAACTATATGACAATAAGAGCTGAATCCTATCGGCAGCAAAAGCCACAATGTGAAAACACATTTTCCACTGGCCTCCCAGATGAAGGCAAGCCTCCGTGGATTATAAATGTGCCTATTTGACCGTTTAACATGAGCTGGTGAAAATCATTTGGGGGGCCTTTGTATTGGGAGAAACAGGTTTCCTAGTGGGCAGCAGAACCTTAAACATTCTCTGTGAGCATAAACCAAAACTAACCTCCACCTCTATTTTACTCGAGGTGGTTTTGTGCCCCAGAAGCTGTGTGTGTGTGTGTGTGTTTCACTACTTGTCTCCTATAATACTTGTAAAGTAAACTAATAAAACATGACACCCTTTTTCAAAAGTGAAGACATTCAAACTCTTGAGGGTGAAAATGGTGCAGCAGCATCTTCCGTGATTACAGCGGAGCGAGGTTTCTGAGGATTTGGAATTAATGTCTCTGCACAGCCCTCCATTACTCATTAAGAGTTTGATTTTGTTTATCAACTGAAATAATAATAGAAATCAAACCCCAGGTAACGTGTGCCAAGGCTGCTAGTGGAATGGTCTAATGAGAAGGCTTCACATGTGGATGATGAAATATGCATGAGTCATCCCAAGCTTTCTTTTCCAGATTTGAGATCATTAAAGATGTATCGTAGCATATGGAAGGCTTTTTTTGTCTTATTTTTCAAGCCTTGTTTATCAACATGTTTTTGTTTGTTTAAATATTCATATTGCTTTTATTTAATTCTTTCACATCTTACATATAAAAGGAAGCAAATGCGCATGCAAACAGAAATCATTATCAGTCTGATGTACAGTTTAATACTGAGAGAAACTCTTATGCTGATTGTGAATGCCCTGATTGAGAAACAGCACTTTGCAGAATCGGCAGTCTCTCTTCGCAAATGTGTGCCTGGTTTGTTTGTGTGTGTGTGTATGTATGCTTAAAGTAGTAAGAGAGAGTGAGGAAGAAGAAGGGAGGGAAAAGAGAGAAAAAGTAAAGCAGGGGAATGTCGTGCCTGAATTTATTTATGCATGTGTTAAAATGTACTTCGGCAGAAAGCTTTATTAAAATTTGCCAGAGTTCGAGCTTTCCTCCTTGATTTTCTATAAGTCCCGTATTTGTTATTTATCTTTGCATTCTTGCAAATTGTATGGACACTATGAATGTCAAAATGAAATGTATGCGGCAGAATAGAAAAGTATGAACACTTGCAGACCAAATATTTAACTGCCATTGAGGTCTGAGGGCTTGCTCTTTTGGTTTTGGATAGACCTGACAATAAGCAGCATAGCTCCCCCTTAAACTGACATTGTAGTCGCTTTTATAGCACATAAAATATAATCCAGTCAAGTCAGGTTTTCCACTCTAAACGGGTCTGTAGCCCTGCACTCATCTGAAACAATGCTCATGATGATGACGGCAGTGATGACGGTAAATGAAGGAGAGTTTGAACATGGCTCGTCATTTAATCAATGTCTTGCCTCGCTCTCTCTTCTTGTTCCTGCTCTGGCTATTCCAGGTTGCAAGGAAGTAAATGGCTCTGCAGATAAACCCCAACCCTATTATTGTTGGCCAACAGGAGGCGCTGGATCTACTGAGGCACGAGTCTTCAGAGAAGCCCGAGGAAGGAACAACAACGAGCCCCACATTAAAAGGCCAATGAATGCATTTATGGTGTGGGCAAAGGATGAGCGGCGCAAGATCCTCCAGGCCTTTCCTGACATGCACAATTCCAACATAAGCAAGATTTTGGGTAAGACCTTTTAGCTGCACTTATGTCACTGGCAAATTAAACAGAACTATGTTATCATGAACTAACTTCCATTCCTGCCTCTGTACCCTTATTGCTATACAATAAGTGTAGCTGATCTGACAAAGTAGTTTGTATGTACAGGAGCAGGTTGTGTTATCTCATAGGCCATTGTGCACCAGGACACCGCAGCATACAGATGGATTTATAGCCCATCACTACCATAAGTGTTTGTCATGAAAAATGACAGAGGCTAAATGGGTCTTGCCCCCTCAGCATTGGAGTCCATACATCAGAGCTGTTATAAGTGCTGTCATCCACTTACTAGTAAGACACTTCAGAGAGATGCAGTATTTACTATACTATCTTGTTGTTCCTTACTGTTTGACATCGAAGCATGTCTCTCGTCTCAGATAATATGCAGGCTATCAAGAAGTTGGTGTGAAATGCATGATAAAACATGATTTTGCTGGAAAACTTACAAAGTGCAGTGCAATGTTAATCTTAAGTTTAGACCCCATGTGGGAAAATTTAATTCGACCGTGTATTTCACATAAATTATTTGTTCTTGTAAGATAGTGAAGTGGAGAGCCTCTGACTCTATATGATTACATAATTGATCATTTAAAGATAACATCCTAATTGGAATACTCTTTAATCATGTTTACAATCCGTTATTAAGGCTGCTTTTTTTCCAGCTTGTGTGAAAATACTGAAATCTGAATCTACTGCGTTGGCTAGGTTCTCGGTGGAAGTCCATGACAAACCAGGACAAGCAGCCATACTATGAAGAGCAGGCCCGTCTGAGTAAGCTCCACCTAGAGAAGTACCCAAACTACAAGTACAAGCCACGGCCCAAGAGGACCTGCATCATCGACGGGAAAAAACTCCGCATTGGAGAGTACAAGCAGATGATGCGCTCACGGCGGCAAGAGATGAGGCAGTTCTTCACTGTGGGGTAGGTGCGCAGTCACAAATCCCTCAAACTAGAGCTTGTTCTCATACAATGTAAGCACCATTTCCAAAGGCGAGTGTTGAGTTAAACTCCACTGTATTGGTATTTAAGACAAGACTGACATGCACATTAAAATCAAGTGTTTTTCAATAGCTGTGATTTACCAATTTTAGACAATAGCAGTCTGCAAATGGAGCATGAAGTGCAGACATTATTACAGGATATAAGCTGTTAAGTATAGACTTACAGAAGGCTGGAGGGCAGCAGGCTGAAGCTTAACACTTTAATTTACTGTGTGTGGTAAGCAGGAGAACCCTCCTCCAGGTGTTCCCATGTCAGTCATAAGCTTCAGTGGCTGGAGTATCAATCATCCTGCACAACAGCGAGAGTAGCACTAACCACGTATTGGTTTTATGTCACCAATAAACTGGGTAGCGTTCCTGAACAGCTCAAGACGGGAGCTGTCAGGAGAACCTCTCTTTTCCCAAATCATTTTCACAGAGCTGCTGGCTTAAAGCTGACTGCTGTAGGAAACCCCTAATCCAACTATCTCAGTTTAAAGTGCTGCAAAATATAAAAATTTAAATATATAGATATATACATTTAAATATATAGATACATTTTTGAGACTACCATAAGCAGCACTCACTCTTTAAGTGTTTATGAAGGTCAGATTAGGTAAATCATGACAGAAAAGTGGGTTTGATCTCAATTTCTTCTCTTTCTCCTACATCCAGACAGCCACCACAGATTCCCATCACCACCAGCGCCAGCATGGTCTATCCTGGGGCCATCACCATGGCGACCACCACACCCTCACCTCAGATGACGTCAGAATGCTCGAGTGCATCAGCGAGTCCTGAGCCATCCATTCCTGTCATTCAGAGCACCTACAACATGAAGCTAGAGCCCAGTACCATGGCAAACAACAGTGAGCCGGTCAATGGCGAGGATGAGATGGACATGTACGAGGATTTTGAGGATGAGCCCAAATCAGACTATAGTAGTGAAAATGACACACAAGAGCCAGTCCGCGCCAACTGAGTCCCCTCTTTAATGGGAAAGGCTAATGCAGACACAACACTCGTACAGGAGGATGTCCCAGAGGGCTGGTCTGATCTGATCCGATGGAGCGAAAGAGCAAAAGAAAAGTACACCACAAAGGTTTTGAATATGTATTAAAAAATTAACAATGATGTATCATTTAGGAGCCAGCATGCAGATGTGGCTTCATCAGAATCAAAAGCTATTTGGTCTTAAGTGTTTCTTCAAGAGTGTGAAGCAGTTTGGTTGTGTTTTTTTTTTTTTATCTCATTGTTTATTTTGTCATTGTGATCATGGACATTTACACAATTAGGTCATTGCCTAGAACAAAAGACGGAACTTGAAATTGAACATTTAATATGAACCTATAATTCTTAGACTCATTTATCTTGTTTTCCTCTTCAATTAAATGATTTTGATATATTGCATAACTGTTCAAGATGGGAATAATATTCTCACTCAGGTATAGTGTGCCAGCCAACAGCTTGTGAATGTTTTCAATCAAGAATCAATTATTAACAGTACAAAATATCTCAAAATTCATATGGAGTGGTTCCAACTTATTATAGCGGGAAATTACACATTATTATTATTATTATTATTATTACTGTGTTTTCGTTGTTATTGTTATTACACAGACTGCATAATTTAGTGCAGAAGTGCCAAACATTTCAAGTTGTTTCTAAAATCTGTAAAGTCTTTTGGGAGAGGCTTCGTGAGTCTTGGACAATCTCTTGATCTCTTAATACAGCTTCATTATCCAGTCTTTCTTTAATTTACTCTAACAGAATAAACAAATGAAACTCAGGAACTTGGAGGCAGCAGGCTCTGCAGGAGGTTAGACTATGTGACATCTAGGTGGTAGCGTGTGATGCTAGCTGTTCTCCAGGGAGCCCAATGCAGTGATCATCAATGAAACCGGCCAGCCCTTTCATTTTCTCACCCGAGTCCACACAGAGCACCGTGGCATCCTTAACTCATTTCAAGCTCCGCAACCCAGTCTTGACTCACCAAGTTCTTAATCAGAGTGATTGTAATCAGGCCAGAATGCTAAAGGGCCAAAGGCCTCCAATCTGTGGGATTGGAACAGCAGCGAAAGGCAGCTTTGGGGGCATTACAATCCCAAATTGATGTTGTACAATGTGTAGCTACAGTACGTTCTGTTAAACACTTTAGCCCCATTTGGTCGGCAAGTTTAAAGTCTTAGGTCTTAGCACTTCATTTTTTTAAATCTTAATTCTTTTTAGACATTGTAAATCTTAAATTGACACTAAGAAGTCTTAAAGGAGAGCACGGACATCGGGTTGATGCAATGAGTTGATTACTGCCGTAGTCTTAAGAGGAGTGACAGGATATTTATAAACTGAGAGAAAGCCTAAAATCATTGTTTGTTTCTTAAATTACCTTGTCATGCGACAGGGGAAACTTAAAACACTGATTTTTGCATTAGTGCACTTACACAAATCTTATTCTGTCACCCTTGAGCCTTACGCTGTTATTTTTAATAATCTTATCTTATGGAATGCACTTACCTCTTGCATTTTAAATAGGAAAACATTTCAAATGAGTCAGAAACAAGGGGCGCAAAGTCCCTATCCAGAATTTCAAGTGGTGACCTTCTGGAGACTACAGCTAGATAAAGCAAGGCCTTGATGTTGAGACTCAGATCCTCTTTATAGGGCAGAAGGTCTAAGTGGCTCCCCTCCCTGCCATGCCCTGCTCTGACCCCTGCCCGTGGTAACCTCAGCACCCAGGGGGTGCCATCTGGCTCAGAGAAGGAGAAAACACCAGGGAGGGATGGGAAACAATAAAAATGGGGTGTGTGTCCCTCATTGTGCTCTCCATCAAAGTGCTGGTAGTAAGGCCTCAACAGGGCTCCCACCCTGGCCCAATCACCAGGCACTGGCGAGCAGATGGAACAAGTACATCAAGCTGTGGGGGATTATTAAAATGACTGACGACTGGGTATCATCTGAAATACAGCATTATTAATTCATGAGTCCAGCTATTCCCCTCCCTTGCTCCCTTGCCCTTGAACCTGTCCATTTCAGAAAGAGCACAGAGCCTTTTGAAGGTGCTGAATTGCTGGTTACTGGCTGCAACTGGTCAAGATCCCCACTGCTGGTCACTGCATTTTTCTCCTAGCTCTAATTGGTACAGATGGCTCTTTATATCTCTTAAGCACTCATATCTTCAGTACTTTTATTGTCTTATTGTCAGTGCTGGCTTGCATTGTTTCTACTTTTTGGAAGCATTTATATTAAGTGTAGTAGGTTTTTTAACCACCCCATTAATAATTCCTATTTTATTTTTTTTCCCCCCATCACATCTTTTCTACATAGCTCTCATTTTGAGGTAGAAGACATTTAATGGATGCTCTCCTGCAAACAAACCCAAGTGGACTTCCCTCTAAGTCTACCTGTTTGGTATTTTTAAGCTGTTTGCTCCTGTTTGCTGGTGGTTAAGATTGATTTGTATGTGATTGTAAATATTTTCATGACCATGCCACATTGCTTTAGTTGGCTGGTAGTTAAAAAGGACTTTTCACAGAACTGAAACTTGACTGTGCTTATATAGCGAAAAAAGACAAAAAAAGACAAAAAAAAATGACAAGAACTCACAAGGAGACGATGTTTCATAAGTGTTATAAGCACTGGATATAAATTGTATTTTTATCAATTCTGATTAATGTGAAGCTGTTTGAGGAAAAACACCATGAATGAACAAAATTCCCCAGTTGGACTCAAGTGGGTTTGCTCTCACAGTTGCCAGATTTGAGTCTTTTTTTTGTCTACTTATTTTGTTTATTTATGCAAAGACACATGTGATGAATGAACACTTTGTTTAAGCTTCAGGGTTGCCTAGGGGAGAGACTCAGCACAAGAAAGTGAGCAGAAAATTCAACAGCAGGCTCGGTTATCCGTCAAACACCAGACTTCAGACTTCAGTGCATTATATATTGTATGTGAAACTGCAGAGTATCAACAAATTGTATTTATTATTAGCCACTGCTGGCTCTAAAATTGCCAGTGAAACAACAACATGGACAATCAGAGGAATAGAAAAAAACACAAAAAACAAAACACATATTTGATGAATTGGAGCTAAAAATGGTTTTTAGTGAAATCACCATCTCATTTAGATTTTATTGTAAATATAACATAGGAAATATATTTTTGTTCATTAGTGAAGTATAAGTTATGTATTTGGCTATTCTATTTTATTTTATTTTTCATGTTTGTTTTTTTTTGTACATGGTTTCATGTTTTTAAAACCTGACAAGTCACTGTAACTCATGTAGATGCTGAGTTTTTCTGCTTATTAGAAGAAAGCAGTATTGGACCTGAGATAGAGACAAGCTCCTCACTTGCTATGTTTTGATAATCTTCCCTGGACTATTCAAAGAACCAATCGAAATAAAAGCTACACTTATTAGACTTGTGAATAAAGGAGTCATTACAAGGTACATTTAAACAACAAGCACTTGATGTTTATTCAATAATTTGCTTCCAATCATGATACAATCTAAGTGGTATGCTGTATATCCTCACTTGTGTCTTGTGTTTATTACAGCACCCATGGTATGTGGCAAAAATATCTTATGAGGAGCTGATATCATCCTAAAAACAAATCTGCATGCATTTGGCTTGCATTTACATTATCATAATAAACAAAGGTGTTTTTTCATAAATGATTGTTTCAAACACAAGTGATGTTTTTAGATTTTTTTTTTTGAAAGGTGGGAGTGTGCAAATATTTATTTGTTTCAATGTGGCAAAATGCACAGACATTGTGCGGTCTTCTTAGTTAATTCTCTCGTCATCTTTTTGTATGCGGATTTTTAATGAACATGTTCATGTCATGACTATCCAGCCATCTACAAATGTAGCCCTCACAGTTGTTTTCTCTTAATCCACTTGTTAGACACGCAAATGGTTTGAAGACAAAAGCTTGTATGCTGTTTGAACATTACTTACTGTAATTTCTTTTTTTTTTCTGTCTGAACTTTGTGATGTATATGGTGGGAATGTTCTCTTTGTTAATTTAATCAGCACAATTCACTGACATGCTGGACTGACATGCTAGCTGCTGTTCAGAAGTGTAAAATTTGTCGTTCAGGGCAACATTTATAGTTGTCTTTGGTACTTTGCTTTTTAGAGTTGTCTCTCAAGCAACACTGTGTGTGGCTCTTCTATCACTGGAGCCATTGTTTTGAAATTGCTGGCAGCCTGATACAATTTTCTGCGTAGAAATGTTTGGGTTTTTTTGTTCGTTTTTGTTTTTTCTGGCAGGTACCTAGGCCCATGGCAAGTATTGTTTGGGTGTTATTAGAGAAAATGAAATACATAGTGTCTGTTGCTGCTTTAAAAAAGTTTATGTCCGAATATGTAAATAGTTTATCATAATATCTTGTACAGTCCAATGTAAAGTTTTTAATTCAACTTAAAAAAAATGTTGCCATCACGTTTGTGTTCACAATCTTCTTTATACAGTACAAAAATTATTTGCTAGGGGTATTATTGCTAAAAAGAAAAAAAATGAAAATGTTACTAATTTTTTTTTTATGTTTGTTTTGTTTTGCTTGGCTTCAAAGTGTACACCAGCAAGTCTTTGGTTTCCATGTGCAGTATTGACGTGAGGTAAACTTAAGGTGAATAATTTTACAGTGGTGTGTGTGGAGAGCAATCTCCTCAGCTTTGGTAGTATTAATACACTATATCAATTAAAAACAAACCAATGAGTGACACATTTGGGTGTATCTAGGCCCCATAAAAATGTGTATACTGTATATGATTAAATTATCCCCACAGGATCTATTCAGGCATATTATAATGTAACACCATTTTCTGTATGTCTCAGTCCATTGTAACAATGCAACAGTGGGATGAATAACTGCCTGTTTAAGCTCATTTACCTCAAGAATTTCCTCCTTTTCTGTAAACGAGACAGAAATTGTGTTACAGAAAACTTCTCCCATCACTCCATCTTTTGTACTGCTGTTGACACTTACAAATTAAAGAGACATTTTGTTTTAAGATTTGAGTAATTATTTTCATTGTGGAGGCATTCCATCACATTATTTGCTCTTGTTCAGGTGTTTGTTTGCAGTGTAGGAAAACAGACGGGATGAGAAAGTATAAATCAAATGGTGTAGACTTATTCTTATCTTGAGATCTTGATCTTGACCTTACTCTGTCAACTTAAACAAATTATACTATTACATTTTTCAAAACTTCTGATTAAAATTTTATCATATTATTGTAGGTTATTCATACACTTACAGGTCAGTAATGCCTATGATTATAAATATCTGTAACTGTCTTTAAGCAAACAAAAAGTGAAATTGCACATTAACTGATTCATTGTAGGTTAGTGTTAATTTAGAAAAACACTTAATATGCAGGTAATGAATATACCTATTTTTACGTGAAAATAAATGATAAGATTTAGCATTTTCTGTATCTTACCTTAACATCGAAATATCGTGCAAATTTTTCTGGAGTTCTACACATTAAATCTAAACAAATTCTAAATAGAAAGTTGATTATTCATTCCCTTTGAAGATCACCTGGATGAGACTTTTTGTGCCATTTGTCCAAGGGTGATGTTTTACATTTTACACCACACTGAAAAAGGCATGTGTATGGTGAATATTTTACTTCAACATTTTTGAAACACAACTTAACATGTTTGATTCCTGTACTAGTTTGATTCTTGTATTATTTGTTACTTGTTAGTGCAATCTGATCATACTAAACCTATAATTTAATTATACACAAAGCTTGAAGCCTGAATGCAAACTGCCCTCTCTTTTGTGGAGATAATCTGGTCATCTGGCAATTTATTGTAGCCTGACAGCAAAAGAATATATTTGTACCTGGTAGTACTGGACTTAACGCCTCACATATTTTAAATACGAGATAAGATAAAACTTAATCATCCCAAGGGAAATTTTTGTGCAGCAGATGCAGTACAAAGTCGGAAAGAGTACAAATATATAATAATAATGAAAAATAAACAGACATAAACAGATATCCAAAATATTCACAATAGCAAAAACATAAACAAGGTTAACGATGAGGATCATAAGTAGTTTATTTCCATCTATTAGTCATAGTGCTGGCATATCAACAACTTTCTGCATCCGAGTGAGCATGAGGGTTCGCACGGATCAGTGTTACTTTAAACTTACTAATGTCCCAAGTAGCCCACTACGTATGGCCGCGTAGACCAACAAACGCGTCCGTGTATGCAGACTTCCAATGTAGTATAAACAGCACCATGTATGTGTCCACTGTCTGTGTAAGTTCTTGGACTACAGCCACCCCTTTACCAATGTTCTCTGCAGCACTGTAACCAGCTGTAGCAGCCTAGTTTACCTCAGCCATTCACTGCCCATTTGTGACGTCAATGGTTGTCAAAAGAACCAGAGGTAGATTTTGGCTTACATTGATTTTTGTCTTCCTTTTTAAACCTATGTAAGGCAGAGGCCTCAACTTCAGTAGTTACTGAGAGTTCAGACCAAAAATGGCACTGGGTTAAAAAAAAAATTCAAGAGAAGTACTGCTGAAAATAAGAAATATGAGCCAGAATAGGTCCACAAGTTTGATTTTATCATCATCTCAAAAACTGTGAGATAAACAGTAGAATTATGCCAGAAAGTAACCTGTCTATTCAAGTACCTGGAATATGCATTTACATATATTTTACTGGCCAGCACAAAGCATTGCTCGACAATGTTGCTGTTGTTGAGGGCAAAAGTTGAACCTCATTTATATATAAACAAATACGCTGCAATTTTTTAACCCCTGAACAAGGCCTTAGCTTTGTCTCCCAGCTATAGTGGCTAACCCCGAACATGGAAACATATAGATCCGGCAGGTAGCGCAGAGGGAGTGCCAGTGTGTGTGTGACTAAAGGGGGATTGAATCTTTCTTCAAAGACAAAGAGAAAGAAACAAACTCTGCCAGCATGAACACGTAGCCGCTGAGCGGAAACCTAACGTCCCTGGCACTGTATTGTGTAGCAAATAATATATAATGCATCTTTTACTGATTGTTCTGAACATGTTAATGGTAGCTACTAAATTTTAAGTAATTGTTCAGTTGTTCCATATTGAAATGGTACATGTCCATGTGCAGTTTCAACACTTTAAAACCTTATGAAGACTTAATCACAAAACTTTACTTTCTGATGTGTCCAGTGTGAGCATGGTACAATGCATCACAGATGGATATATGACACACGTGCACACACAAATAAAAAGCAAAACACAAACATAGTAAGCTGGCACAGCATCAAAGGTTTTCAGCAGTTTAAAATTTTATCTTGAAACCATCTTGATATTGCCTTCAGATACAACAAAACATGAAGTTCGACAGATTCACTTCAAATGGAGCATTTACTCACTAACTGTGGTTTGGTTTTAAGAGCAATCTGCACATCCACACGTCCTGAGGATCCTTGACCTCCTGCAAGCACAGAAGACTCAGTTTGTAAGTGTGTGCGCTTACTGAGACAGAGGTGTGTGTGTGTGTGTGTGTGTGTGTGTCAGAGGTCATCTTGAGAGTTGTAAGCGCAGACTATGTCGATCTGGAGCCATATATTGCTCATTATCATCATAATTATTATGAGTTCTATACCCCGCTTCCTTTTTAAGTAATGTCTTTCTTGATGCAAGGGGTAAAACATTTCAAATATAATTTGCAAGCATACACTTCACTGGTTTACAGTTCTTCTGTTAGCTGTACTTACCTAAAGAAAAGGTCAATCAGTAAAAACGTTTCTGGAACTAAAGTATTTTTAACCATTTGGGGGACCGGTTTCATTTGTTGTCCTCATCAATCACTTAGTCTTTTACCATTGTACTGTATGCTGCCTTCCCAAGAGCATATGAAAGGTACAGTTTAACTGCAGTGTCTGTAATAGATTTCTGCGTAAACGCTCTCCAAGCAGTAGATGGAAAACTAGACATATACCTCTGCACAATAAATCTTATAGTAATTTTCCAAGCCTACATGACAACTAATGGCACGGAGAAAAGCTCTGTGCTTTGTGTATTTGTCTATGCATTATTGTGCAAGTGAGTGCACAAAATTATAACACTGCTGAGTTGGTGATACGCCAGACATTTTTTCATCTTCTTTGAGCTGTTTTTGCTTCACATTGTACCCGTAGACTTCTGTGTGAACCAAATAAGAGGTCCGGGTGAATAATTGGGGGCTTGGTGAGCTATGGGGAGTAATACCGCTGCTTGTAAGTGGCCTGTTTGGATGAACTGTCACTGTTGTACAAAGATGTGTATGTTTGAACAGCGGATAATAATTAATACAGCAATGCTGTCGTGTAGCTGCAGGACTGCTATTTCACAACTCTGATGACTAAACACCGGTGGGAAGGGGAGCAATGAGGGGCGCCTGGAACAATATTTTACTCATTTGGATCTGCTCAATGCTACAGCCGTTGCACCCAGTGAATCTGTCAGACAGCACCATTTCCCCAAGAACAGCTGCTATTTATCTGATTTTCTCATTAGAGTTGACTCATGACTTCATTGTACTGGCTTTGGCAGAGGTGCTGCAGTGCCAAGGTATGGCTCTTTAAAACAGCTGAGACTTGGTCTCCCTGATGTTACTGAATGTAGGAATGTGTAATACCTGTCTATATTCTCTTTTTCTGACTTTCATCCATCAGTTAAAATTATTTTAAATAAATTCATGCTTCCACACTCGTTGAAACACATCTCAACCAGATGTTTAATATATTTTACAGGCATCTACCCTTGAGCTTATTTCTATCTATTTCTAGCACAGGTGAAAGAAAAGAATTTGGGATTGATCTCAAGAGTTATCAAACATGTATACAAGCACAGTATGTAAGAACAGCCTAGACCCTTAGCAATGTTTTAATCCTTGGAGGTGAAGGACTTAGGAAATCTTGCTAATTTCACAGATGGTTTAAAATAGATTAGTGTGGAGTAGCAGCTCCCGGAGAAGGGCTGACCCACCAGGCTCCCTGTGCAGCTGCCAAAACCCTGCGCCTGATGCTCAGAAGTGCCTTCCAAAAGTCCTGCAAGGTTAAACTCAAACTTAAGCATCCCGAAAATGCCATCCTTGTTGTTAGCTTAACTGCATCTTCAGTGATCTTCACCCTTCTTTTGTTCTGTGTCTATATTTGTCATTAATCATATTTTTATTCCTCACTTTTTGGAAGACATTTAAGGCCCTTTTCAATTTTGGTTTTCTGGTTACAGTGTCTAATATCATTGTCCTTTGCCTATTCTTTTATCACTTAATATCAGAAGTCTATATTTAGTTAATTGATTGTTGTTTTACCTCAAAATGTGTGGCCTTGGCAAATATAATTTCCTGGTTAAAACAATACCCTGGAACACAAAGGACTTGACTTTGAAATGTATGTGTCCACTCGGCCACAGAGGCTATTCTTACTTGTTACTTTGTGTTCTTTCTGTCATAGACGTTTTGTACATCCAAGAGCCATTTTTTTGTAATAGAACAAAGGAGTGAATCAGACTCTGCATGGTATTTTTTAGAGGCCAAGCCTGCTGCTAGAGCTGGGCTGTGTCCGAGTAGGCCTGACAAAACTCTGGCCTGTCTGAAAAGGCCCAGCTTGGAGTAAATGCGGAAAGACAATGGCACAGGGTGAAAACCTCGACATGGTTTTGTTGGACTTGTCATTCTTTGGTGCATAGCTGTGAGGAAAGCCTAGGAACCATCTGAATGTTATTTGTGCTTTTTTGACCCATATTTGGGACAGCTTTCACAAAGCCCTTGTGAGAATGTTGAAACAATGGAGAGGCGCTTTCAGAAGAGGGACAGACCTCAACTCCGGCCAAACCATCTTGGACCTGCTTCACTGAAAGGATTTGTCTCCAAAAGGCTGACATCATGGCACAGCTATTGGCTGATTTTAACTATCATGACAAAAGTACATAATAATGACTAATCCCAAGAGTGATTATAAAATTATTTTAAGCATCAGAAAGATTTCAGATTACAATTTAAAACCAGAGAAAGGAGATTACAATGTGTTAACAAAGAACACAACAGCTGAATGTCGAGGTCTCATACTCTTTAAATGCAATATGTGACGTGAACAATTCAGTGTTAGATTTATTTTTTTAAATGGATGAAAGAAAAAAAACATACAAGCTATAGATTATTACTAGAGTGCACTGTATATCTTTTTGCTCAACTGAGATGATACTGCAAATATATTTCCGTCTATGTAAATCAATCATATTTTCTGAGCACAGTTGTTAGGAACACTGGGTTGCTAAATGAACTTTTGAAAATCCACATGGGACAATATTTCAGAAAATGTAATTTTGCATACTGTTTCACATCATTGCATCTCCTCAGTGCATTTGTCTCCCAAAGCATTTGCTTGCATTTCTGTGGGGAAGAATAAATGCGTAATGTTTTTTTAAAAGCATCTCTGCTCCCTCAGCTTTTTGAAGAATTTAACAAAATAAAGAGGTTTCTTTCTTGGAATATGTGTTATTCTCTCATAGCTATCACTCAGCTCTCTCATGCATATGTGAATTACACACCTTTATGAATATGTAAATGTTGCGAGAATGCCTCATTAATTAGTAATTCATGCATTTTTCACAAGCCCAATACTTTGCCAGTGTAGTCTGATGAATTATCAGCCAGAAGTTAAAAAAAGGGATTCATCATCACGTTTTCAGAGGTTTTGAGCTACATCTGTAATTTGTGTAATTCAGTGAATATGATTTGCGTATTTTTTTATGGCAGTATCGGTGCAGCTGTCTCATAATATGATCTATGGATTTCTACTTGGAGTCTGCAAGTGCACTTACAATGTTAACAGGCATATTTCTACATGTAGATGTTTGTTAACATTATTAAAGTCTGGTTGAAAAATGTTAATACAAGCATCTCAAATTATTTTTCTCAGTATGGTCTATTTGATAAAATAACTCGGTAGTGTTGGTAATTTTCAGATAGAAGTTAAGAAAAAATGATTTCAAAAGAACATCTCATTCAACACATTCTGTAGCAAAGTGAAGTCAACCTGCACAAGTGCTACAATCTCACAAAGTCTTACAGAATCATCTTGTCCATGCGCACAGAGGTTTTGCAAATCTTTCTGCAGTGAAAAAACGTCAAGTATTAGAGATGAGGAACAGAGCAAATAATTCAAAATTATTTTGGTGAAATTTGTAAGCATTTTTAGGATTTAAACTTTCTTTGCAACAATATTTTAGGGGTTGACAAAACTGCAATTTCACACAAATCTCCCAGGTTCTTGTGTGGTTGTAATTTTTCAAATGAAAGATTGTGAATTCCTTAGGGGATTAATATCTGCATAAAAGACAAGTCAGGCTAAATTCAGAAAATGTTAATGCTAACAATTTGAACAGCTTGCAAAAGTCCCTTGCTCACAATCAGACCACACTAAAATAAACTAAGACTAAGGAGAAAATGAATCAGTATTCAATGTAGATCTGAACTAGCGGTGAACTAGCGGTAAACAAATGGTTGGCTTTATTATCTATCTTTTTATATCTATACACCAGGCAAACACACTACACATCCACAGAGTTTTTCTGTGGGCTTACTTATTGTCTGTGCATGTCCATGAAGGTGTGTGCACCTGGTTTAATCTTGATATTCGCTTGAATCAAATGAGCCCTCATATTAAACCATTACCACATTTAGGATAGTTGGGCGCCCACCAAGGGCAAGTGCAAATATAGTATATTAGTGTTCTGGCCAGTCCACATTGCTTGACCATGAATTTAATAGGAAGGTATAGAGGTAGAACCACTTGGAGATGTTGCCTCTTCAGTTGGGGATTAAAGTCTGCTACCTTAAAGATATGGTCACTTTGTTCCTGCCTCTGTATTGGTGCAGGGATATATTTATGTAAATGGTCGGGGTGGAGGGTGTGGGGAGCTTTGTTGAAAACATGAGTGTACTCTGAGAAAGGATTGCCAGGGGACTTTCAATCAGTACATATGTGATGGCAGGTGAGGGTGGGGTGGGGGGGACAAACAAATGTGTCATCATAATAATGTACACCACTTTACAATTCAAAAGTGCATCATTAAATCATTCATCTGGATTCTTTTAATAAAACTGTATTAGTTTTGAATTATGGCTCGCAGAGTGGGGGGGGGGGGGGGTGATTTAGTGTGTTTGCTCTCACTAAAGGCGTTCTCTGAGCTAAGGCAGCAGATCAACTTGTGCGGACATATTGGCTCATTCCCTCTCAGTTACAAATATTTTTAAGTAATGCTATAAACTGCTATTTCAATTATCAGTCTAAACACATTTTTTTTAAATTTTGTTATCAAATAGCTGAACCAAAATGGAAACATTTGCTGCCCTGAAAAGAAATGAGCACCCGGGTTTAATGCAATTATGGAGGTGTAACATAAAGATAACATGACAAATTGTGTTACACATTTGCTCTCAGCAAGTAATAAGTAAAGCAATTACTTTTGGAAAATGATTAATATATTACTACTTGACTGAGTCCAACACTGGCAGGAAGCAGAAGAACCTGTCTTTGCACATGGCTATTGGCGTTTCTGCCCTGTTGTTGTTGTTGATCGTCAGTCAGGCTCTAAGTGCAGCTTCTTGCATCTCAATGTGATTCCAATTATGATTTCATGGATGAATTACCTACAGTTCTCAAGTATGTTATGAAACATGTGGGTGACTCTACAAATGGCGTAATGTCCATTCCATAAGCTGCTGCAAGATCCCTATCCTTCACACCTCGATGGCTCCTGCCACCGTGCCCCAAAATAAAAGGGCCAGTTAGTTTTCAAGACAATCCAGGAGACTTTCAGAAAAATAAGACTGTTAAAATAGGAATGTGTAGTTTAAGCCCTTATGAAAGCACAGTTTAAATGTCCATATGTATTGACCAAAAAGGAAGCCAGAGACAAGGGGAGGACACTGGATCTGTAGGGAAACATCTGCCAACGAGTCTAGTGATGTGATGTACCAACTTGTGTTTTGCATCCACAAACTTCAGTTTGGTTATTGTATAATTGAATAGTGTTTGTGTAGTTTTTTGGTGGATACACCTGCATATCTGTGTTTGTTTAGTATTTGTTTTATCTTATATGATGTTTCATAAAGGCAACCAATGAAGGCCACTGTCCTATCTATTTATTGACACAACCATGTGCACACACAAACCATTCTGTATTCTGTAGCTAGGTTAGAAGAGATCTGTTAATTGCCCCTGTTGCTCAAAGCTTTTACTTATCATTCTTTAGGATTTGCTCCCCTCTGTTGGGTACATTTCCTGTCTCTGTAGACACGGAGGTCATGATGAAAAACCAACATAAGATTAAAAAATGGTATCTGAGGAATTCAACATTGTCACCCCTGCAAAGTTAACATATTACAAATTATATTACACCGAGCTTGTCAAGCATTGGGCTCTGATAATTACTATGCAATTATATAGATGCAAGTGATATTAAATATTCATTTACTCGTTCCTTGAGGAATAATGGTGATGGAAAAATCTTGGAAGTTGTTTTCTATTTTTAATGATTTTTTTTTTCAACAAAGCTAAAAAAACTAGTTGTGATGAGATTCAAATTTGTCTGGCTGTGACAAGATAGAAACATGCAAAAAGGATTTTTCTCTGTGCAGAGGTTGGGTTAAGACTTCCATATTAACCTAAGGAGTTAAGTGTTTTTCCATATATTTAAGCAAAGTTCTACATTTCCAAACCCTCCCCTCATTCACACTCTAGCCGAAGAAGAGATTGACATAGTAATAAACCGATGTTAATTAGACATACTTTGAAATTCTCCATTCTGCTTGTCTCCATGCCCTAGTGGAGCTGGTGGCTTATTAAATCATTTGCTGCTCTTGGGTGATCTTCTTTTGAATCTTGGCTTGACCCTCCGGGCACAATTTATTTTTATTTCAAAAAAATTTGACCAGCAAATTTTGCATTAGTTCAAGAGAATTACAAATCATTATTACACAGGCAGATACTTCAAACATTTTGTTTAAAAGCTTTCTGCTACATGAGGCATCAAAGGAGATGTTCACACTGATGACTGTTACACTGGCACATATCTATTCATTAGCCTACTGAAGTTGGCATGATTATGTTTTGTACACGGTCCACAAAACAGTATCTGTGGCTGGTAAGCTTTTGTTGAGAACAAGAGTAGGTTCTGAATTATTTCTATAACACAGATGTTGCCAATAATTCATGTGTTTTCTTACAAAAGTTGAGCCACTTTGGTGTGGATTAACAATTATACAAGCTGACAAAGGTTGCAGTCTAGGAGCCCCACGTCCACAGGATAGGCTCAGTTTTTTTTGAATAATCAAAATTTAGTGGATGGATTTCAGAAAATAAGTGTGTCCGGTATTTGATGATGCGATAGGAGAAGGCCCGCAATCAGTACTGTTCTGCTCCACCAAGCATCTTCTCCATCAACATCAGTACTTTAATAGTTAGGGAAAAAGAACCTATAGTTCTAGTCAAATGTTGCTTGATTTTCACAGTTACCATTTCTATCGGAAATTACCTAAATTAAATTTGTTGAAAACATTAGTGGGAACGAAAGAATAACGAGCTGATTGTAAATAGTGAAAGCTGTGTGTTATTTTCAAGATGGTATCAGTCCACATGTCTGCATTGCATTTTTATTTTGTTCAGGTTAATGTGACTTTATCTGAATGGAGGCTTCTGGACCACAAGGTGACAGGCAACTGAAAACTTAAAGCCCCCCTCCAGCCAGTTTTAACTGACGTTTTTGGTTAATGTAATACATTACCATGACAACCGAAAACTGACCGGCTGGAGTGTTCACTATCGATATGCTGTGTTAACATCACTACACTATAAAGTTTAGTACACTTTACTGTCTGGCAGGAGTAGCTAATCCTTACCCATGATAGAAACTAATGTGCGTGTATCAGCTGTTATCAATCATGGTCTTGTCACGCACTGCACACGATAACTCCCACTACTTTTTATGGTGCGCTTATTTACCGCGGGGGTGTGGGGGTCTTTTACTCTATGTAAAAAATTTCTGTATGTAAAGACTTCTGATACCGTTGCCTCCACCGATGCATTGGTAAAACGGCCATCAGTAAAATGCATGTTGCAGATGCACTGTATGTAAGAAGGTGGCAGGTGAAAGTGCGACGCATTTTCTGTCATCTGTCCTCCAACACAGCACGCACAAATGCCATAATGAAAATGAACAGCACACTAAACCAAGAGGAGGAAACTAAAAAATAAAATGAAGACCCTATGTTAGCTAACTTTCTGCAATAACTATGCTAGCTAACTACACCTGGCTAACTACAACTTAGTTAACTTAGCTAACTAAACTAGAAAGAAAAACCAACAATCAGACACAGAGAGACATACCTACTGTAAATTGTAAACTGTAAAAGTAAATTACACGATAAATTGGTTAGATAGCTCACAACGATGTTTATCGGTTTGATGCTCTGACTTAACTAGGTGTGACAGTTTTTTTAAGAAGGCATGACAGTGCGCCTGCGCAAGCTTGGAGAATGACGTATGACTTATGGAATTACTATAGTCATATGTCACAACCCCATTTTAACAACTAAGCAACTTTTGCAACTTTGAGCACAAAATTAAGCTATTTGTCAAAACATATTTGGCGAACTATGTGGGTAATCAACATTGTATGAAATATCATAGAAATGTCAAAATATACTGGAGGGGGGATGTTAACTGATGCACAGTTGTTATAAGGTTGAGAGTCCCCAGAAACAGTGATGGGCTGTGAGGTGATTTTGGGGCCACAAGACAGGATCACATGACACACACACTGGCCCTAAAATACTTTTTCCCCATAAAAAATAAATACATGAATACAATTTCTCCGCCTATCAATAAAAGTGACTATAAGGATTCACCACTATTCGGGAGGGATTCAATCTTTATGCAGTCTCATAGAGTGTTGGCCCAAGAACTCTTCTAAAATGTGAATTTTTTGCTATGCCATAAACTTTTAAAACATGAATGACAGAAAAAATATAGCAAAGTCTTTTATGTAAATGCAGTATGAATGACTTACTCAAAAAGGTCTACAGAATACTACAACTTTGGAATGAACAAGCAGTATGCAGGGAATTTTTAAAAATATTACTACTAATACTACTTGGCACATGCAAACAATTTAAAGATGTGCATGTACATCTTGGAGAATGCCTCTTTCAAGAAGATACTCCTTTACATATACCATAGAACACCTAGGACATGACAAAATGGATTTATAAATTTGAGTCAGCAAAGAAGAAAAGAAGCTTAATTATTGCACAATAAGTGAACAGTGAATCCCCACTGGCTCTCCAAATAGCTGATTACAGTCTCAGAACTGAATCCATGATCGTTATTATTCTCATCTAATTAGATGGCATATTTAACATGTATTGAACCAGTGTAATTGTAAGACACAAGAGGAGTTGTGAATAATACTATTGTTAGGGTTTCAACAATGCCCGTGGCATGACCAAAGGAACAGAAAGTAGTCTTAGTATAAATTATAGTGGCATGATTAGCGCGGCTTTGTCTCCCAGTTCAACAGAGCTTCAGAATACAGTCAGCTAACTTAATTACCCTCCACCCAGAGGTGGCAAAGCCCTTTGATTTGCCCTGCCTTTTATATATTCTAATATGCCTCATTATGTGCCACTGCCTCTGTACTGGCCAGCAAATCTTAAACACTGAGAAAAGATCATGGGAATGTCCAGAATACTTAGTCGTAATGTACTACGTGCAATAACAATTCCTTCAAATGCAACCGCACTGAAACACACAAGTCAGTCTAACATCCAGCATGTGATTAGTGCTCTTACAACAAAGACAACCCTCAGTGACCCAGAAAATTAGGTTTGGTTCATCATCAACACACAGAAACGTTTGTTAAAAAACTATTTTAACTGTAGAGTATACTGTTTGCACAGATAAAACTTTTCTAATAAATGTGAACATCAATGGATATGAATAGACACAAAGTAAAGGTGAATAAAACAAAAGTAGCCAGGGAATTCTGAATTCTCTGTTATAAGATGGACAGTGCAGATATAAAGTAAGAATATGAATAAGACGAATAACAAAGAAGAGGAGTAAAGTAGAGGATGTAGATGTGCTGTGCCAATCGTTTGGGGCCTGGACAATATCTTAATAATGGACATCAGAGTAAAGTTTCACATTTATTTAGGCTGTTAGCATTCTCAAATCTGATGTGCTTTATGCATGAAAAGAGAAAGAGGAAATTGAGATCATATTGAAAAGTATTAATTTATCAGCTTATTGGTTACAGAGTATTTCATTTGAGAATTTGGCTCCAGTGTGGTTTTGTGCTTAAAAGATATAAAAGCCCTTGTCTGAAAAAATCATCTGACTCGCTTTTTTACTCTGCTACGGAAGAAAAAAAGACTTGAATGAGTTATTGCAGTCCATTTATGTTGCTAATTCAGGGGATAAATGGTGTTGGAGGCCTGAATATCTAAGTTGTCAGAAATTTGGCACCTTGTTGAGACACATGTTCGCTTCTGGAATCACTGCAGCAAAATCAAACTTTGCCGTCTGTTTCATATTAAGACTCTGGTTTTAAAAGCTTTCAACTAGTCCGCTAAACTATAATGCACGTTTTCCAGAGCCCATGTTCTCCATGTGACTCCTACATTTAAGGATGTAATGGTGTGTGGTTTGAATATAATGTTGGCTCCCTGGTTTCTTGTGACTTGCTCTCCCATCCAAGGCCTCACATATAGGTACGATTATGAGCGAACAGATTTGTTGTCATTGGATAGCTGTCATGGTTATATTTACATACATATTGTGCTCTTACATTTCGAGGATTAATTGCTGCATCATTCACAAATAATATCAAAATTTTTCCTAAGAAGAAAGATATTCAAAAGAAGGCACACATGGCGTTAGGACAGGTCTCGTACTTGCGGTCCACAGTGAGACCATTCCCACAACCACTGACACTTTGATTAAAGAAACCCTTATAAAAATAATTAAATTCAATTTATGCTGCAGTGGAAACTGTGCGCTGTAACGCATGTCTCAGAACCGCACAGAGGCAAATAATGCCTCCCTGACTCTGTGGGTATCAGGGCAGAGGGTTAGCACTGTATAAACCCTGCAGTTAGAAAAGAAGAAGAAAAAACTATGAGCTTGTGTTCCGCTCAACCCCAGGATTTACTCCGATGAAGTATACAGAACACACATAGACTGACGTCAATGTTGGGAAGGAAAGGGACGGTGGTGGGTGGAATCAAACAGGAGGAATCAGATTTTGAAGAGTGTCTCCTGTAATAACTAAAACTGAATGTCAAATTTGCTAGATGATGCTACCTATTAAGAATAGGTTGTGAACAGTTTCACATGGTACACAATATTAAGCTCTAGTAAAGAAAACTTCAACGGCCAGATTTGTGGCTTTCCTCCTGTACAACAAAGAACCATTTTGGGGATTATTAAAGCCCCCTCCAGCCAGTTTTAACGCTCTTTCTCAAACAGAGAATGGGACTGTGGTTAATATTCGGACATAATACATTACCATGACAACTGAAAACTGACCGGCTGGAGTGGTTAGTACACTTTACTGTCTGGCAGGAGTAGCTATTACTTACCCATAATAGAAACTAATGT